>NC_046168.1:17191389-17791389 GCF_011064425.1 Rattus rattus | reverse complement strand
TCCTAAAATCCTAACTAAGGCTGATTTTTATTCTCTGAAAAAAGTGTATTGTGTGGTCTGTGTCCCATGAAAGTAATCTCAGGCAAAGACTCCTTGAAAACCTCAACTACAGCTGTGGATTTCATGTTCAATCCACTTTCTGAGTAGCAGAGGAGAGAAGCACAGTAAAGACATCCTGTCGGGAGTTATCAATATAAACGAATGACGGGTCAGGTCTGATCGCTGGAATTAACAATCCCCACACCCGAGAAGTATTTGGTTCAGCCTCCTCTCAGAGGCAGACTTTTAAATTTTAAACAAAGGATCCAATTAAATTTGATCCAATTTAAATCCATTCAGCTCAGAAACCTTTATTAAATATCTAGGATGGATGGTGCCCTGGGCTAGATAGTGCAGGAGCTACGCCTTTGTGGCTGGCAGGCAGGAGTGTTGCTGGCTATGGATTTCAGTAGCAATGCACTTCTGCTTCACAGAACTTTTAGTTTGGGTTCCTTTGTTATTTAATTGCATAGACTACATATTGCATTGGGAGAAGCACTACCATTCCTGTGTTTCATATAACGGTAATTTATGTAGAGAATTTCCTGTGTGAGAGGAACTGTGCTAAGCACCGTCTCATTAAATTTCTACCAGGATCCTGGGATTCAGCTATCACCTGAAGCTTCCTTGTTCTACCACCTCTAGGAGATGTAAAAATTTAATCTCTGTCCTAGCCAAAGCAGCCACAGGGCTGTCAGCAGGGACTACTTAACCTCAAGTATTGTGATCAGAGCACTGAGGCAAGCAGTGGTCAGCTTGGTTGTCCTTAAGTCACATAACTTTGACTTCTGCGATCCCCTGTGTTGAATAAAGCATCAAGTGAAGGGTGTTTCTCATTACCTTTGTTGTCCTTTGACTTTTGCTGATACAGTCTGACTTATTTAGTCTCATAATTTGTCGTACAATAATTCCTGGTTGGTATTCTCATCAAGTGAGTATACTACTCTGCTTCCCCAAATGCTTGAACTTTCTTTTCTATTTAGCTTGAATAGATTCAATCCCAAACCACACCCTCCTCCAGGTAGTCTACTCTTGCCACCCACAAATATTCACTGTGCTTTTGCCCTCCTCTGTGTTCCTTTCCCATTTTCTTCTCTGGATATTGACTTTCCCACTGAAAGATGATTGCTCACACACTAGGTATTCTTGGTAGCCCTCTGTGTGTGTAACTCTTGTCTTTCAAATATTTGATGTTGGAGAGCTATGGAGTGTGTGTGTGTGTGTGTGTGTGTGTGTGTGTGTGTGTGTGTGTGTATATTAATCGTTGGTTGGTGATGGAGATATAGAGTTAGCTTGATATTTGTGACTAGCCCAGGGTAGCGAAGGGCCAGCATAAACTCATTAGGAAGAGATCTCTGAGAAGGTAGAGTCTCCATGTGTATTTTTGAAGTTTGAAAATCTTTCAGAAGGACATGTGTGATTCAGGACAGATAGTGGAACTAGCACACCGAAGCAAGGAAGCTAGAGGAAAAATAGCATGATGTTTGGCAGAGGCCGCTGAAAGAACAAGCCAGGTGAAGCATGTAAAAAGACAGGGTGTGCAAAGGTGGGCTTGGAATGCAGAGCAATCACATGATAAGAGACTGGCATCGGAGATGCCTCATTAAATTTAGAGTTGCTCAGCACTTTCTCTGTGCAAGGGAGATAAAGTTGAAGAAGGAAGGCATGGCCTCTTTTTTTGATGACAGGAGAGTTTATATCTCTCACATTCAGCATAATATAATTTATGTCAACAGAAGAGATTTTTCTGGGAGTTCAGTACTGCAATCTGTGTACCTCATAGAATGGGGTTCAGACAAGGCCCTGGAGGAAGGAAGCTGGGTATACATCTCAGCTCCAGTGCTTAGCAGCTGTCTTACTGTGTACAAATGCTTTCATTTCTGTTTTCTGTCCCCTCATCTATAAAATTGGACTAAAAGTGCCTAACTGTGGGTTATTGTGAGAATTAGCTGAGAGTGTGGGTCTGAAGTTAAAGGCAATGCAAAGCTCTCATGTATAATGTTATTTTATCTGTTATTAGAGCTTTATTTAAATGCATAGAATGATGACCTAGAAGGGGAAGGCTCTATAGAGGATCTTTGTGAATGTGCTTCGTGTGCTCCATGTGGTAGACTTTGAGAAAAATTTAGGGTTTAGCAGATGGAGGCATTGGGCTGCTGATTCTATGAATGGCAGAGAACCTGAGGAGCTGCATGGAGGGTTCGAGGTGCAGGGGTTCTACTGGAGAACAGTATGTAGCCTGGTGGAAAATGAGAGAAGATAATTTGGAAAGATAGTAAGAAGCATATAGGGGCTTACATGCTAGTGTAGTATGGGTATTTTTAGTGAACAAATGAAGGGATGATTGAAGATATCTGTTTTGTATTTCTGGGGGCAGAAAAATGACAGCAGGCAAAGCCCAAGAAAAAGTCTTGGGCAGTGAAAGGACAAAGGGGGCTCCATCCCTCTGGCCATCAGTGGTTAACCTATCAAGGAAAATTCACTTTTTTTCAAAGTCAGTCTCACAGAGAGAAAGCCACGTGAATCCAAATATCCGGGCAGCAATCCCCAGAGGCACCAAAGGTAATGAAACATCGGTATCTGCTGCTCCTATCTGTTATTGCTGATATTCAGATAATGATGCCAATACCCAGCTCGGGAGGAGGAGGAGGAGGAGAAGGAGATGCTGCCTGTCCAGCAGCCTGCTTAACTCATCTCCTGGAGTGGCAAGAAGCAGTCAAGGATGAAGGTGACCCCAGAAAAACAAACCCTCTTCATTCTGGCCAAGTAAGTTATTCTATTTCCAACACCACATGGAGAATGTTGCTGGCCGTGGTGCTGAAACTAGGAGCAATCGCGTGAATTATCTCTTGAAAGGCATTCATAATTTCAGAGGGTTTTTGTATGAGGTATCTCATTTAATGTTCAATGTAAAAAAAAACTCAGGAGTGACTGGGACTTACAAAGGGCTCCATCTCTGTCTTACTTTCCATTATTAAACCATTCATGGAGGATCAGGGCAAGGTAGGAAAGATGGTGGGAGGAATGTTCTCTAGGCTGTATATGCAAAGAACATATGCGTGAGGAGGGGCAAAGTGTCAGGCATGCCTTTGTAGCACTTCCACATCTATGGCAGAATGTGAAAATGGGGCATAATGAGCTTTCTCAAGGTCAGATGAAAGAAGGACCATCTGTAGCTGGGTGAGGGTGATGCTGGGGATAAAATCCATTTCAGTTCCTACATCCAAGTGCTGTTCAGCGTGTATCCTTGCTAAAGCACCAACACTCATAGGCTGTAGGTAGATGAAACCATCCTAAGCTTTTGCACCTTCATGTGAGTTTATTCATTAAATCATTATATACTTGCCATTAGCTGCATTGAAATGGTCCAGTAGAGTTCCCCTAGGAAGGGATGGGGGTATAGAGTCACCAGCAATGACTCATGGAGATGATTTTCTTCTACCTCACAGTCTCTTGACTCAAGATATCATGAGATCAGGCCTTGGACTTAATTCCATTAGGTCCTATTTCCTCACCAGAAACAAATGAAAACTGCAACCTCCACTTACTATTTGTCTTTGGGAAAAAGGCCTGGGTGTGATGTGTATTTTATAAAGTATCATATAATTGCAAGGTGTGATCAGGATAACTAAATCACATAGGAACAGAAAAACCCTAGTCCCTGAGCAGAACATGAATGGCAAGAAAAGAAAGGGCGAAACAGGTCAATATTTATGGGGTTCTCAGTGTCATCCATTTTAAATGTGTTATCCCATTTAACTTCCACAACAATTCTCTGTGAGGATGTTATTTTCAAATTCACACTCTTACAAAATTATTCAATTATTTTCTGATATAGTTTTGAATTCAGGTGTATGTGAACATACTTTCATACATTGAAATCGAAAGCTTCGTCCATGAGTACTCTTGCTTCTTCTTGTCTTGAGTTCTGTGCAGAATGAGACAGGTTGAGAACATGCTGTACCCTGTCACAAGGTTCTGTGCAGATAGGCAAGGCTGTTTAGAAATGTGAAGATAAGGAAAATTATGAGGAAGCCATGAAGGGACGATCAGAATGTTTCTCAGTGGCATAGGCCAAAGCATCAGTAAAATGTACTCAGTCCAGGCTGGACCTGTGTGGAGTTAGTAAATAGTTGCCAGGAGTGAGGGAATGCACTCAAGGATGTGCAGGGCTGGATTTTCTGTGCAAAGCAGCATGAATTGCTATTAGGGGTGTGAATGTAAATTCTGATTGATTTACAAAGCTCTTTACAAAAAAAGCTGAGCATCTTAAACATCTCTTTCAGTCATTATATTGTGAACACACACGACCGACTCAAATGATATATTTGTTGAGTGGCATGGACACAGAAACATCACTCACTTATCTAAAGAAAGTTTAGCTTAGCTTTTGTATGTTGGAGTCATTGCATGGAGTTGGAATACTTTGTAAAGCAAACGTAAACATTTTCTATAGATCTTGTGAGTGTGTTAAGTTTGATAGTTCGGGGTAAGTGATGCAAATTAAAAACACCTTTATCTAGTCCCAAAAGGAAATTGTGGTAAAAGTGAAAATTTTGAGGCTGTGTTGGATTTCCATGTTTTTTAACTAATGCTATAAATGAAAAATCTCTTTTGCATATTGGGTCAAATAATATAGATTGTGCTTTTTCATATGCTACTTATGCTATTGCTACCTAAGGCCAAAGCTCATATTATGAGAGAATGGAACATAGTGAAGAATGGCAAGGAGATAGGGAATGTCTACTGTTCAACTGTTTTGCACTACATGAGGGAGAGAGCTGAGAATTGTTATCCAATGAGGAACTAGGTACAACTTGTTATTTCTGTGGCACAGAAGGTGGCATCAGCAGAAAGACCATCTCTTTTGTTTTTTTCTGTCCATATGCAGATTTGTAGTCCTGCTACAGGGAAGCTCAGGAGGCTACAGGAGAGGAAGAGGAGAGCTGCAATATAAGCAAGAAAAAACAAACAAACCAAAATAGTTGGTAGGGGCTGCTCTTATCAATCATAACTTTAGATCTTTTTTTCATAACTTTTTAGGAGTCTGAAGACACGGTCTCTATGTGTTGTCAATAGGATGATGCCTGGGTCAACATGGAGAGGAGTATTTTGATTCATTATCAGTTACATCAAAGCAGAGTGTTCCAAACACAGAATAATCTTATATACCTGTATTTGGACCAGTGACAGTATGCGACCAGCTTTCTGGCAGTGGTGAAATGACTTTCCCACATTACCTGACAATTTTCCACTCCAGGTTGGAAAGGTCCAAATACTTGGACTCTCTAGCTTGAGATTATCTTCTTGTAGGAGATAAGAAAAGCGAGGTCTTACATTTTAGTAAGAGTCCCAAGTAACTTTTGTTTTTGTGACACTTGTAATAATGTTTTTTGAATATTGTTTAGTGATCACATTTAGTATTTTCCAAACCTATTCCCTCTCTCAACTATAAATCAATGAGAATTTACTCTAATTTTACTTTGAATGTCTGCTCTTTCCACTGTGGTCAAATGAAGTGTTGGGGGCCTGCTTGTATTCAGTATTTCTCCTCAGGTACTGTCCCTATTTGTGGCTGAACTTGACCCCACCCTTCTCTTTTCTAGGCCACTGATCCATCACCCCTTCTTTAGGAGAAAACCCATCACCACATATACTAGTACATGCACTGACTATTCCTATAAGCATACTCAGAATTGTATTCAAAACACTAATAATTTATTCAGGAAGTACTCATGTAGAAAACAATCAGCAATTTCATATTTTGTTACTATTAGTAATAAATTGATTACATGATTTTTTAAATGCTTTTGTGAAAGGTTTTTGTTTGTTTGTTTGTTTGTTTCTTCTGTAATTGCATAAAAAACAATCTGTCCTTGTGTATGGCTGCTTTTCCTGTCACCTTCTCTAAACACAGAAGTCACCTTACTTTGCATGTATTTGTTTGATGGTGCCTAGTAACTTAATCCTTTTGTTAGCTTATATACTCATATACGAAATAAATATATGAGCTGTTTTCACAAGAGATGGTTTAGCAGTTAAGAGCACTTTCTGATTTTTTAAGAGGCTGCAGGTTAAGTTCCATACATTCACATGGCAGCTTTTAACTATCTGTGAGTCCAGTTCCAGGGCATCATGATACCCTTTTGGGTTTCCACAGGTATTACGCACTCTTGGTTCATTTACATACATGCAAACAAAACACTAATGCACATAAAAGTAAATAGCTCTAAAAGAAGGAAAAGAATGGGAGACTGCTCTTTCATGATTTAATCATGGAGAATTTTACATCCTCTCTGGGATCACAGGAGGGACTCTTAATTGAACTTTAACACTCAGATAGGAAAACAGCATTGATTAACACTTCCTACTGGAAAGACTTTGTGTGTTTCCAGTAGACAGGACTATTCTAAGTGCTGTGACCTTCTCAGATTTTATTCAGCCAAACTATAAAAATAAGAAATGGAAAGGCAAACCTTTTTAACCAGGGGGTATTGTCTGACATAGGCTAATGAGAGAGAGAAATGAGATAGAAAGAAGGAAGTAGGTAGGAAGGAGGAAGGAAAGATGGAAAGGAGGGAAGGAAAGGTGGAGAGTTATCCAGCATTAGTCTCCAAACCCTTCGGCCCTAGACACTGGCAGCAGCAGTAGTGACAAGAGCCAGATATTCATACAGTGCAGTCGAATGAGAAGCCAGCTGCACGCCATGGGGAGCCTCACAGCTGGAGAGCCAGGTGGCTACACCAAGGCAAAGAGCAATTGACAGAAGTGGATGAGAGCCATGCACAGTGTGAGAAACACCCCTTTCCCATCCTATTAGTGGTACTTGGAGAAAGAATAGAGCCAAGATCACTACTTTGGAAGGGTACATGCTGATTCTATCATCTTAAGGACAATGGGCACTTAGAAACTAGTGATGTCACCCCAGGGACTGTCAAGGTGCATTTATGATTGGCTCACCTCATTGAAGATGGCACTGGGGAAATCATGATGATAATGAGAGAGAGAGAGAGAGAGAGAGAGAGAGAGAGAGAGAGAGAGAGAGAGAGAGAGAGAGAGATGGTTTGACCTGAGAAATGAAATAGCTTCTGAAGGGTAAACACAACACATCTGAGTCAAATCATAATGCATATCTTTCCTGCTTCCCTTGTAGGGAACTCAATAGATCATGGTAAAGTCAATTGCACATATACAGATACAGGTATCTGATATAAAATGGCAGATATTTAAAGCCCAGCATTTAGGTATTTCAAGGCAGTAAAATGAAGCCATAGGCTTTCAAATTCCAGAACAGACCCTTCTCTTATGACAAACACCTTTGTCTGGATTTCTTTACTTTTCTCACATTTCATTTCAATGTAATGTTTACATTACAGAATTATTCACTAAGATAATTCCATGGATTTATCCTTAATGTTGGCTCCTTAAAGGTACTTGGGATATTTGATTCATTTTTTTCCATATCCCTTTCATCTTCATGCTCTCTGCTATCCCTTCTCATTTTCACAGTAAGGGCTTTGCCTCAGCCTGTCTCCTGGCATGCGTGGTTAGTTACAGGCACTCAGTCTACTTTGTTGAGAAAGACTGAACTGCAGTTCTATGATCTGGCTATCATGAATTAACAGGATCCTTTCTAGAACAGTTGATGGCATCACGGGACCTAGACAGCCAGACAGACATTTAGGTAAGATGTCTGAGAAGGGAGATTACAGAAAATTCATGAGGGAGGCAGGGAATAGGGAGGCATGGGGAGGATTAACTTGATTTGAAGTAGAAAGAGACAGCATGGATGGATACATTTTGGATCTCTAAGCTAAATTCATTGACTATGTCTCTCCGTAGTCTTTGTAGTTTTGGTTTAATTTATTGTCTAGAGTCTATGGGCAAATAATCATGTTGTATGAATCTACACTCTAGTACTCAATTCTCTCACAGATAGTGCAACAAAATTTAGTTGGTCTTTATTGTTTAAGTAATATGCCAAAGCCTCATCAATGAGTCAGATGCTTGGCAAACATTCCACTCTGTCAGTCAGCACTAGTATGGATGGTACTGGATTAATGGAGCTTGCAATGGATTGGGCATTTTGGCTTCAAGAGGACATTGTCATGCCTGTTTTTTTTAATAGACTATAATTTTTTCCTTTTTTATTGGTTATTTTATTTATTTACATTTCAAATGTTATCCCCCATTCCCTTTTTTCTATCCATAAATCCCCTATCCCCTCCCCTCTTCTCTTGCTTCTATGAGGGTGCTCTCCCACCCTCCCACCTACTCCCACCTCAGCTCCCTAGCATTCCCCTGCCCTGGGTCATCAAGCCTCCACAGGACCAAGGGGCTCCCCTCCCATTGATGCCAGACAAGGCAATCCTCTGCTACACATCCATCTAGAGCCATGGGTCCTCCCATGTGTACTCTTTGGTTGGTGGTTTAGTCCATTGGAGCTTTGGGGGGTCTGGTTGGTTGATATTGTTGTTCTTCTTATGGAGTTGCAAACCCTTTCAGCTCCTTCAGTCCTTGCCCTGACTTCTCCATTGCAGTCCTATCACTCTGTCTGATGTTCGCCTGTGTGCCTCTGCATCTGTATTGCTCAGACTCTGGCAGAGCCTCTCAGGGGACAGCTATACCAGGCTCCTGTCAGCAAGCCCTTCTTTACATTCTAGCTTCAGGAAGTTTCTCCGGTATTGTTTGTCTTGATGCCTTTTACATGAGGTGAGTCACTCCACCTCATGCTAAGCTATTTGATACAGATCATTTTTTACACCCTCATGTTTTGTGGGTATAAATTCTATGTAGCAACACATCTAGTTACGACATTAATTAAGCATGGTTCATGCAGCATTTGAAGTGAGTGAGGAAAGAGAATTTGATTACTCCAAGGGCACCAGGGCCTTTCAACCAATAATAATTTACTGTCTCTACTAAGTACTTTTGGATGTGCACTGTAGAAGGGACACCATATTTTATATAGAAGCAGAGAAGTCAATGCCTAGGAGATCATGTGTTCACAGAGTTAAGCATCTGATGCAAAATAGAGGGAGGCTAACGTTTCTCTTTCTTGATAAGGTCACAGATTTTTTTCCTGCTTCCAGAATATGAGACAGGACACGTGGGAGGTAACTGTGCTCAATGAGGTCATAAGGGGATGAGTGGTATTGAAACAGAAAATTACTGGCTACAGGAGGAGGAGCTGATATGCTCAGTTTTGGACAGCTAAAGCAAGACTATGCATATATGTTTGTGTTTTTATGTTTGTATACTTGTGGATAGCAGTACATGTGCTTACATGGTGCTTTTATATTCATGGGTATGAGTATGCATGTGTATGTGCTTCTTGCAGGCATGAGTATGCATGTATAAGAAGCATGTGTATACACATATATATTTTGTAACATATTTTATCTTCTGTCACTTTATCGTCTGACTTTACTTCAGGGCTATTATTTATCATCTATTTAATACCATCTATCTATCAACTGTCTATCATCTATCTATCTTTCATCTGTCTGTCTGTCTGTCTGTCTGTCTGTCTGTCTGTCTACTTATGTATCTATGTGTCATAATCATTATGATCAGTCTCAATTTATTCAATAGTTACATTTTAGTGAAAATCCTATGTGTCAGGGACCCAGTAAATAAACTTGATCTATGTAACAATCCTCTGTGGTTGCTTTTATTACCTCAGATTAATTTGAGGAGCCAAGATTTAGGAAGCTGAATAATTTGGCTAAAGTCAGATAGCCTGTGAGAGACTCAGCAAGACGTGAACTTCAGGCTGACATAGCTTTCTTTATCAAGTCCATGTTTCTATACATTTATATAATCTGCCTTAAGGACCATTGGGCACCCTTCCCAACATTTTTTTTTAAATATTAAATCCCTGACTCCAGTCTCACTATCATTGGTTGGACTATTCAGATACTGCCCAGACTACAGTTTTCTTTTTCTAGTGCAGCTCCCCGATGTAACATGAGTGGCCATTTCTGCAAAGTGAGTATCAACTTCTCTGACACAGTAAAAGAGCAAGACTCGCAAAACCCTCCCCAATACAGGAAGTCTCATCCATCGCTTGAGTTTAACCTTCTTCTGTTTGTAGTTCCCAAATAACAGCTTTGACCCCTCTGCCGATTGCTCCTTCATGGTCCAAGTGGAAGTCTTTTCTCCCAGACCATGATTTATCTCTGATGTGGCTAAGCAGCATGAATGCCTTGACAGATAATGTGATTATATACTTTCCTCACTCTGCCTTACCACATCTTTTTATTATGTGCTTCCCTCTTTGGAGATGTACTACTAAATATCTTAAAGCCAGATATCATACCCTCTGTGCTGAGGAACACATTTTTTTTTTGCTTTTAGTTTATACCGTGTTTCCTAATATGTCTAAGTGTTACAAGAAAAGGGACCAATAGCTTATCACTCACCATGTCTCTCAGCTCTCACTAGAGTGGCTGACCTACATACTTCACCATGTGCCCATACAAACATTCCTGATTTCTCTATTAGACACATATTATATTTCATTTTATGCCTTGATCATCTGTGAAAATATAGGATCCCCACAAGAAGGAACATTTATTATTTTCACACCCCAGAAAGAAGTGAGACTGTAAGAAAATGCCAGGTAGGAGAGAAAAGAGCCGCGAGAAACAGACAACATTAAGGAATGTGGTGTGCAGATGCCTAAAAATACATTGCCCATGTCTTCAAATTTCCTGCTGTATAGCCCTCTCCTGGGTCTAGAAAGTATTCATATCTATGCTTTTCCTTCATCCCCCTGAGCCAAGGCTACAGGAACAAACCCAGTGACAGTAAATCAACAGAGCTGAGAGATCAGTCAGTCAGTCAATCTTGAGAGCATTCTTGGATTTGTGGATGCCCTGAGAAGGATGCTTAGAGAATCTGAGGATAGGGTAGTTATTAAAAGAGATTAAAGGGTATTAGCTAGTGCCTCAGCAAGTTATAATTAAAAAAGGAGCTGAAAAGAAGCAGGAGACTAATTTTTCCAGTCACTGAAATTTCAAGGAGGAATGAGCTGGCCTGTGAACCATTACCAGTTTATATTAATTCTCCTGTATGGTTGAGACTAACCCCAATACATGTCTTTTTCAGTTTGAAATGCCCTAGTCAATTTCACTGTACAATACAAAGAGACAGCCTGAGAGACCAGGGAGCCATGATCACCTTCCACCTTTGATGGCATTATTCTCCAAAGTATTCTAAATTCTACTTTGAAAATAAAAGACTTATTTCCAGGACACACCTATGACATGAAGAAGGGAATTACCCTAGTGTCCATTTGGGGAATTTGAGTCTCTGAGAAGTGGAAGAGTTGATTCCCCTGAGAATATTTGACAATGAATTGTGTTACTAACCAGCTGCTCTGAAGCATGCATCACCATGTTCTGGTCATGTGTGGAAGCTTAGTCCTTCTCAAAACTCTCTTGGACTTTACTAAATGTTCTACAGATTCTGTGTGTGACTTCAGACCTCACTGTTTACATGTGAATAACCAGTCTAGGTAGTGCCATATTTAATTGTGCCTTTTCTTTATCTTGCAGTAAGACCCAGGTTTCTGAGAACATACTGTGGAGAAAGAAGCCTAAGGTGTCAGTGTGTAATGTACGAAATAGACATGACAAGTTGGCTACACTCAATTTTGAGCAGGAGTTTAAACTTTGATTATGATTACATGAAGTTTTATTACTTTGAAAAACTGGAAAATACTTTGTACAAGGTTCTTGGTGTCTCCCAGAAGGAAAGAAAAGAACTAATTTGCTTTGTTAGTTTTTGTTTATGTGTGCGTTGGTATGTATGTAGTACACATATATGTTTGTGAATACACAAGTATGCATGTGTATGTGGAGGCTGAAGGGCGCCCTTAGCTGCTGCCTCCTCAGGTTCTAGTTATCTTCTTCACTGAGGCAGTATCTCTCCTTTGTTTGGAGCTTGACAGTAGGATAACTGTCTGGCCAGTGGGCTTTAAGGATCTTCTGTTTCTGCTTTTTCAGCTTTGGATTTTATGTGGTTTCTCAGGTTCTATCTTTTTTTTTTCCCGGAGCTGGGGACCAAACCCAGGGCCTTGCGCTTGCTAGGCAAGCGCTCTACCACTGAGCTAAATCCCCAACCCCTCCTCAGGTTCTACCTTAGCTTTAATATAGACCCAGTGACTACAAGACAGGCCTTTACAGACAACTCTAAAAACAGTAGTTTAATCACATGTGTCCCAAACTTTACTTAAGGCATCCAGATTGTTCCAATTTTTTCACATTTAATTAATTCATTTTTGGACTCCCTGAATATGGTGACATTCTCACAGTAGCTCTGTGGCCTGACAGCAGGACAGGAAGAAATGGCAATATCAGACAGTGGCAGCTCGGTGGACTGACAGGAATAGAAAATGGAAAACTACAAAAAACAAGGCAAACAATCTTCAAAGAATGCAACTATGATATCCCATAGACCACTGTCCAGTGGTGGGTCTAGAGTCAAGACTACCTCAAATATCAGTAACATTGTATTGAAACACTCACTGTTTCTCAAGGCATCTCAATGTATGAGGGCCCATTTTCTTCAGAATGACTTCCTTGCTTGAGGTGAGACTGAGTGCAGGAAAGAGGAATTGAGTGTACGAGGGCTCTCAGCTGAGGTAGGTGATTTACGTATAGCATTCCTTTAACTCCTCAACATTTGCTAAGCAATAGGTGTTAATGTCTTCAGTTTGGAAAATAAGAAAACAGAAGTTAGAGAGGGAATGACCAGAATCACTGCCTTTCTTTCCCATCATGCCCACAGTGGGCTGCTATGGAGACGTTATTGTTCTGTCCTCATCACAATGATTACTTCTTCTTGCACTTCTTTTGGGTTATTACTTCTCCTAGCTTAGAATCTTACCTATATTGACAGCTTTCTCTGGGGATAAGGTAGGTCTAACGCAAGTTGCATCTTGTCACAAGACCATTCTCTACACAACCATATTTCCATAACATGTGTAGCATCTGCATATTCTTTTTATTGAGTGATTTTATTTATTTATTTTTAATGTATATTGGTGTTTTGCTTGCATGTGCATCTGGGTAAGGATGATGGATCCCTTGGAACAGGACTTACAGAGAGTTGTGGGTTGTCTATTGAATGCTGAGAATTGAACTCCATATATTTAACCATAGAGGCATCTCTCCGGCCCAAATTCATAATGGATGTTTCCTACACATTCTTGATCTTTATTATCCTTTATTCTGTACACCCTTATGCCTGATTTGCTGCCTTAATTAAAGCTTGTGTCTCATACTTTGATCTCATTTTTTAAATTCTTTATTCTATAAGAGACCCACTTAACTGTTTAGAATGTCCAAAACTAATATTTTTTCTGTATTTGAGTCATTGTGACCATCGGAGTCCTGGCTTGTGAAGCAAATGTCTTAAAAGCTGTATTCAGGACATGTTTGACAACCTTTCTAACCTTTATGTAGGCATAAGGATCTCTCATTTTTCATCTCTAAGTCTCCAGTGTTGGTAAGTATGTTGACCATGGAAGATATCCGTTGCTGTTGTTCCTGAACTCCAGCAGAACTAATACAAAACATTTCACCCACATTATAGATTATAGCTGTGCTTCCTTTTCTCTGTCCACATGTTCTTTATAAGAGTATTTCACCAGCTTAATGTTTGCCCATGTTCCATACTCTCTCCCCCAGTCTAATGTCTGTGCTCTCACTTGCATCTCGTGCTAACCCTCAAAGTCACTGTCCCTTGCTAGCACTGACCCTTTACTCTCTTCCATTCTCTGCTGCTAAGGTCAGTTCATCAAACTAAAGCTCATTAAAGGAAAAGGCAGAGAGGTGATTCAGAACCCTGACCCCAGATATTGTATCTGCAAAGGCCCTTTTGCCATTTATATTTCAGCCTGAATAGGTGTGTGACTCAGTAGTGGAAGGATTTGTAGCTGACACTCAATAGAAGCTGCTTTCGAATTTTGACAAATCCCATCTTGAGCCAAGAAGAGAAACAGATATTGATCCTAAGTG
Organism: Rattus rattus; assembly: GCF_011064425.1. Taxonomy (NCBI): domain Eukaryota; kingdom Metazoa; phylum Chordata; class Mammalia; order Rodentia; family Muridae; genus Rattus; species Rattus rattus. The sequence continues at coordinate 17,777,323 of NC_046168.1, read as the reverse complement.
TACCTAATTCATCTCTGCACTTGTAATCCCAAAAGAAAATGCTTCTATGACCAGAGGGCAGTCAATATTTTTTCCATCTTGTAAAATAAATAGCAGTTATTTTGGTGTGTCTTCATGCGTCCAAGACACAGAAGTAAACAAAGAGTTGATTCTTCCTCTCTCTACAGTGGAGTTATAATAACTACAGGGTCCCTTGTTTGGGTTAATTAAAATCACATCAAATAATTGGGATTGATGAGTAACTAGGGGCAATTGTATCATACTTTGGTTACATTAACAGGGAAGTCTGAATCCCCAGGCTAGGAGTCGTGTATCTGCAGAGACTCAGCTGGAGACATACAATAAATTGCAAGAGAATGCATTTCTGGGACTCTCACTTTGGCAGTATTACAGTTTTAGCCACACCAGGGAGGTGTTCAGACCAGCCAGGGGTCTACTTACAAACACGGTTTATTTATTGTCCTTCCTCTCCTTTACCTGTGAGACTGGAGTTAGATATGGGAGAACCTCCGGGCGGTCAACAGGTCAGGCCAGATAGAGAACTGCTCTGTTTCCACAATCATTCTGTCTATTCTCAACACAGATGGAAGGTCACAAGTTGTTGGAAATACTGAGAAACTGATTTGTGTCTATATTGATCCAAACCTCACATCATTTCCCCGGCACCCCAGGTCACTTCCAACCAACGAGCACAAAATTTCTTTGAAATGAGGCACGTCAAATGCTGAACCTACGTGTGGACATACCATCTGCTCAATTCCAGGTTTTTCTATCTGTTAATAATTGTTTTGGTTATTTTATCTGACTGGTTCACTGAGACAAATCTTGCTTCCTTGCTTCTTGAAGATTAAGACAATATCAGAGACAAAATTTGGATTGGTTAATATTTTGATCAGGTATTTGTTTCAGGTTACAAGACATTTTGTTTTGCATTTCTAGACTTCCACACACTTTCTTTTAGTAAACCATAAAAATTCTATTTGAATGACATATAAGCCCCATGTAGATAAACAATTTTGGTTTTCTCTCAGTGTGCCAAGTCTCTTGTGTGTTGGGCAAACACGTCATCATGACAGGTGTTTTAAAGATATGCACATTTCCTGTTCTTCTTTGTCCCTCCAAAACAAAACAAAACAAACAAACAAACAAAAAACCAGAATAATTCCACTGGCTATTAGTGGTATCCTAAATGTTTTTTCAAAGCTTGCCTTTCATAGACTCACAGATATGCATACAGTTCTGATGAGGGGTTAGAAACCCTTATAATTGTCTGTAGCCTTCGCCTACAGTAACTCTATGCCCTTTGCTAAGTCATCTAGGATTTCAGGGTTTGAGTGCCTTCGTTGTTAAACAGAAGGGGGTAGGATTAAATGGCCTGCAGACCCCACTGAGGTTGTAATATTTTCTGAGTCTCTATCTCAAAGACATGTAAATAAGCCATTTGGAGGATTTGCATTGTTTTTTTATAACTGTAATGCAGAAATTGAGATATTGGGTTTATCTCAGCATGGTTAAAACTAGAAATATCAAGCTTATGTTGAGAATCTCCTTAGTGAATCAAAGCATTTACCAAGGCTCTTCTTCAACACTTTTCATCTTCTAAGGTCTCAGGGATAAAAATTCAGTGTATATTAGCAAAGCTTATACTCTTATAATGTCATTGTCTGTGGCATTTCTTCTCATATCACAGGTGACATGCTGATATGTACGTGCATTATGTATGTATATTGATGATCTGAGTTTTCTCTTGTATTAAAAAGTAGCAACAATGAAAGGAACAGAAAGAAACTCAGTAATAGTATTCTCTTTGAAAACTGAGGAGATTACAAAGCTCCAGTAAAGCGAAGTTGCCTAAAGCCACCCAAGTAATTAAAGGGAAATAAAACCTTGAAAATGGAGGAGTACCGCAGGTATTCTTTAGAGCTTTTATTTGTTTGTTTTCTCTGACAGTTCCTTAGGATGTACATATTGTAGGCATGGACAACTGATATTGAGGTAATTTATAAACATGTCTTTATTCCCTTTTTTCATCCCTATAGTATATACCAAATAGTAAAAATGCATTCTAGAGACCCGTAATGAATTATTAAATATCTTCCAGATCTCCCCAGTTTGTGTAGAAACAGACACAGCTGTTTTCTTGGATTGTACCTCATTCAAAGTCACAGAATGAGACCAATCCAAGTCTTGGCTTGTCACTAAACAGATTTTCAGAGCTGGGTCCAGAGCAGGTATTTATTGAGCTCAGACTGCTTTGTCTCTCAAACCACAGTTGGCTTTCACCCCATCTTTTGTTGTTTTCCAACATCTCCTTGGTACCTCCTTGAATACTTACCATAGATGAGGTTCCCTATGGGAATCTGAAATATCTAGTTTTGCTATGAGAATGTTGTCTCTGAAATCCTGTAATTCTCCATCCTCTCTCCTAGTCGCTCTTCCAATACTTTGTGGAATGCTACAATGGCACCCATTACCTAGTCAAAGACGACCCTCATGTTCCTTCTATGCTTGTCTTCTATCACCAGAGCTCAGCTTTCCAATTCTATTCCTCCTTTCATTCATCACAGTGTGTTCCCTCCTCTGTATTTCTCATTGTCCTTGGGAAACATTGAACCCAAAATAGAACACGATTCCCCACATGTTCTCTGATCAGTGTACCAATATAAGGGAGATGCTGTCTACCAAGAGCAGAATACCACCTTTCCATCAGGCAGGGAAACTCATCAGCTTCCACTTATTGCTCTGTTAAGGGGTGATGGATTTGTTCAATCCTCTCCTTGGTTTCTTAGCAGAAGGCAGGCAGAGGAGCAGTGGGCTTGATTTCACGAATCTCTTTCCTGCTAGAACACAGAAGAGCCAGTCGATATCTTTTCTAGGTGCATTTTGTCAAACCAATATTCCAATAGACAGCCATTAGCACCTCACCCTGTGCTTCAGTGTCACATTTGGAGGAATTTACTTTGACTGATCACAGCTTGCAGGGATCATTTGCTTCTATGGATCCAATCTTATGTTTCAAAACCATTTCCTATCAGTGATGTGTATACCCCTTGCTCACACTGATTTGCAAAGAACTGAATAGAAAGGAGTCCTTTGATTTTCTTCAAGTCTTATCTACAAGAAAGAACAATCTTTTGCTCCAGTCTTTCCCCCACATCCCAATAAGAGCCAGCCACGGAAGATAAATGATATCACACCTCCTAAGGAACCTGATGAAAGAAAATTGTCACCCCATTGACATACTGAGATGGCAAATTGCACAGTGCACTTTTCTGGCCCCCGTGATATGGATGATTTTCCTTTTAGGAAGGTATCTGATTTGGGCAGTATATTGTTCTATAGATTTAAATGCAGTGATCATTCAGATAAAACCTTCAAAGGCAGAGTAACTCTGATGTGGATAATAAGCTGAGGATGTAGTTTTATCAGGGCCCTGAAGAAATAAAATTTCTAAGCAGGGGAGATTCAAAGACATAACTCTATTGCAGTAGAAGAACAGTGATAACATATGGGAAAATACAGCTTAATAGGCCAAAAGAAACAAAATCCAATTGGTGATAATAACAATAGATTTTACAGGAAAATATGTGATAAGAAAGAAGCCTTCATTGTTTGGGACACCTGTAGTTAATTATTTCAGCTAAAGACATTAAAATCAGTTTCTTGGCTCATATATCTTCATAGAGTGTTTGGCAATATTAAATGACAAAGGCTTAATAATCAAAAGTACTGAGTTAGCAAATGTTTTCTAATTTTAATAACTTCTTGTTGTAATTACCAAGTCTTAGAGTGAAATGATTTAATTAGAAAGTAATCAAGAAGTGTCTACTGTTAATTGAAGGAATTATAAAAGATCTACATTTTTAATATATTTCCGGGGTAATAAAATTAGAGTTTACCATAATTATTTTTAAACCTACCTGATGAGGAATGTTTGATGTGAGAGCAAAGAAGTTAATATTTCCAATAGTGACATTGCCCATCACCCACAGGGCGAAATCTGAGAGTTTCTTCTTCTCATCTGGGGAGTAATGAGGATAATAATAGTAATAATAATGATCATGGTGATGATAATATTAATGATGATGATAGTAATAGTAATGATGATGATGGTGATGGTAATAGTAATAATAATGATGATGGTGATGGTAATAGTAATAATAATGATGATGGTGATGGTAATAGTAATGATGATGATGGTGATGGTAATAGTAATAATAATGATGATGGTGATGGTAATAGTGATGATGATGATGGTGATGGTAATAGTAATGATGATGATGGTGATGGTAATAGTAATAATAATGATGATGGTGATGGTAATAGTAATAGTAATAATAATGATGATGGTGATGGTAATAGTAATAATAATGATGATGGTGATGGTAATAGTAATGGTGATGATGGTGGTGATGGTGATGGTAGTAATAATGATGATGGTGATGGTAATAGTAATAATGATGATGGTGGGTAATAGTAATGATGATGTTGATGGCGATGTTGATGGTAATAGGAATAATGATGACAGTGGGGTAATAGTAATAATGATGATGATGATGATAGTAAAAATGACAATAAAGCCAAATGTTTACTGAGATTTCACTTTTTATCAGAAATTAGTGATTAAAAACAGAATTTTCAATTTGTTGATAATATTTTTTTGTGCACATCGTGGCCACCAACCCAATAAATAGTTTGAGTAAATTCCACAGAATCAGAAAGAAGAGTGTGTACCCTGGTCTCCAGCCTCTGTTCAATGCCCTGGGTCCCTTACACTTGTCCTCAGAGCTCTCTCATTAAAACATGGCCCCTGCAAGTGAGTAGGTTTATTGGTACTCTCTGAGAATGCCGGGGTGTGATTCATATTTTCTTTACACATCCTTAGTTAATGTTAAAGATCTTTTCTCAGACACTAGAGCGCGTGCTTTAATTGCTCCTTGTTTATCACCAGGAGGGCCAAGCATTCAAGTGTCTGGGATTAATAGGACATTGCAAGGTGGAAGCTGAAGGGAAAGAGTCCCAAGGACAAAGGAGGGAATGGAGAGATACACAGAGAAGATAACAGATTCTGTGACAGCCGTTCCTCTGACTACCGCAAGGTTAAATATTCTGGTTTGTACTGCTCCTGTGAAGTTGAGAGGTTAGTTTCTTTCGAGTATTTAACTATAGATAGCAGTCATTATTGTGGAAACTGGAGAATTCACCTCTTAACTAAACCACCCATCTCTCGCTGTCCCTCCCAGGCCCATATCTATGATATTCCTACATCACTATCCACAGTCTTTAGCTACAGAGAATTATCAGGGACTTAATAGTCATCTGGGGTTTAATGACTCTTCTGTGCATCTTGGACCATCAACTCCTCCCGGACTCTCATTAATCCCAGGGGCAATGGCTTAGACTGTGATCATTATTGCTTTAACAAACACTTCTAGTAGATGAGAGTAACTCTTCATTTATCTTCCACGGAAATTCATCCTGCTGGACTGACACTGTCAGCTAGAGACACAGCTTTTGTCTTGAAGTTAAAAGGAATGGTATTATTGCTCTCTGCATTTATTATATTGAAAGCAAAAGCTAATTAAATGTTAAAGTTCCTGGCTGCCTGGTGACAAGGAAGGGCTGGTCAACTTTCTTTTACAAAGTTTTGTTAATATTGTGAGGAGACCTTTACTGGCGGGAAGATTAGAGGCATGTCACAGGTAGGCAGTGGGGAACTGACAACTTTAAAGTGGTAGCGTTTCAAAGAATGCAGATCTTAGCAGGCCAAGCAAATGAAAAATACTAATTAAGTAGCTTGCATACATTCTTTTAAAACTCCTATATTTGTCATTGATCTTTAGTTTGACGCTGATAAACTTAATCTCACAAAAGTTGGTTGTGTAAAAACAAAAAAGTAAAGCTGAGTTTATGATTTACACACAATGTAGCGAAAACTGCCTGTCCTGTTTATTTCAGGTGATTCACCCACGATCCAGATTACAGTGAGAAACGTCACAGTGTTTATTATAAAAGAACATGCTGGATAGAACCATGTACATGGCATAAATGAAGATTATATTATATTCAAATATAGACTCTGAGAGTAATTTTGAGCGGGGGTGGGGGAGAACTCCAGTATAGAATCACATCCATTTATACCAGTTTCTAGTATTTATTCTTAGAATATTTCAACTCTCTAGTTTTTTAAATTTTTTATTGGTTATTTTATTTATTTACATATCAAATGTTATCCCCCTTTCTGGTTTCCCCTCCGCAAAACCCCATATCCTATCCCCTTCCCCTGTTTATATGAGGGTTTTTCCTCACCCACCCACCCACTCCTGCCTCTCACCATAGCATTCCCCAATGCTGGGGCAAACAGCCTTCACAGGACCAAGGGCCTTCCCTCTCATTAATACCCAATAAGACCATCCTCTGTTACAAATGCAGATGGAGCCACGAGTCCTTTCATGTGTATTCTTTGGTTGGTGGTTTAGTCCCTGGAGGCTCTGGGGCTGCGGGCTGGTTGGTTGATATTGTTGTTCTTACTGTGGGGTTTCAAACCCCTTCAGCCCCTTCAGTCCTTTTTTATTTTTTTAACATTTTTAAAAATTAAAAAAATTTTTCTTTTTCATTTCTATTGGATATTTTTAAGTTTACATTTCAAATTTACCCCACCCAATTACCCACCTCTTCCCACCTCCCAACCCTGACATTTCCCTATACTGGGGGCTCCAGCTTTGACAGGACCAAAGGCTTCTCCTCACTTTGGTGCCCAGAAAGGCAATCCTCTACTACATATGCAGCTGGAGCCATGGATCTGTCCGTGTGTACTCTTTGGATGGTGATTTAGTCCTTGGGAGCTCTGGTTGGTTGGTATTGTTGTTCTTATGGGGTTGAAAACCCTTTCAGCTCCTTCAATCCTTTCTCTAACCCCATTCTTAGTTCAATGGTTGGCTGTGAGCATTCACCTCTGTATATGTCATGCTCTGGTGAAGCCTCTCATGAGACAGCTATATCAGGCTCCTGTCCGCATGCATTTATTGGCATCAGCAATATTGTCTGGGTTTGGTGGCTGCATGTATATGGGCTGGATCCCCAGGTGGGGCAGGCTGTAAATAGCCATTTCTTCAGTCTCTACTCCACGTGTTGTCTCCATATCTCCTCTTATGAATATTTTTGTTCCCTCTTTTAAGAATGACTGAAGCATCTGCACTTTGGTCATCCTTCTTGAGCTTCATGTGGTCCATGGATTGTATCTTGGGTAATCTGAGCTTTTGGGCTAATATCTACTTATCATTGAGTACATACCATGTGTATTTTTGTGATTGGGTTATCCTCACTCAGGATGACATTTTCTAGTTCCATCCATTTGCCTATGAATTTCATGAAGTCATTGTTTTTGGTAGCTGAGTAGTACTCCATTGTGTAGATGTACCACATTTTCTGTATCTACTCCTCTGTTGAAGGGCATCTGGGTTCTTTCCAACTTCTGGTTATTACAAATCAAAAGGCTGCTATGAACATAATAGAGCATGTGTCCTTGTTATACGTTGGAGCATCTTTTGGGTATATGCCCAGGACTGGTATAACTGGGTACTCAGGTAGTATAATGTCCAATTTTCTGAGGAACTGCTAGGATGATTTCCAGAGTGGTTGTACCAGTTTGCAATCCCACCGACAATGGAGGAGTGTTCATCATCTTTCTCTACATCCTTACCAGCATCTGTTGTTACATGAGTTTTTTATCTTAGTCATTCTGACTGATGTGAGGTGGAATCTCAGTGTTGTTTTGATTTGCCTTTCCCTGATGACTAAGGATGTTGAACATTTCTTTAGTTACTGCTCAGCCATTTGATTAACTGAAAAATAGATACAGAAATTTTGGTATATTTACACAATGGAGTAGTACTCAGTTCTCTTGTTTAATTCAGAATCTGACAATTTGATTTTAGGCTGTTGTTACTTTATTGGGTACCAGATTACTGATACCCTGTGTCACAGTTGTTTATTGTAAGATGTACCTCAAGTGCTGTTTGTTTTTCTATCTTATAGTGACCCAGCCACTGTTTAAAAGAAGTCTTGTTCATGTGTGTTTTCTTTAACATGAGTTTCTTTCATTGTATTGAAGAAGCAGGAAAAATGCTAACCACTCCTTGTTCTAGTCTGTTATTGACACTTTCCTCATATTCTCTGATGTGCAATATATAGGAAAATATAACTTTTGTGTCTGTCCCTGCCTTGACGGAATCTTAAAAAGTATACAAAAGAGTGTTTATGATGGCATTAACCCATAAGGAATTTAAGAGGAGGAAGTAACTTTCTATTAGGCCACTACACTTGTTTGTTTGTTTGTTTGTTTGTTTGCTTGAAAAAAGCATACATTTATCATAGTATGTGGTTAGATCACCAGAAGGCAAGGTAGAACCTGATTTTTTCCTTCTGCCATGGATATCTTGGGAATTGAACTCAAGTCCTCGGGTTTGACAGCAGGTCCTTTTACCTGTCAGTTATCATTTACTCTACTTGGCCATTCTTTGAGAATAATCACTCTTATTCATTTGCAAACCTATCAAGAACAATTTCATGATTTTTCCTTTACATGGCATCATGTCTTGGAGTCAATCATTCATCATTCAGTATTGGCATTGAATTTTACAATTTTTCATAGTTTTCCATAAACTGCAAGAGCTATTTTCAATATTTTGATAATAACCTTTTTTTTGGTCCAGCTTGTTGATTACTAACTCACTAACCTTTTCTGACAAATGTCATTGTTAACGTTGTCTGTAAGCACTTCCTCTTTCCCTATCCCTTCTGTGTTTGAAGGGTTTTAATTAGCTGGTGATTTGTATTATATGGTAGTTGGTTTTTTTTTTCCATTCTATTTCATCAGAGACCCACCTGACTGCTCCCAGATTATTGACTCAGAATGAGATGATTAAATTTACTACCTACTTAATGTTCCTACTATTCCCATTCAGAAAGAAACACTAGACCAAATAGCCCCATGACTGAGAGTTTGATTGTCTCTTCATCTAATATTTTGAAACTTGACTGAAAATAGACTCTCACCCTCATTTCTATTTTAAAAGCCCCAAAGGCCCAAGTCCAAGGTAAGAGCCCGCCATTTGTCAGATCAGGCTGCTGATCTGCCCAAGGTGACAAAACTCATCATGGTCCAGGCATATGTTTCCCGTTACTTTCTTTGACTTTGGTTCTAAACCCAATCATTGGGCAAGGCACTGAATCATTCACCCATTTCATATCAATTGCTTCTAACCATTATTATATTCCTGTCACATATACCATTTCTTCCCACATCTGTTTCTGTGATAGCACCTTTTCTCCTACCCCATCCATTTTTTGTTGTGGTGAACTATTGTGCTTTCATTACTTTTCCTTAAAACTAATCTTCAGCAAACTCCTCTAACCAACTTTATATTGACCATCCTTTAAAAGTAGTTAACACAGTATTCTGATTCCAAGGTATACTTTGCCATGATGTTGCTTACTCTTCAGTGCAACCAGTATACCTATGAGTCTGTTTTCTTCAAGAATCCTCAAATAAAATCAGATGATGGTCACAGCATCTTCAATTTTGATTCTGTTTTAGTGTTTGTGAACAGTAATGCATATATATGTGCAAGGGTAAGTTTGTTACTTTTACATGTCTTTGACAGAGTATCTGTGAAAACAACTTATGAGAAAAATGATTTATCTTGGTTTATAATGTCAGAGGTTTGGTCCCTGGTCACTTGGCTCAATTTCTTACTGTGTCTATTTATGGAGATGTAGACATCATAGCTGGGGCCATGAGTGAAGTCTCGCTCCGAGTACTAGAGAGGCAACAGAAAAGGGGGCTAAGGATTTTCAGGGTACACCATCAGTAACCTGTTTCTCTACATCTGAAGACTTAAGTATCTTCCAAGTCTCATGACGCTATCAGATAGTGAATGCATTCATTCTCCATTGGTAAAGACAGAGCCTTGTGCTAATAGGATCTACCACCTAGGAATCAATGATTCAAAAACAAAACCTTGAGAGTATACTATGTATTCAAACTACAAGAAAGAATCTTTATAAAAACTAAAATCATGGCTGGAGACATGGCTCAACATGTATTTTGTTCTAAGCCTGAGGACCGAATTTAATCTTCTAAATCCATGAAGTGCAAGGGAATAACTGAAACTGACTTGTACAAGTTGTCCTCTGTCTTCTATGTGTGCATTGTTGTAAGCTCATTGCACACTCCCACTTCTGCCTCAAGAAATAAGTTCAAAACATATTAGGATAATTAAGTCTGACAATCATTAAAAAACTTCCTATCAACCTTTCCATATACGAAAACAAAGAAATTTTCCTTGCATTTTGTCAGAGTTAATATGAACAACAACCTTTGGATATGTAGAAATATTTAGATACAGACTGAGTAAACTTTCCTTTTTCAACAAAGAAACATCTATAAAGTGAAACATATATATTACATTTCTGAAGGACGATTACTGAACCAAGGAGGAGCCAAACCTCTCAAGGAGGTAATTCCAAAACTTTCATCCACATATTAGGAGACCAAACTTGAAGGGGCCAGTTTATGCTTGGATTTAAGAGCAAAAAGGATCTGGAGAACCATGTGGCTTCAGAGAATTTTCTCTCTGGGTGAATTTTAGTATAATAGAGATAAGAAAAGCCAGAAAATTTCTGTTAATGCCTGATAATTTCTAGCCATACTTTTTTTTTTTGGTTATTGCCCCTTTTAATTTCTTTTACATTAAATGTGCTTTTGTCTTTTGTGCCTAAAATATAAAAACATGTACCTTTACTTTCTCTTAGAGAATATTTTCTAAGGCCTCACTACCTTGTGGGACTAGATAAACTCTTTGTAAAACATCTTCAAGTTTATCAATGAAAGCTGTTGTGGAAAACACAACACAATTTTAAAACTTTTTGCAAAGAAATTGCTGAAATTATCTCCCTCTTGTCTAAGTCCAAAGTGGGATGATTAGTGCTTCAAAAACAAAGCATGCTCAGCTCTCATCAAAATGTTGCAGTGTAATTGTCCTCTTTCAGAGACATATATGGTTCTACTGAAATATACATTGGCCATAATGAAAAACATTCCTTATATCTCAATTTTCCAAGAAAAAAGACTCTTTGAAGAAATTTGGGATAATCCACAGATATTTGTAAAACCACCAGGCTTAAATAGCTGTGTTCCAATATTGTGTGCAAATTAAAAATGACCAAACACAGAATATTAATCGACACAGTTTAGCATAAACACTTATCAACCCTCAGACACATAACCAAGACCCACTAGTTTTGAAAGCAGAAATAGACTATATTTATTCATTTGTTAAGTTTCTGATCATTTTTCTTGAGTTAAATATTTGTGTAGGGTGAACCACACAGAGCAGAGGACCCTTGCCTCTTGTTGACAGTGAAGCAGCCAACCTCAGGAAGTCATTTACCAGATGGGCATGGTGGCTGGTATGAGCATCAGATTGCCAGGATTCGCCATGGCCTGACCTAATTTAATGGGAGCAGGTTCTTAAACTTTACTTCTGCTCTGGTTTTTCCATAGAATAGACACAAAGCTGCTTGTATACTATTCAAAATGAAAGATTAGTGTGACATTTTTCTTGCCCCAAACACTTTGTATTTCCCCATTTATACTAGTTATTTAACCCAATTCAGTGCATGTAATAGCCATTTATTTTTTTGTAGAAAAACTCACATATTCTGAGAAGCCCAACTGCTTTTTGACCCTAATGAACATAACTTGCTTTCTCCAATAAAATAAGACATGATTCTGTTCTCCATCAGAATGCTTTCTGTAGTTTAATCAAGCCAATGATCTTAAAATAATCTCCAAGTGACCTGGGCCTAGAATAGATAGAGCCAAACTGCTTCATTTAGCAACACAAGAACCAGTAGACCCCACAAGCTAGAGAACTGTCTGAAGGGAACTCTAGGCATTCATCTGAGAACAGCAGTTGGTATGTCATTATCTTGATTAAATGTCAAGAAACCCTCTGAAGCAAAATAGAATTATGCTTTATTTTGTTGGAAAAAGTGAGTTTCATTCACCAGAAAACTGAAGACATCAAGTTTAGTGAGCCTTCTTCACCTGGGAACTGGCCTTTTTCACAGAGGAAGAGCTCCCCACCAGCAGCAGCCTTGGTGAATGTTATAGTTTCAGTGTGAAATGTGCTTGAAGATGGAACATACAGTCCTCAGCCGGTGACACTGTTTTATGATGCCAAAGAAAGACTGGCGAGATTGCACAGTGTTTAAGAGCACATATTGCTCTCTCTTGCAAAGGAGCTCAGTTCTCGTCCCAGGACCAGTTCATAATCTTCCTAAGCTCCGATTCCAGGGAAACCGAGGACCTCTTCTGACCTTGGTGCTCACTTGGCATTCATGCTGTTCATGTATATACACACAGGTAGAACCCTCCCACACAGAAAATATAAACTACAAATTTTAAAAGAGGTTGTAGAACTTTTAGAAATGGAGCCTAGTTGGAATAAGTGTGTTCTGCGAATTGAGGTCTTAGACGTTACAATCTAGGCCAGCTTTCATCTCACACTTTGCTCTCTCTGCTTGCCTCTCCCCCCAGAGGTGTGAACCAGCTGTCATGGAACCACCTGATGCCATGGTTTCCATCTGCCATGACAGACTGTATACCCTCAAAGTTGACAAACCCACCTTCCATTAAATTCCTTCCCTTCTTTTTTATTTTTCTCCTTAACTTTCTTCTTTCGTTTTTTCATGATTTGCATTTTTATTCACATTACATCTCAATCACAACCCCCTCCCTCCTCTCCACCTAATCCTGCTCTTACAAATCCCTCCCTATTACCTCTCCCCTTCTCAGAGAAGGGGAAGTCCCCCTTGGGTACCATCCAGTCCTGGGACATCTGGCCCCAGAAGGACTAAGCACCACTTCTCCCAAGTGGGCAGTCCAGTTAGGGGAAGGGAATCCAATGGAAGGCAACAGAGTTAGAAGGACAGTTCTTGCTCTCTCTAATTGTTAGGTGACTCACATGAAGATTGAGCTGAATATCTACTACAAATGTGAAGGCAGGGGGCTAGCTATAATTTCTTCTTTTCAGGTATTAGGTTTACAGTGATAGATAACACCTGTAATCCAATGTGGATTACCTGGTAATGAGTATTATTTTAAGCAATTCTTTGATTTTTTTTAACGTTGTGTATTTTGTCAAAGCTTTATTTAAAGACAATTTGTCCTGAGCTTTATTTAAAGACAATTGCTCAATTATATAATAATAAGGTCTTACATTTACCTGTGAGGACTTTCTAACCTCAGCCCCAGAACTGCTATCATTATGGTCCAGCCAGTGGTCCACAGTATAAGGCAAGGCTGTCTTCAGCATCACAGGATGTTTCGCAGCAGCCATGACAATTACTCAGTTGATGCTAGCGATGCTGCCTCACAGTATTGACAACAGGAAAATGTCTCCACATCTCCAGACCTTACCAAATGTTTCTGGCATGCGGGGAGACAGAAAGAAGTGGCAAATTGATTGCTTTTGAGAATCACTGATAGATCTTTTGTTTGTCCAAACATTTCTTTGTCACACTGGATTCTCACAACAAAGCTATCAGGACATGTCTTGTTATCTCCCCTGGACAGAGAAAGAATTATAGATGCAAAGAGTTTTAGGTCTTTGGCTCCATAAAACACTTTATTGCTGGTGCTTGGGGTGTAATACCTTTCTGCCTATGTGTGCTGAGTGGAATGCAGACTCACCACACTTCATAACTTTGTCTGGAGGAAAGCCTAGAAAGATAAAAGAGAGAGTGACACAAATGAAGAGACACAGAAATAATTTTCCTTCTGTTTAAGACTAAGTCGGTATTCCTCTTGGTGTACCAGATGTTCTACATTAAAAACCTTATATACTACTTCTTGGTCTTGTCTAAAAGAAGGTGAATTATTTCTTTGTTGTGATTATTTCTGAGACATTGAAAAGCACAAGACTCAGTAGCAATGTCTCTCTTCAGTATATAATTTCCTTTTATATGGTTTAAACACAAAAATACAAAGAAAGCAATGAGTAGCATCTGTTTCCATTCGACATCCTTGCCAGTGTCACTTTTCGTACATTGAATGTGTGTCCTATAAGCTGTGTGTCCACTCACTGTGTACTTACGTGACTTTTCTGCACAAATATCCATCTATAAGTATAAAAATGCAAACCATGTAATTAATAGTTCTTGGTTTATTTTAAAATTTACAGAAGGACAAACCATTTTGCATTATATTTATAAAAATTTAAAGGTGGCATGATTGTGAGACCCGTCATCTATAAATCATCTAGAAATCATGTCTTTATATGATCATCTGTCTTTCATCTGGTTCTTTCATCTGGCTTTCACGATATTCAGTTGAAGAATTATGCCGCATTTTGTGAACTTTTCATTAATGATCACTTTTGATAACTTTAACTTTATAGTGTTTCAATCTATGTTCCACTGAATATTTCTGAAACCATCTCACGAGACAAACATTATAGGTTTTCCAAGGGGCAAGACTGAGGTGTGGGAGAAAAAACACATACATTTTATAAAGTATGTATATTTGGTATATACATATTTGGTATATACATATTTGGTATATATATTTGGTATATACATATATAGAAACATATGGCAATGCTCAGAGTATCCAAATAGATAAGATAAATACTGTTTGAACTTTGAAACTTAACTAAGTAATATAGGAATTTTAATGCATAGGAGCATATAACATAACCCAGTTTGCTGAATATCTGCACAAATACAGAAAAGTATCATGACTTTTGTGTTTCATGCAAAGGGAGCCAAGGATGTTTGTAGAGCCAGGTATGGTAAGGTGGGTGGTGTGCCTTGGGGGACCCATGCTGAGGCATCCATCCCCCCTGAGGTACCAGCTATATGACAGGTAAACTGTGGAATAGAGTTCGTTTGAGGCATTGGAAGGGAAATTCAGAAAGGAGTAGAGGCAGAGAAGGGCACACACACACACACACACACACACACACACACACACAGAGGTGGAGAGTAAGACAGTAAAAGAGCAAGAGAATAAGAAAGTAAGAGAGAGAAGAGGGGTCTAAGAGCCCCTTTTATAGCAAGCCAGGCCTATCTGGCTTGTTGCTAGGTAACTGTTGGGTGGAGCCTAGAAGGAGTGCTAGCAATGACTAATGTTTTTATATCAAAGCAAAACTTGTTCATTATTGCCAAACTAATCAGTGTACAGTGTAATATACTACTCTAACATCCCAATGAGGCAGCACATCGATACTGCAATTGTTGCAGAAAAAAACCATATATAGTCATCCACCTGTTAAAAACCCCCACATGCACAGGAGAAGACGAGATCATCTTTACTTGGTGAAGTGACTTTACCACAGTCCTACAGCTTACTTTATCTCAACGATGGAAAATGAATTATCTTTAAGACTTGGAGTCAGAGACTATTTCATTTCTCCGTCTTAATCACTATCATATTTGGAATGTTATCCAGTGCAGGTACACATACATATAGGCACATAGGCACGCAGACATGCAGAAACACAAGCACACAAAAAGACAGGCACAGAGCAACAAAAACACACAGGCACACAGACACACAGACACAAAGGCACACACAGACTCTCTCTCTCTCTCTGTCACACACACACACACACACACACACACACACACACATACACACACACACTCACACCAAGAGTGGAGAGACACAAGGAAGGAGAAGTGACATACGCAGGGCTAGAGAAAGGAGGAATGAAACTACTTTGATTAGCACATGATGTAATTGTCAATATAGAATAATCTCAAGAACATAGAAACAAAACATTGAAAATGTTAAAGATTAATAAAAGTATACAATACCTACATGTTGGTTGACATGCTAAAAATTAAGATTGTATATATCAGCAACATGTGAATGGACTCTGACATTGAAGAAGTAAGTTTCATGAATCAACAAAAGAAATTATTTTGTTTGTTTTGTTTGAGTTGAGGTCTTACACTGCAGCCCATGCTGCGATGAAACTCACAGTAGTCCTCCTGCTCCAGTCTCCTGAGTGATAGAAGGACAAGAGTGAATCACCATCCCTGACGATAAAGGAAATCTTTATAAGTAAATGTAACGACAACTTGTATAGGCTCGGAATGAAAAGTAATGAAATCCTAATGCAGTGTACTAGAGTTGATGGACATAATTAAATAGAAAATGATTTGAGCATAGGCATCAATTTTACCAATATTTATCAAAATCTACCTTGTGATATTTTGTAGAGGGAGGTGTTGATTCCCTAATTGGTTCTTGAGTGTCAAAAAAGGAGGCAGAAACTAATTGTTGGGATGAGGGGAGAAGGTGGGACTTCCGGGTCCCAGATGGAATAGAAGGGACTCAGAGGAAGAAGATCCAGACCAGGCTTTAAAGCACGGAGGAAGATGCAGTCGTGTAGGTCTTGAGGTACCTAGAGTTTGTAGCCTGTGCCGCCAGCCGGGGCCAAGGAGGATGGAGGAAGCTAGTTCGTTAGAATAAGGCAGAAAATTTTTCGCTCAGCCTTTAAATTATTTGGGTAGTTTTAAAATAATAAAACTATCTAGTGCTTTCCATCCTTAGCGCTAAAGTGGGTAGAAGTTGAAAGAGGGTAGCTCGGGTGGTTGTTGGCAGCTTGGCAAAGCTAGCCCGGAGGAACAGAGAAATCGGAAGTGAGGCCCTCAGCAGCCAATCTCAGAGCTAAACCTGAGGAGGTTGGAACACCAGTCAAGCTCCTGGGTAGGAAGTAGTTTCAGGTGGCAGGAATATGATCTTGAGCCAAGCCAGAAGCGGTGGTGGAGGCTCGGTCGTGGGGGGAGGTGAGCTCCTGGGAAGGTAGCATTCTTTTAAAATTACATACAACAATATTTTATAAAGATAATCAGTATAATCATAACATGTATAGAATAAATGTTAAAATAGTTAAAAGAATTCAAAGGATAATAGCTAGATGAATTTCACTAACGTAAAGATTTAATATTAATTTCTGATAATTAAAATACTGTAGTACATTGATAACATGGTCAACATGTTGGTAAGTGGTAATAAAAAAGTTAAACAAATGAATACATAAAATATGACCATTTAATATTTGACAAAGATACAAAAGATTTTCAGTGGAGAAAGGTCTGTTTTTTTGGTAAACAATTTATCAAATTTATCATTTCCTGCAGAAATGGCTGGTAACATATTCACTTAAATTCAATGCCTTTATTTTAACTTCGCTGTATAAAATTTGTTACATTTAGTTGTAAAACTTTCCTTTATCCACTGTTCATTTTTCTAAATCCATCATAAATGTGTTTTAGGGATAAGGTTTAAGCCAGATGTGGTATGTAATCCAGGCACTGAGGGGTTAAAGCAGGAAGTTTGCTACAAATTCAAAGCCAAAGTGGCCTGGAATAAAGAATCTCGCTATATTTCAAATAGGCAGAAAATAAGCAAACAAGAAGCTTCAGGTCTTTGAGTGGGCAGTTCTGCTGTTTTCCACCGTCTGTAGATTCTGATACATGATTGTTTGCGCTAAAAATTTCAGCTTTCTCTTTATATGGAGTGACTTTTCTCTCCAGCAGAAATGAGAATTTTCTATTTGTCTTACTATTTCCTGAGACAAGTCTCAGAATGTTTTTCTTCATAATTTATTTCTTGGTAGTTACCCAAATTAAGTATATTAATTGGGGATATATTTGGGTCTTATAAAACGTTTCTAATCAAATTTTCTGTGAATGAAAATGTGCAAAAAACGAAACTGCACAGTAAAAAAAAATTGAAGCAGATTGAAATCATAGCTGTCGACATAGACTTGCAATGTTTTGTTTTATTTTTTAGAATTATTTCAAATAGCTAAACGTAAGTCAGGGAAAACTTATAACATTGTGAAGTTCAAATGGACTTAAATTATCACTAAATGTCAATGTTTTAAGTGCAATGGCACAGTATAAGTTCTACAGATTGGAAAACTTTAAAGAGATATATTTACATTCTAAAACATTGTAAAATAATTTGCATAAGCGTAAATAAAAATCTGATATGTGATCTGAAATAAAACTAGAAAGTAGACTCGAATAACTGAGGACAAGCTTAGGAGGGATCAGGCTGACTCTGTTGCTCAGTATACATCTGAGCAGAGTGGATGATTGAGTGAATGAAGACTGGGCAGTTACTCTTGGTGTGATGAAGTAAAATACAACTAAATGGTCACTACGAATTTTAGTCTCAATTTTACTGCATTATGGTTAAAAATAAAAAGGCTGTGAAAAGTCTTTACACAAAGTTATGAGGATATGTGCTTCAAAATACATCGACCAGAAAGAATCAATCTTTTATTGTATCCTATAATTTTTAAAACTTCTCATGTATTCCTTTAAACACACATACGAGGTTTACAAATGTGTGATGTATGAACGTCCCAAACCAGGGCTGGAGATAAGTCTCAGAGGCTAAGCAAATTTGCTACTTTTCCAGATGATGTCATGTCACTTTCCAGCATTCATTTGGAGGCTCATAAGCATAAGTACCCTCAGTCTCAGGTCATCTGGAGCTCTTCTCTGGACCCTCAGGCTACATGCATGATATATAGACATGATATCCAAACGCTCATGCACATGAGAAAGTTTCAAACCAGCTTTCAACAGAGAACTATGAACTATAGAGTTATTGGAATCACCATTCTTGTATAATGACAGTTGGAGCCAAAAGGGAAAACCTTTAGCAAGTTACTTTATTCAAAAATCAACAACCATATTTCAATAAGACACACATTAGATTTTATAATAAAAATTTAAAAATATATGCAGATGTAGAAACCAATGAAAATACTTCTGGGATGCAGTTAAAATGTCTTTTAACAGGTACTGTGGTTTGAGTATAAAATATCCCCTAAATTCCTGTAAATGAACAGTTGACTGTCAGGGCTAGTGCTGGGGAGGGGAGAGGATATTTGGGACATGGAGTGTAGCCGGATAACAGTCTACTCTGAGGAGTACTTAAGGAAGCTAGCCTGCTCTGCTTCTAGTTTTATCCTCCACTCCAAGATCTAATTTGATGAGAAACAGTTGTGCTATAAGCATCCATTGTCAGGGACAAAGCTGGTCCAGCAGGTTGTGTATTCTTTGTTACACAAAACATGTGGTTTAAACCACCTTTCCCTCTGTAGATGGTTTCTGGCAGGTAATTTGTCATAGTGACTAACATAGAATGAGAAATGGTGTTAATGTTCTTCACACCCAAATTAGGGGATGTAAAAGTATAACGTGTAGAAAGGTTGGAGGTACAGTTATAAACTGATGAAATGGAAGAACACAGAAAAGAGAGTACACAAACTCAATTTGTTTCATAGAAAGAAATGTTTCTGGTGTAGTGAACACTGGCAAATATACACATGAAATATAATCCAGATAAGATCATATTTACTATGTTTATATCTTTTATACATATATATTTGTATATTATGTAGATATACTATATTTTACACAGAATATTTATTAATGTAGTTCTTCACATGAATAATTAGAGTAAAATAACTACAAGATCAACTCAATAAACTAAGGAATGCAGTGAACAAATTAGAAGCTTGTATTCAATTTTAAGCATGATCAATGACAGTGGAAATAAACTTCTCACACCTATGGTGAAATTATATTGGGAAGAAACTGTAAGTCATTGTCATTGAATTCAGGGGAAAAAGGAGCTATCACCATTCAGTTCTCTTTTTAAAAACAGCAGAAAGAAAAAGAAAAGAAAGATATTAACTTTATTTTACATTTCATAATTTTAACATAGGAAATAAAAAAAGTTAAATAGGTAATTGATGGTTTGACTGGAAATGACCTCTATAGGACAATACATTTGAATGTTTAGTCACCAGTTAGCGGAACTGTTTGGGAAGGATTAGAAGGTATGAGGAGATGCATTAATGGGAGTGGGCTTTAAGGTGTCTAAAGCCTGTTTCAGATCAGTCTCCCTCCCTCTCTTCTCCCTTTTCTCTGTCTCTTTCTGTCTCTGTCTTTGATAGCTTTCTTTGTATTTTGATTTCACTTAATCTAGTTAGTCAATTCTTGGGATTAATTTCTTATGGCATTCAAAAGTCCTTAACTAGTTTTCTAATGTGAAGTATTTCTCTATGTTATTGTTCTCTTATAGCTTCAGGTCTTATGTTGTTTTAATATACGTGTGTGTGTGTGTGTGTGTGTGTGTGTGTGTGTGTGTGTGTGTGTGTGTGTGTGTGGAGAGAAAGAGACAGAGAGAGAGAGAGAGAGAGAGAGAGAGAGAGAGAGAGAGAGAGAGAGGTCATTCTGATATGTGTGTGTGTATTCAGTTTTACTAAAATCTTTTGTTAAAGAAGCTATTTTCCAAAGTATGACTTGGACAACCTTTTCTCAAAATTTGGTAGCTGTACCTGTGTAAGGTTTTCTGGGTCTTCAGTTGAGCCCCATTGTCTACATGTTTGTTTCTGTGCCAGTACCATACTGGTTTTGTTACTTTGACCACAATGTTAAAGAATTTAAAATCAGCTACTATGATACCTCTGGTAAACTCTTCTTGCTTAGATTGGTTTTACCATTTGGGGTGTTTGGTATTACAATCTAAATTTTAGAATTATTTTTAGTTTGGTGAAGGAATCTTTCTCTGGCCTTCCAGCTATCTTATTTGCATTATTCTTCAAGATTGAGAAGCTATGAGCTTGTTGTAATGTCACAGTGACCCTCCCCTACCCCTAATTACACATTGTTTCAGTGGACGCAAAGGAAAATCTATCTTAAAAGCCTATTCCAGTAAGAAACAAATTGAAACAAACAAGCAAAAAAAAAATAAACTCAGGTAAAGCATAAAATTCTAAGTAAAATAAAAATATGTTTCTTTCTTATTGTCATGAGCACACTTTTTGCCTCCTCACTCAGTGTCTTACAGGGTACATCTCAAACAACCTAATGATGCATACCCTGTCTGATGAGACTAGATTCTGGGGAGACAGCTTTTGGATGGATTTCCAGTCTGATTGTTTCCCCATCCCTTCCAAGGACTAACAGTGTTTATTTTGTTGCTGCTATTTCAGGAGTCTTAGGAGTTTTCTGCTGAGGCTTTGTGGTAAAGACAAAAGCCCTCTTGTTTGCTATTTACACGATCTCTTCCTGGCCATTGAATTTATTCATACCCTGGGAAAGACTGTCCAACACATGTCTCATGGCCCAGGGTGTGTGTGGTGCCTTTTCAAGATATTCACTTCAGGTTCTGTCTAGCCTTGGTTCCTTGATTCTGCTACTGTCTGAAAGCCTGTGCAGCCCCTGCTGGGTCTCCAACCACAGTCTGTCTATTCCCTGATCACATCACAGCCCAGGCCATATCTCTCTGCTGCCGTGACTCTGGGTCAGTGACAACAGCGAGGGCTGTTGATCCAGGATGCTTTCTCACTGCAGCTCAGTTCTTTCCTTAGGTTTTCCAACAATAACAATAGAATTTAATTATTGGTCTTATCAATTTTTTAAAGATAGTCTCATGTAACGCAGGCTGGCTTAGTTCTCACCGTGTAGCTAAGGATGATCTCAAACTTGCCCATCTCCACCTACCTCCCAAATGCTGAGGTTTCAGGCCAACCAGAGCAGCTCGATCTGAAGTTTTCGTTCTCATTCTTCCAGTGTGTAAGAGGCAGCTTTTTGTTTGCCATTTCATTTGTTCTTGCCATAATGTGTGGCCTGGTCTACAATGTTGAATAGAAACACAAAAGCATACTTTACTAATTTTTACTAGCCTTCATGAAATTGATTCTAAACCGACATAACTAAGTTATTTGAAAGTGATCTGCCTTTGATAAACAGTATTTATCAAGTTAAGGACAGCCCATATTAACACAGTTAGCTATGAGTGTTTTCCCTTATGAATAAACTCATGGATTTTCTATAGGCACTTGGATAGACATTTTTCTTGAAACTATGAATATATTAATATATTCACATTTAAGTTTTGGAGATAACTTTGCACCCTGAATTTACATGTTACTGGCTAATGATTAATATTTTAAAATTCACATCAAATTCAAATTTTTGATAGTTTGTGTTGTTGGTGATTTATATTTATTCTAATAAAGAAGTTAATATGCAGCTTAACTTTTCTGAATGTCCATTGTCAGTTCTAATGCAAAAGTTACATTAGGACAATGTTAGTTTTTTTTTAAATAGCCCCTAATTCTTTTTTGCTTCTTCAAAACAATTTATGCCCAATTTATTTTTCCTTGGTTTCTGTGTACTTTCTGTCTTTTATACTTTTGTTATAACATTGTTTTGTTATAACATTTTCAACTATTATTCTTTTGTGGATAAATAATACTTGGATTATAGTTTATGTGCTTCTTATTCTTCCAAATATTTTAAGACTGGTCTATTATTGCTTTAATTTCTTCTATCAGTTGATTGACTCTCTTGTTAATTAGCAATGTTGTCTTTTAATTATTTTTGTCTATTTAAATATTTATTTCTTATTTGTTCAAGTTATTTCACTTATCTTTTTAATTTTCTTCTAAAGAAACACTTTATTTAAAAAAGAAATAAAAATTGTTGATTTCTCCTATTGCTTCTTTGCTTTTTCTGCTTAATTATAAACATTATGAAATAGCAGCCAATTGTTTCATTAATTTCTGATCTTATCAATGTTATTTCTTTCGACTTTCAGTTTCCTTCTTTGGTTAACAGGGCTTTTGAATTGAAACTTAATTCATTCCATTTCAATCATTATTTTTAATTAATACCTTCATAGTTAAATGTTAGTTTTTAAACATGTTATAATTTCTATTGTGATTTCCTTCTACTTAATTGACAAGTAATTTGGCAATCTTCAAAGGAATCTGAACTTTTTTAATGCTTTGTTCTTGTGTGTGAACATGTCCTGCCATCATCATCACTCAAAATAGAAATAATGGTGTTGGGTATTTGAGGATTTGAAAATAATTGTAATAATTATTTTCATTTGTATATCATAAAATTAAACGTGTTTAGAATGCCATTGAAAATATATTGTATTTTTACTTATTTTACAAAGCAGAATTATACTAATGCCTATTAGATAAATATTTTTACTTCATTGTTCAAAACCTCCATGTTGTAAAGATTTACTGTCATTTTAATATGTCAATCCATGACAGATCCACCTTAAAATTTTTCCTTTATAATTACATATTAGTCATTTGTTCTGAAAATGCTGTCAGTTTTAACATGACATATTTCTTCACTGAACAACCCTCCCTTCTAATTATGAACTTAAATGGTACTTTTAGTTTCTAAAGGTTAACTTTATTTATTATGCATAGCTAGCTAAATCTACCCATTTTAAAAAATCCACTTCTATACCTACCCTAATGAATTTTTCTCTAAGCCAATGGTGTTGCTGATAGGGAGAGCTTTACGAGATTGTGGAGTAGTAGGCCCACTCCATGTGTCTGTGAAGGAAAGTGCCTTACAGTAAGAATGTAGAGGCATCTACATAGTCTTCCATTTCTCTTCCTCAGATTTATTGACTTCTTTTCAGTCAAACTTCACATCACTATTGAGTCTGCTTTTAATCAAGCAAGCAATGTGTCAATGCCAAATACCATGAAAAGTGGTGGTTTTCATCTTTGACCCATAGGTAGCATTTGATACCATGTACTACTTCATAGCCCACGGATATGTCCCATGGCTCTTCTTCAAGTCAAAGCTCTCCATGGTATTGTTTCCATGCATGCTCCTGTCTTTCTTTTTCTTGGGTGGTTAAAGAAACCTGAATGTTTTCAGAAGACGAGGAGACACATAGTTCCAGATAGCCTTCTGTAGTGGAGAGTATCCTATAGCTGACTACCAAGGGGCAGGCCTAGAACCTTATAACTGTATGAAAAATGAATTTGGACATGGGATTATGGCTTAGTGGCAAAGTCCTTGCTTAGTATGTACAAGACCTTGGTTTAAATTTCCAGTACCACCATGAGATTGATGGGGAGAGGGGGGTTAGGTAGGGAGGATGAAAGGAACTTATCAAAGGCTTGAATAAATGTGGAAGTGGATTCTGTGTCAATTGAGCCTTTATGTAAGGACCTATCTTTTGTCAGACCCTTGACTATAGCAGATGACCCACCTAAACCACAAAAAAGTTCTGACATTCTGCTATGAGATAGTCACTTCTTTTTGTTTTATGCCATAAGGATTGGGAAAGTTGTTTTAAACAAAGAAAATGAATAAAATAGCACAGAAGTAGTGGCCTCTTCCCAGGGTAACATATTTTGTATTGTTTGGCTTCTTTGGATCCATCTAACACTCATATATCTCAACCGTACTATTGTGTGGGAATTTCACTTATTTTCCCCATTGGTATGTAGTAATTTATACTGTAAATATATCTATACTTCAAAGATTTATTTTTAATTTTTAGTTATGTGTATATCTGTATATGGATATGTGCACGGGGTGAAAATATCTACTGTGTCCAGAAGAGGCTGTCGGATTCTCTAGAACTGTGTGATTGTAGGAACTGAACTCAGGTCCTCGGCATGAGCCATACCCGTGCTTAACCTTGGAGCCATCTCTCCATCTCTGGCATTAAAAACAAAACAGAAAAAACATTTTACTTAGGGTAATTCATATATTGATTGTTTCCAGTTTGGTTCCCCTGAATAAATCCGTGATGAATATTCTTCTATATATATTAGGTAGACATCACTATTCATTTTCATTGAGAATGTATTTATAAATGGCACTCTTGAATAATAAGTTACAGCTTGAAAAAAGATCACCAAAGTGATTTCCAATGTTTTGCAATCCAGTCTATTAACAAAAAAGGGATCTTGTTTCCTTCAAATCCTTGCCAAACTTTGAAACTGATAGGGTTGAAATTTTTCTTTCCATGTGTGTAGTCTTATCCTTACTGAGCTTTCAAACACTATGTTCATGCTAACTCCTGATGTCATGCTTATAGAAATCTTTGTAACAAAATGGCATTTTGGTGTCTATTTTGGTGAAGCACTTGTTTACATCTTCTATGTACTAGTTCATTGATCTGTTCTCTTGATTATTTTAAGAAACTTATAAATTATTTTGAGACGTTTTTTGTGACCGATCACATTTCAAATATGGGTTTTATGCTATTTCTTCACTAGGATGAAAACTAAAACTGTTGTTTAGAAAAAGAACACAGAAAGTATGTTTATGGCCTTGAACTAGGCATAGAGTTGATAACATGATAAATAACTCAGCAGCATTAAGAAAATTATTGATAAACTGATTTAAATAGCTATTTTAATAACTCATTGCAAGTCTCAAACAATCTCCCTTTGATTTTTCTCTTCTTACACGTGCTCATTCTTTCTAATGAAGATTCAAGTGGCTTTTAGTTTATAATTATTATCTATAGTTGAAGAATTTGTTTCCTGCTGGGACCCAGTCTTTTTGTAGTCTGAGAATACCCTTTAATAACAGAGTAGTGGAATCTTTACTAGCTATGGGCCAATTCTCTATTTAGTCATAATTTTGGGTCTGTATACCACACAAGTAAATGTGAAATACATATTTACACTTAATGGAGAATTGAGTATCTAACATAATTTGAATGATGACAGCCTCAAGAAAAAAGCATTTGATTATTTATTTTTTCCCTTGGGCTAAGTAATTTTTTAAGCCCCCATTTCATGTATAAAAAGTGCTTGAAAATTTCAAAGCCTTACAATTCAACCAGTTCTCATAAAGCAGAGTAGGTGGGAGGCTGACAATTCTGACCAGTTTAGTCTGTGCTACATGTTTAACAACACTGTACAAAATAAAGACTGTTTATGTCTACATGTGATAATATCTCTAGAAAATATAACTCTGGGTCTTAGTCCTTTATATATCCATCTTCTAGCATAGTGCTCCTCCCACAATTCATTACTTGTGTGAATAAATTTTTAAGTTTATGTCTAATCCAGAAGGAAGTGTGAGGAAGGTGTGGTTGGAATCTAATTTTCTGAAGACTGCTTTAGACTGATGTCATTCTCATCTATGTAAGTTATGAGTATTTGGTGAGAGCCTATGAGAAAAAGACTATGATAACCCCTTTGTCGATACCAAGGAGGTGTCAATAATGAAAAAATTCTGCTCTGCACCCTGTCCTGGGAATGACAAATCAGACAATACCTATTATCCACGTGTCATTTCCTGGTTGAGGACATAAAAACAGATCAAGGCAAAACCCAGTGCGTGTTTAAATTAGCGGTGCAGATCGATGCCCATATTTCTTAGTGTCATGTTTCATTATGTTGAACTCTTTATGTCATCGTAACCCAAGGCATCTTAATGTAACCTGACATCCAGGCTATGTTGCATTAGACAGATAAGAAGCTCTGCATTTGGTTAATGGTTGGAAGTCTGCTACTGCTCTTCATTTGCCAAGCAAAAGGTTATCATCTGCTGTATGTTGGTGGGGTCATTGCTGTTTCTCATGCAAGAGACTACAAATTTAAATCTCTCTGAACGATTCCCTTAGGTAGACTTCTCACCTTTTTATTTTCCCCTGATCTTCAATTTTTAGTTTTAGGTAATATAATTGTGCTTTATGAAAGAGTTGTGATATGGTAACTTAAATTGAGGCAATTACTTCCAATTTTTAAAATAGAAACATCACTTAACTTTTAAAATTTTGCTTAAATACCATGACTCCCAAAGCAGGTTTGTTTTTCACCATTTACTTATATATTTTTTTAATTTTTTGTAGCAAATTATATGTACTGCTATATAATATTCTGCATTCTAATAACAGATTTTGAGGACATAGCTTAGAGACACAGCCAGAATACAGCAAATACATAGGCGAATGCCAGCAGCAAACCACTGAACTGAGAACGAGACCCCCATTGAAGGAATCAGAGAAAGGACTGAAAGAGCTTGAAGGGGCTTGAGCCCCATATGAACAACAATGCCAACCAACCAGAGCTTCCAGGGACTAAGCCACTACCCAAAGACTATACATGGACTGACCCTGGGCTCCAACCGCATAGGTAGCAATGAACAGCCTAGTAAGAGCACCAGTGGAAGGGGAAGCCCTTCCTGCCAAGACTGAACCCCCCAGTGAACATGATTGTTGGGGGGAGGGTGGTAATGGGGGGAGGATGGGGAGGGGAACAACCATATAGAAGGGGAAGGGGAGGTGTTAGGGGGATGTTGGCCTGGAAACCGGGAAGGGGAATAACAATCGATACTCTCCAAACTATTCTACAAAATAGAAATAAAAAAGAACACTGCCCAATTTCTTCTACGAAGCCACAATTATACTTATACTTAAACCATACAAAGACCTAACAAAGAAAGAGAACTTTGGACCGATTTCCCTTATGAATATCCATGCAAAAATACTCAATAGAATTCTTGCAAACCAAATCCAAAAGCATATCAAAATGATCATGATCAAGTAGGCTTTATCTCAGGGATGCAGGTATGGTTCAACATATGGAAATCTGTCGATATATCCATCCACTATGTAAACAAATGCAAAGAAAAAAAACACAAGATCATCAAATTAAATGCTGAGAAAGCATTTGACACTCCTTCATGTTAAAAGCTTTGGAAAGATCAGGGATTCAACACCCATATAAAACATAGTAAAAGTGATATATAGCAAACCAGTAGCCAACATCAAACTAAATGGAGAGAAACTTGAAGCAATCCCACTAAAATGAGGGACTAGACAAGGCTGCCCACTCTCTTTGTACTTATTCAAGATAGCATTTGAAGTCCTAGCCAGAGCAATCAGACAACCAATTAGGTCAAAGTGATACAAATTGGAAAGAGAGAAGTCAAAATATCACTATTTGCAGATAATATGATAGTATACTTACATCACTCTAAAAGTTCCACCAGAGAACTACTAAGCCTGCTAAACAAATACAACAAAGGGGCTGGGTATAAAATTAACTCAAACAATTCAATAGCCTTTCTCTACTCAAAGGATAAACAGGCTGAGAATGAAATTAGGGAAATGACACCCTTCACAGTTGTCACAAGTATCATAAAATACCTCAGTGTGACACTAACCAAGCAAGTGAAAGATCTGTATGATAAGAACTTCAAGTCTCTGAAGAAAGAAATTGAAGAAGATCTCAGAAAATGGAAAGGCCTCCCATGCTCATGGATTGGCAGGATTACTATAGTAAAAATGACCATCTTGCCAAAAGCAATCTACAGATGCAATTCAATCCCCATAAAAAATGCAACTCAATTCTTCATAGAGTCAGAAAGAGCAATTTGCAAATTCATTTGGAATGACAAAGCCCAGGATAGCACAAACTATCCTCAACAATAAAAGAACTTCTGGGGGAATTACCATACTTGACCTCAAGCAGTATTACAGAACAATATTGATAAAAACTGTATGGTATTGGTACAGAGACAAGCAGTTAGATCATTGGAAGAAAATTGAAGATACAGAAATGAACCGACACAACCAATGTCACTTGATCTTTGACAAAGGAGATAAAAGCATCCAATGGACAAAAGATAGCATTTTCAATAAATGGTGCTGGTGCAACTGTAAAGAATGCATATCAATCCATTCTTTTCCCCTTGTACAAAGGTCAACTCCAAGTGCATCAAGGACTTCCACATAAAACCAGATAAACTCAAACTAATAGAAGAAAAAGTGGGGAAGACTCTTGAACACATGGGCATTGGGGAAAATTTCCTGAACAGAATACTAATGGCTTATGCTCTAAGATCAAGAATTGACAAATGGTATTTCAGATAATTGCAGAGCTTCTTTAAGGCAAAGGGACACTTTCATTACTACAAAACGGCAACCAACAGATTGAGAAAGGATTTTTATCAACCTTAGAACCAATATATACAAAGAACTCAAGGAGTTAGTTTCCAGAGAATCAAATAACCCTATTAAAAACTGGGTATACAGCTAAAAAATGTATTCTCAACTGAGGAATATTGAATGGTTGAGAGGCACCTAAAGAAATGTTCAACACCTTTAGTCATCAGGAAGATGCAAATAAAAACAACACTGAGATTCCACCTCACATCAGTCAGAATGGCTAAGATCAAAAATGCGGGTAACATTTGTTGGTGAGGATGTGGAGAAAGAAGAACACTCCTCCATTGTTGGTGGGATTGCAAACTGGTACAACCACTCTGGAAATCAGTCTGGAGTTTCCTCAGAACATTGGACATTGCACTATCTGAGGACCCAGATATACCTCTCCTGGGCATATACCTAAATGATGCTCCAAAATATAACAAGTACACATGCTGCACTATATTCATAGCAGCCTTATTTATAGTAGCCAGAAGCTGGAAAGGACCCAGATGTTCCTCAATGGAGGAATGGATACATAAAATTGTGCTACATTTACACAACAGAGTACTACTCAGCTCTCAAAAACATTGACTTCATGAAATTCATATAGGCAAATGGATAGAACTAGAAAATACCATCCTGAGTGAGGTAACCCAATTACAAAAAAACACATGTGGTATGTAGTCACTGATAAGTGGATATGAGCCATTCAGAGACTACCCCACCTGAGAATCCACCCTATATACATACAGCCACCAAACCCAGACAATACTGCTAATGCTAAGAAGTGCATGCTGACAGGAGCCTGATATAGCTGTCTCCTGAGAGGCTCTGCCGGAGCATGACAAATAGAGAGGTAAATGCTGGCAGCCAACCATTGAACTGAGAAAGGGGTCTTCATTGGAGGAGTTAGAGAAATGAGTGAAGCAGCTGAAGGATTTTGCAACCCTGTAAGAATAACAATACAAACCAACCTGAGCTCCCAGGGACTAAACCACTACCCAAAGACTACACATTGATAGACCCTTGGTTCCCGCTACTTTTAGCAGAGGATGGCCTTGTTAGACACCAATGGGAGGAGAAGCCCTTTGTCCTGCCAAGGCTGTATCCCCCAAATTAGGGAAATGTCAGGATGGGGATGCGGCAAAGTGTGGGGCTTGGGTGGGGGAACACCCTCATAGAGGAAGAGGGAGGGGGATGGCATAGGTTTTTATGGAAGTGAAACTTGGAAAGGGGATAACATTTGATATGTAAATAACTAAAAAATATCCAATTATTAAAGT
The DNA here is from genome assembly GCF_011064425.1 of Rattus rattus. Lineage (NCBI taxonomy): Eukaryota > Metazoa > Chordata > Mammalia > Rodentia > Muridae > Rattus > Rattus rattus. The sequence goes on along the minus strand of NC_046168.1, from coordinate 17,747,209 downwards.
GGGAAAAAAACTTGAATTGCAGGTGAATGTTAACCTCACCCCTTAGTAATTAACACTATACAATTATAGATTATCTAAGCAACACTGTTTTATTCAAATTAATAGATTATCTTACTGTACATGATAGCCACAGTATTTTCTGTTGAGCATAGATAGTAAGGTAAAGAGTAGTCGTTCATTTTCTGGTAAAGTGCATCTCATTGTCAAGAAACTGAAGTTTGTAAAGTATATTTTTTGGACAATAACACTAAATTTAAAATTGAGAACAGTTATATAAAAATATACAAATATTTTAAAATTAAGGAATCTTTTTCTAAAACAATCCATATTTGGAATATATGATAAGAGAAATTAAAATATGTTTTGAATAAATCATAATAACTATACTAAAACTTTTATTTGTTGAAAAAAAGCAGTAACCATCAAAACTATTGGCCTTGAAGAGATGAAATTCCACAGCTTGGTAATATAAAACAAGACTACTGATATGCTGATGCTGTTAAAATATATCATCTTAACACCATGGGCTTGTCCCTTGTTTTAATGATAAACGTAGACTTACATATGGCCAGGCAGCCTCCAGCCTACTTTTGCAGAGGAACATAAGCATTATTCTATACATAAATGACATAATGAAGTTCATAATGATTTTAGTCACATTAACTTCAAATTGCCAACCACTTGAGAATGGATACAAATTAGTACTAGTGTGTAATATGATAGAGTACATGCAACACAAAGGAGTAAAATCTCAGGTCTCACAACAGTGGTGGATCTTAGAGAATGTAGGATGACAAGTTAGTAACACATGAACACATGAGTGTCTGCCACTATAGGAATTTTATGGGAAAAAAACACTAATCTGGAGACTGAAATTTAGACACAATTACTTGGAGTCCTTACATAACTATCGTAAGTAGCCTAGAATTAACTAAAGACCTAGCAATACCATTCTTCGGAATATACCCAAACGATGCCCCACCATGCCACAGGGGCATATGTTCCACTGTGTTCATAGCAGCCTTATTTTTGATAGCCAGAAGCTGCAAACAATCCAGTTGTCCTACAGCAGAAGAATGGATGCAGAAAATGTGGTTCGTTTACACAATGGAATACTACTTAGCTATTAAGAATGAGGACATTCTGAGTTTTGCAGGCAAATGGATGGAACTAGAAAACATCATCCCATGTGAGGTAACTCAGACCCAAAAGGTCATGCATGGTATGTTCTCACTAATAAGTGGATATCCCCCCCTCCAAAAAAAAAGTACAGAATACTCAAGATGTAGTCCACAGAAGTCAGAAAGGTCAACAAGCTGAGGGGCCCAACTAAGGGTGCCTCATTCCCACTTGGGAGGGAGAAGAAAGTAACCACAAGGGGTGAGGGAGTGAGTGACAGGGGAGAAAAAGGAGATGGGAATGGGGGAAGAGGGCAATATGATCTGGTATTGGGCTGGGGAAAAGGACTTAAGCCCTGATGGCCAAAAGAAAGAATGGAAACAGGCAATCTTGGGATGAAGGAGGTTGGGAGGATGCAGTAGAAGGTACCAAAACCTGGAAGTGAGAGACCCTCAGGACTCAAAGGGGGGACCCTAGATGAAATGCCCTTAAGTGGGGAAAGGTAACTTATTGAACCCACCTCCAGCAGAAAGACAGGGCATCAAGTGAAGGATGGGGTGGCTATCCCACAGCCAAAGCTCTGATCCATAATTCTTCCTGTCTGAAAGAAATGCAGGAAGGGAAATGGAGGAGAGCCTGAGGAAAAGAAGGTCCAGCAACAGGTCCAAAGTGGGATCCAGCTTAAGGGGAGGCCCCAAAACTGATACCATTACTGAAGCTATGGGGCATTAAGAAGAAGGGATCTATCATGACTGCCCTCCAAAAGACACAACAGGCAGCTGAAGGAAACAGATGCAGATATGTGCACCCAAACAATGAATAGAAGCTGCTGACCCCTCTGGTTGAATAAGGGAAAAGCTGGAGTTAACTGAGGAGGAGGACAACACTGTAGGAGGGTCAGCAGTCTCAATTATTCTGGACTCCTGAGATCTCTCAGACACTGGATCACTAACCAGGCAGCCTACAACAGCTGAGATGAGGCCCCTAACACATATACAGCAGAGGACTCCTAGGTCTGGGTTCACTGAGAGAAATGCACCTAACCCTCAAGAGACTGGAGGCCCCAGGAAATTTAGAGGTCTGGTGGGGTGAGGACATTCTTGTGGAGACTGGGGATGGGTCGGGGAGGAGGTATAGGATGTGGAACAGTTGGGGGGTTGAAAGATCAGGAATAAAAGCTGGAGTGTAAAAAATAAACAAACAAACAAACAAAGAAAACAAATGAAAAAAGTAAGAAAGAAAGAAAGAAAGAAAGAAAGAAAGAAAGAAAGAAAGGAGAAAGAAAAAAGGCTATGTGTATTCTTGCATATTCACAGACATGCCTGGGAGGTATCTATATTTTGGCAAAATGTGCTACAAGGAACACTTAAAATCTAATTGGTTTATACTATCTATACCACACAAATGTCACAATAATTTAAAAACATCTGGACATGCAAATTCCCAGGTTCGTTTTGCAGGAAATTTGGTTCAGCACCATCACACCACTTAACATGTACTTTAAATAAGACACCTTGGTTGGCTATCTCAAATGTGGCCCACAAGACACTGACTACATGTCCACAAGTGCTAATCTACTATCCATATCCATTTTCCAAAACCAAATTAGACAGGGTGGAGACATGTCTCTGTCTGAAGCACCTGCTTCTGAGTTGAATTTGGATCCCTAGGACTCACATAAAAAGCCGGACATATCCAAATGCACCTGTGACTCCAGTGACTGTGTGTATGTGTGTATGTGTGTATGTTTGTGTGTGTGTGTGTGTGTGTTTGTGTGTGTGTGTGTGTGTATGTGTGTGTGAGGGTGCCAGTGCGTGTGTGAGTGTGAGGGTCCCAGTGTGTGTGTGTGTGTGTGTGTGTGTGTGTGTGTGTGTGTAAACTGGTTGATCCCTAAAGGTCATTTGGCCCTTTAGTTCTAGGTTCAGAGATATCCTGTCTTAAAAAAAAAAAACAAAAACAAAAAAAACAGAAAGTGGCAGAGCTGTCCAGGAAGGCAAGTGTTATTCTCTGGCATTCTCCATTCATGTAACCTATGTACTCACATGTACACACCTCTATGCACATGTACATAACCCCCCCACAGAGTTCATAATCTAATTAATGAATTAGTCATTAAGAACACAAATTCGTCATCTCTTAAATTCTCTTTATGAGGAATAGATTAATTTTTTAAAATGTTGGGAAAGTATCAGTTTTATAGGCTTCCTTGGAACCAGAAAACATAAATTTGTGTTTGTATTGTACTTTATGTCTTAATTATTAAAGCACAAACTTTTGCTAATATTCTTTTCCCATTAAAAAATCTTCCCTCAATGACGTTTTGTCTGCTGCGTTTCCTTTGAAATCCAGTAACACAAAGTCCTATCACACTAGGCTTGGTGATTAGCATCTTACCTAGTAATATTTTCTCCTTCTCCATATCTTGCTCTTACACACATACACACACACACACACACACACACACACACACACACACACACACACACACACACCACTGTATGGTTCTTTCCCGTGTGTTCTCCTTTTTCATGTACTATTGCAAACACGTACTGAAAGTTTCTTCATCATAGACTCTTGAAGCTAACTTTTCTCTTCCATCATTCTAGTTAAAAGTAAAACGCTCAGTAATACGTTTTTAGATTTAGAGCACAAGCTTTGCAGTTAGATAGAAATTTGAATTTTAGTACTGCAGTGCACAAACTATATAAGATTGGCAAAGTAGTTTTCATTTCTGAAAGAGATTAGTAATTCTTCTTCCATTAAGTTATTTGTAGATTAAAAAAAATCACTTAGCAGAGTACCTCTTAAGCAACTATCATGGTTGTTGACAATGCTTTTGGTGATGATTTTATTATTGGACAGCTACAACTTTGTAATTTATATTGATAGTCTTGTTATTTGAGACTAAATGTGAATTTATAAGTTTTACAATCTAACCAACTTTTTAAATGCAGCTAAAATTTTGATGTCTGAAAGAAAGTAACATATCATTGCTTGCTTTGTCTTAAAAACAAAAATTTCAGGGCTGGAGTTATGGCTGCAGAGTTAAGAGGACTTGAGGCTTTTGCAGAGAATCAGATTCCAGTTTCCAGCACCTATGTTTGGTGGCTTACAACCACCTATAACTTCAAATAAGGAGTTTTCAACAACCTTTTCTGGCCATTTCAGATATTCACATGTATATGTGCTTATGAATTCATAGCCAAGAGATACGTATACATACATACAAGTAATACCAAACCAAAACTAAATCTTTCAAAAAGAATGATTTTCCCACTTCAAAGTTTATGGTTTGAATTATTCCTGGGCCTTCAAATGGGCCTCATTGAATAGACCTTGCCACCAGGCTTGCAAAACTGAGTCTGATTGCTGTATGTGCATGGTGGTTGAAGAGACTCTACTCTTTCAAGTTGTCCTCTAAATTTTATGCCTGCACATGGCCTCCTTTTACAAATAAATAAATTAGTTAATGTAATTTAAATGATAACTATATATACTCTATTACCATTTAACAACACATTGCCTCTGTATTTAAAGTATTTCACTGCATGCAGAAGTATAGTCTACAAGGTGAAACTCAGAGTTTCCCAATTACCTTTTTCTATATGCATGTGCAGTACAGAGCACATCTGTTCTCATATACCATCGCATGTTCATGCCACTAGAGTTCAAAGCAAAGACACCTGACTTAACTGTTGTCGGTCCACCGGGTACTATGACCTCAGCACTCAAAGTCAAGGGCCCTTGCCAAACATTGATTGTGCAATTTCTGTGTCCCTTTGTTCTTGTCTGGTAAGCCAAAAATCTCAACTAGGAAATGCCAGTCCTGACCTAGAAGCTACCCCAGGACCTCACCGAGTCCATTTCTTCTCTGCTTTCAAGGATCAAATGCAATGCCATGCTGAGAAGTGTGAGTGGGATTCTGCAGATGGTAAGGGAAAAACATCTGAGACCTGGAGTTTGGAAAATTAGCTCCAAAATGCTTCTACATTAAGAGATAATAGGGTCTGTGAAGGTGGTGTTTTCTGTGGTAGCTGTATTGTCTTTGCTAAACTGCTGTCCTGTTCTGAGGCACACTGGGTGGTGCTGGAGTCTCTCCCAGCTTATCTTCTTTCTCTTGCCTTGGGATCCTAGGGCATCTGTGGTTAAGTGCACTAAGAGCTGCTGATCATTGTGATTTCCTTTAACCAGCTTGAGACACATTCTTTGCCTTTCAATTTTTGATGTCAGCTCCTAATGTGTTGGGCCAAACACGTTGGAACTTGTTAAGATTCTCCAAATAGCTTCTTTGTGCTGGTGAAATCACACCAGTGACAGGCCCTCACTCCATCTCCCTGGAGATTTTATGCATGTGTTATGCCCCCTACTGTCTTCATCACTCTGTCTCACAGAGGACCTGACATTTCCGTGCCAGAACTCAGACACCAGTAACACTTATTATTTTTTAAACTTCACTTCTCATGTATTTCCCCCTTATTCCAACTCAAATGCCCAACACAATAAAGTTTCCCAAACTCTGCCTTCATTGGAGTGAAAAACCATTCATTTGTTGTCTCAATTTAAGATTCCTGAATCCAAATAGAGGGGTATTCTCTGTGGATGCAATGGGACATTTAGCAATTCATTCATTTTCTTCACATGCTACTTATTTAGACACACAGCGGTTGGTGGCTTTGATGTGGAGTGGTGAAATTATAAAGACATTATGTATCATAAAAATATAAATGAAAGAAAACACAGACCCTATTTTGTATCAGGCTAAATTGACTGCTGTCATATTAAGGGTATTTTGTTTTATAAATTATTCCTGTTTCAACATATTTTCTTGTGTACATCATTACTTTATCTTTTATTTCTGTTGTCTCTCTTTCTTTCTTTTTTACTTTGTTTCTTTCTGTCTTTTTGTTTCTTTCTTCCTTCTGCCTTTTGTTTAAAAAAAACAAAAACAAAATAAAACAAGTTTCTTTTTCAACACATTGAAGGCAAGAAATCTTAGGGCTCTAATATTTCAAACAATGAGGCTGGTACCATACATGCTCCAGAATTTGGAAAAGGGGGCTTGTAAAAGATTAACAGCATACATGATTAGGAAGATTGTATGCTGGGTATATCTAAGTTTCCTTGGACTAATATTAGACTCATAAACTATGTTATTTAACATTTATTCTTTGGAGAGAGTCCACAAATGTAGCTATGTCTTAGATATTTTGTGTGAAGCCAACATTGGTGTCTTTACAACACTACTGATTTTTCTATCTGGTTCTGTGACTATCCACTATCTATTTTCTTAGTCTAGTCTCAAGTTTTGCTCCCTGCTGAGGGTATAACCTGTATGATGGGAGAAAAGGCAGCTTCTAGATGAAAAGTAGAACCTTTCAGTACCACATTGTCTGAGGAGCCAGAGGTAACCGTTGTGTCACTGTTGAGAGACCTGATTTGGTTATTATGGGAAATATATTACCTAGCAATCCCATAAAAATAAAGCTGTTGGAGGAGCATTAAATATGGAAAATTATGGGCATCTAAGTAAAAACTTGCCAAGGAAAATAATTTATTGGCGACAAGGGTACCTTCCCAAACTATGGGAACTAGAATAAGACCAAAGTTGGGTTGGGAGAAAGTGAGAACAAAGGCAGTAAGAAATTTGAGGCATGTGTGTACTATTACCTAGATTTGGCCATGTTTGTTTAGACAAATAAGATATCTAGAATAAACTGGAATCAGATAATTTGAGCTAATACCATCTGATACAACTACTAAGAAAGTGTTCTTTTGCTACTACACTATTAAGTAAAAGACATAGTGTCCCAATCCCCCATTGTCCTTTTTGTAAAGGATCATTGCACACTTGCTATACATGTCCCCCTAACCCTTGCCAGAACATGTAACTTTCTGGTGACTTCTGATTTCCTTGGCATTCTTTATTACACAATTAGAGACTTTCTGTTAATTAAAAACATATTCGCAGCCAGCATCATGGCTCTTGACCCACAGCTAGAGCTGTATTCCTTTCTCACACAATTTTCAGCTCAGACCAGCATACCTCGGTCATCCTTGCCCCTCTGAAGTCACTCCCTCCTGCCTAGTTAGAGCTTACCGGGGAACTGTGGCAATGATTTGCAAATTATAGTGTAATAAATTCTTAATTCAGTTTGATTTTAATATCTTCATTAATTATGTGGAAGAGGGAGACAACCGCCTGCTAATTAAATTTTCAGATGTTGCTAAACTGGGAGGAGTTGGAAACCCAGCCAAGAGCCAAAATGCAATCTTGAGGAAGCTGTGAGGATACAAGTAGGAGTAGAAAGATAGCAAGGCCATTTATGAAAAAGTGTTCCATTATCCTGGGGAGAGAAGCAGCCTGGAAGATTTGGGCAGTCATGAACTGTGCTGGAATGATGATGGAGGTTCAGGATGGGCAGTGACAAATTTTTCTCCTTTGAGAAAAGGTTTTTGCCTTCTCTTTGGTTTAGTTCCAGTGACTACCAAAACCAAGACAGAGCCCCAGGAAGTCAGTGGGTATTCAATCCTTACTTCTGGCAACCACAGCCCTTAGCAGCTTCTGGGGCTCACAGAGATCACTCATGTGTGAAAATGACTTAGATGGAACAGAAAGTATTATGGGAATAGAGACACCTGTTACTTTTCATGGGGTGATGATAATTATTATCAATCTCTGTTAAGTTAAATTTAGTTGCAGTTGATTAGGGGGCATCATGACATGTGGGAGAAAAAGAAGAGAAATGGCAACCAACATAGTTGACACAGGTTTCTTCTCTACACGGACTTAGCCTAATTCATGGAAGTGGACTAAGTTTGGGGGGGATTTTGAAGATCCTTAGAGTCCAAATTGTGTACCAGAGGGAAAACCACCTCAGTGGCTTTATTAACTCCGTCAGGCCAAGTTACATAGACAATTTAGTTAGAGGGAATGGACTGGAGTGCATGGCTGTGGCTTGAGCACAATAAGCAGTGCTTTCATCTAGGGGCGAATTAGTTTTTGTGGAGCTTTCTTTTAATCCCTCATCAGTAACCTCAGTTGCATGTTCATTGTTCTGAGTCTTAGCCACTAAATGCCACTGAGGATGTAATTCCAACATCTTTGCATAATTTTCTACCAGTTTGGATGTTGGCTGAAATGGATACAGTTGGTCTGGAGGAAGAGGATGCTGAAAGATCAACATTCAGGGTTCACCATTCCCAAAGCCAGATAAAACCCAATAGTAATGTTTGTTTTGCTTAAAAGAGGAAGAAAGTATATCACAATAGTAAAAACTAACCAACCAACCAGACAACCAACCAACCAAACAAAACAACAATACCTGCCCTCCACACACACACACACACACACACACACACACACACACACACACACACACACACACACACTAAAAACAATAAACAAAGAAACAAACAGTAGCAGCTGCAGCAAAACAGGCTTTGGATTGCAGAGTTGTATTTTTTTCTCAGACTATATTTTAAATGCTAGAGGTCACAGACAACTGTCTCTTTTCTTGTATGTTTCACATCCAACAAGTGGGCAGCACAAAGACAGCCCCCAATCACTAACAGGAAACATTGACAAACCATTATTTCTCTCCATACAATGAGGCTGTCACATCACAAAACATGGGAATAGGTGTATTCTTTCTGATGGTCTAGGAAAGAAAGGCAGAGGTGGGATATGATACAATTTCAATCTAAGAAAAGTCAGGTAATTCTTTCACCAAAATCTATCTAGCAGCTCCTCCAAAGGAAACACTAGATTATTACCTCCCAGTTGCTATCTGGTGTCTCTCTTAGCAGAAGACTTGAAAGGAGCCAACCAATAAGTTGAGGATTATATGAGAGAGGCTAATAGGTTTGTCATCTTCTTTTCCCTGTCATTCCCTCATGGATTAAACTAAGCCTCCATCTATGTTTCACCAGGGAGTCCTTGGGATTACAGTTTGCCTTTCTGTCTATCATGCTGACAGTACTTCAATGTTGACTCGATTTTGATAAGCCCTACCACTCATCATGTGGCTCCTTTTAGTCAAAGCAGGTATATAATTTATGGTGCCCAAAGCAGTTGTTAGTGTAAAAGAATTAACTAGGAGGGAGGCATGTGCACTAAGACTGTCACTGAATCCTTAAGTGGCTGCTCCTGCCTAGTTTATGAACATTAAGACTTTTCAGCAAGGGGCAGACACATTTGTCATTTACATACTTTTCTTCCCTGCTTTATTAAGAAAAATCAAATTTGAATCACTATTGGTTCAATGTCAGGGTCTCAATGGATGCAGGGGAATTATGGTTTGCAGGATATAGTGCACACTGGCATCAAAAAGATGTTGGTAAGGTGAGCAAGAGTAGGATTTGAAGCAGCAAGTAGAATGCATAGGAGTGCAGATGCCACCTAGACACTGAGGGGAAACTTTCTCTGGAAGTTGCAGCTCATGATGGCAAAAGATACTGAGCAGGTTTGAGATGCTTGTTCAGCCACGTTTTGCCAAAGTAGTGAGACTCTTTGATTCTCTGGGCAGGGTTGTCATATACTAACTAAGCTATTCTCTTAGTTTTCCTTCTGTTACTGTGATTAAACACCAGCCAAAATCAACTTGGGGAGGAAGAGACTTATTTAACCTTACATTTTAGATAATAGTTTATTGCTGAGGAAAGTCAAAGCAGTAGAGTGGAGGCTGGAACTTCTCAGGACAATGGGAGATCACTGACTACTGGCTTGTTTCCTGTCTTTATCAGCTACCTTTCTTTTGCTGCCAGATTATACTCCCTATGATTCTAATTCCTACAGTACCTAAAATGGGCTGGGACTTTCTACATTAATTAGCAATTAAGACATTTTGCCTTATAGAATGTTCAGAGGCCAATGTAATGGAGGTAATTTCTCAATTGGAGTTTCCTTTTCCACAGTTTATCATGTTGATAAATGAAGCTGTGATACTCAGGTGTTATGCCCCTGCCAAAAACATTGCAGAGCATTATGGTCCCCACTATCCCAGAAATATAGTCTTCACAGAAGTAATAAAATAAAAACTCACATCCTTGGGGGTGGGGGAATTAATCTAGAATGATCAATGTCCTTATAAAAGGTGGGGTGGGGTGGCATAAAGACATGCACATGAAGCATGCAATGTGAGTTAGAGGCCAGGCTGAGAAGAGTCTCTGTAAACTATGGAGTGCCAAAGATGGCCAGAGGACCACGAGCATCTAGAGGGGTTGCATGAAGTAGGTTTTCCCCAGTCTTTGAAAAAGTGAACCCTGACTTTTTCTTTACCTTGGATATTTGCCTTCCAGACACTGGCCCACCAGGTTTCATTTGTGGTATTTTATTATGTGTTGGGATGCTTCACCTAAACAGACATGCCGCCTGTAGTCAAAGAGTTACCTGGTCCCCAAGGGAACTATTAGAGAATATTTGAAGGTAAGATCACTAAACCTCCAACCTGTTCTTTACTATTCAAGGGGGATTCGGGCTTGATCTTTAACTAGAATGCAAGAAAGGTTAAGGCATTTTCCCTACAGCCCACAGACAATGAAAGAATGTGCTGAAGTCGGTATGCAGAGTCCCCCTTTAAGGTTCCCTGTTCTAAAATCATATGGCCCAATTAGGATGCATTAAGGCAGTCAGGGAGGTTTTCTTTTCTTTGTTCAAACCTTCTACTTCAGCTGTTTCCATTTTTTAGGTTAAGTTTTGTTGTCTTTTTCCTGCAAGCCGTAATCTTTCAACTGTTTTTATTTTTTTCCGGTGTTTTGATCTCAAGGCAGGGGTGATTTTCCTGTGTAACAACAATTCATTTGTCTAGCTTCCTCAGGGATGAAGCTTCCCAAGCAAGTCGATGGGCTAGGTTTCCGATACTGATCCTTAAAGGTGATCGACTGATATTCACAATTTTAACACGTTCCAATAGAATTTTGTCTAAAACATGTCACTTAAGTTTTAGCAGTGTATCCAGTTTTCTTAAATAACATTTAAGCCACATGACTGCTTAATGTCATTATTAATAATATCAGTTGGTGCACTCCGAAGTAACTCAAACCGTGTTAGGGTTTTCCGTTCCTAATTAGGACCAACAATGCTACTCTGTAAGATTTTGACTGAGAATGAAGGATAATTTTGTTATCCATTTTCATAGAGTGAAGCATCATCAAATGTAGTCACTGAAAGCCACAATTTATTATTTCCCTTAATACTGTAGCTCAGCCATTCAGGTGGAACTCAACTGGGCAGATCTTTCCCACCATTCTGTGTGTGCAAGGCTTATTCACACAGCTGCCTTTAGTGGAGTGCTTGGCTCTATGAGATGTTTAAGATCTGTCATCATGCTCTAAGGTAAGTGTCCAAAATAAGAAGGTTTGTGCTATAATTCCTCTGGGCTGTAGCATGCTAGAATAAACTTATACCCCATTCTTTACATTAGAACAGTTCCCAAGGTCCTCACAAGCTTAAGAAGGAAACTACTTTCCATTCTTAGATGTAAAAAATGTCATGGTTTATAAGCAAATGGATGATTTACATAGCCACTTTTGGAGATTGCCATAGTAGTTGTTTAATGGCATTAGATGGTGTAATAATCAGAAATCTATAGTCATAGACCATTTATCTGAATCCTTACCCCCATTGTGGGTTACTAAACTCACTTCTTCATCTGTTCCTCTTCTCAGTGTCACATTGCTGAACTCTTCTTCCTCCAAGTTCACCATTACTATCTCTTTAATAAGTATGCTGGACAAGAAAGTAGCTGAAGCTAGCCTCTTGGGGTTGTTGGAACCAAGCTGGTGAGGCTGAGGATCAGAAGGGAACAGAAATATCACCATGTTTTCCCTTTCATCTGCTGGGTGGCTATAAGTCATGAACTCAGAGAATGAGACAGAAAAAAATGGATATCTCAGATGAGAAGGTCAGGAAACAGAAGGTGTTAAATCTTTATTTAGGAGTCCTGGGATTCATAAAGACTGTCTAATTATATCTAGATTCTTCTCATTAGTAGTAAGGTTTTTTTCCTTTTGTCATTCATTTGTGTGAGCTTAAGCATATCTAATTTATACTGCAATTATCACTTTTGGTAAGGAATATGAAACTACTATTTCAGGTAGTTGAATTGAGAATCTTCTTTGGACTTAGATATAGTCACCACACTCTCATGAGCCTGCTTTCACAGAGTTACATCGTTGTTGTGTAGTAGAATGTTTGAGGCAAAAACAAAACAAACAAACAAACAAACAAACAAAAAATACCATTTAAGTGTCTGAACAGATGACATGAATGTGGACTGTAAACCTCACTCCATAAATGAGAAATTCTCTTTTTCCCAGTTGAAGAAAAAGATATGGATGGATATACTTGGAGTTCAGCATATTAAGACAGATACAGAAGTCTTTGTTGTAAGTACTCACAGTGCCCTTTGTACAGTGAATATATATATATATATATATATATATATATATATATATATATATATATATATATAGTATATGGAAAACTAGTTCAATATAATCAAAGTTGAGAATTTTCCATGTATCATGGAAGATTGTATTTTCTTTCAAATTTGTTAAGAAACTACTTTTCACTCACAGAATATATGAAAGTATTTATAGTTTCATGTGTGACTCAAGGAACAAAATTTTGTACAGCTGTGCTAAGTGGGTATGGAATAATACTAGGAGGGATGAATCAACTCAATAAAACTTTTATTGCCTTCCCATTTGAACCAATGCCCTGGGCAGACCTTGGGTGCTGGCTCTGCACTCAGTCCCACAATACCTAGAGGAAGCTCGACTCCCAGGTGCTCTAACATGCTCAGGATAATAAATAAGAAGACCACAACATCTGCCCCAACACCCGGAGTAACTGGGTTTTCAGGATCCAGGGACTCAGGAATCCCCACTCAGCCAGGGTTATGGGTTCCTTCCGGTCAGAACCTGGAGCCAGAGCAGACCTAGGATGCCGGCTCTGCATCCACTCGTAAAACACTCAGAGGGAACCTAACTCCCAGGTGCTCTGAAATGCCCAGGAGCCCAGGATCACAGAGGAAGCTCAACTCCTAGGAGATTGGACACAACCAGGAGCACTGGAGCTCAGACACTCTCAAGATCACAGTTGAGGACACATCATCTTTCGTAACACCCAGCTTAACTGGGATACCCACAGGAACCAGGGAAATACCAACCCCTGCACAGTCAGAGGCATGGGTTCTTTCAAGTTTGCACCAGTGCCTGTAGTAAACCCAGGACTCTTGTTCTCTGCCCTTTCCTGCAACACACTGAGAAAACTTAACTCACAGGAGCTCTGACACAACAATACCTCAGGAGCTTGGTCGCACTAGGATTTCAGTATGCCAGAGGCAGCGTGACTCTCAGGAGTACTGACACACCCAGGATCTCAGGATCACAGAATCTAAAAATCACAGAATCACAGAGCCAGCTGGACTCAGAGGAGTTCTGCACCAACCAGGATCACAGAAGGGACAGGCTCTAGTCAGAGTCAGCAAGAGCAGGTAGCAGATTAACAGATGGTGAGAGGCAAGCACAAGAACATAAGAATAGAAACCAAGGGTACTTGGCATCATCAGAACCCAATTTTCATACTAAAGCAAGTCCTAGATATTCCATCACACTGGAAAAGCAAGACTTGTATTGAAAGACATATTACATGATGCTGATAGAGGACTTTAGAAAGCACATGAGTCCCTTAAAGAAATACAGGAGAACACACAGCTAAACAGGTAGAAGCATTTAAAGTGAAAACACACACACACACACACACACACACACACACACACACAAACTTTAAAGAATTACAGGAAAACACAACCAAACAGGTGAATGAATTGAACAAAATAGTCTAGGATATGAAAAAGGAAATAGAAACAACAAAGAAATCACAAAAGGAGACAACCCTGGATATAGAAAAACTACGAAAGAGATCAGGAGTCACAGAAGCAGGCATCACCAATAGAATGCAAGAGATAGAAGAGAGAATCTCAGGGGCAGAAGATACCCAGAAGAAAACATTGACACAAAAGTCCAAGAAAATGCAAAATGCAAAAGCTACTAACTCAAAACATCCATGACATCCAGGACACAATGAGAAGACCATAACTAAGAATAATAACTATAGAAGGGAGTGAAGATTTTCAACTTAATGGGCCAGTGATTTCATTGATATTATAGAAGAAATTTTCAATGATATTATAGAAGAAAACTTCCTTAACCTAAGGAAAGAGATGCTCATGAACATACAAGAAACCCACAGAACTCCAAATAGACTAGACCAGAAAAGAAACTCCTTCTATCACATAATAATCAAAATACCAAATGCACAAAACATGGAAAGAATACTGAAAGCCATAAGGGAAAAAGGTTAAGTAACATATGAAAGCAGACCTATCAGAATTACACCAGACTTCTCACCAGAGACAATGAAAGCCAGAAAATCCTGGGGAGATGTTATACAGACTCTAAGAGAAAGCAAATATCAGCTTAGGCTAGTACACCCAGCCAAACTCTCAATTAACATAGATGGAGAAACCAAGATAGTTCATGACAAAACCAAATTTACACAATATCTTTCCACAAATTCAGCCCTACAAAGGATAATAGATGGAAAACTCCACCACAGAAAGGGAAAGTACACCCTAGAAAAAGCAGCAGAGTACTCTTCTTTCAACAAACCAAAAATAAGATAGCCACATAAACATAATTATACCTCTAACAACAAAAATAGCAGGAAGCCACAATTACTTTTCCTTAATTTCTCTTAATATCACTGGACTCAATTCCCCAATAAAAAGAAATCGACTAACTGACTGGATATGGAAACAGGACCCAACATTTTGCTGCATACGAGAAACACACCTCAGTGACAAAGACAGTGCTATATCAAAGTAAAAGCCTGGAAAATATTTCCAAAAAAAATGGTCCCAAGAAACAAGCTAGATTTCCCATTGTAATATTGAGCGAAATTGAATTTAAACCAAAAGTTATCAAAGAAAGTAAGGAAGGATACTTCATCCTCATCAACAGAAAAATCTACCAAGATGTATTATGAACACCTATGCTCCAAATGCAAGAGCACCCACATTCCTAAAAGAAACTTTTCTAAAGCTCAAAGCACACATTGCATCTCACACAAAAAATAGTGGGAAATTTCAACACCCCACTCTCATCAATGGACAGATCGTGAAAACAAAAACTAAATATAGACACAATGAAGGTAACAGAAGTTATAAACCAAATGAATTCAACAAATATCTATAGAACATTTCATCCTAAAACAAAAGAGTAAACTTCTCAGTACAACATTGACCATATAATTGGTCACAAAACAGGCTTCAACAGATATAAGAAGACTGAAATAATCCCATGCATCCTATCAGATCAGCACAGTCTAAGACTGGTCTTTAATAACAATAAAAACAACAGAAAGCTTACATATACATGGAAGCTGAACAACACTTTTCCTCAGTTGTAACTAAGTCAAGGAAGAAATAAAGAAATTAAAGACTTTTTAGAATTTAATGAAAATGAAGGCACACCATACCCAAATTCATGGGACACAAAGAAAGAAATGCTAAGAGGAAAACTCTTAGTTCTGAATGACTACAAATGAAAATTGGAGAAAGTATACATTAGCACCTTGGCAGCATTCCTGAAAGCTCTAGAACAAAAAGAAGCAAATACATCCAAGAGGAGTAGATGGCAGGAAATAATCAAACTCAGGACTAGAGAGAAAAAGAATTTTACAAAGAATCAACAAAACCAGGAGATGGTTCTTTGAGAAAATCAACAAGATAGATCAACCCTTAGCCAGACTAGCCAGATGGGACAGAGAGCATATCCAAATTAACAAAATCAGAAATGAAAACACAGACATAACAACAGAAACTGAGGAAATTAAAAAAAATTATCAGATCCTATTACAAAAGTCCACAGTCATCAAAATTGAAACTATGGAGGAAATGGACAATTTTCTAGATAGATATCAGGTGCCAAAGTTAAACCAGGATCAGATAAACCATCTCAATTGTCATATGATCCCTAAAGAAATAGAAGCAGTCATTAAAATTGCCCAACCAAGAAAAGCCCAGGACCAGATGTGTTTAGTACAGAATTTTATCAGACCATCAAACTAGACCTAGTACCAATACTCTTCAAACTATTGCACAAAATAGAAACAGAAGGAACACTACCTAATTCCTTCTATGAAGCCACAATATTGCTTAACTAAAACTACACAAAAACCTGACAAAGAAAGAGAACTTCATACCACTTTCCCTTATGAGCATCTATGCAAAAATACTCAATAGAATTCTCACAAACTGAATCCAAGAACACATCAAAATGATCGTCTGTCATGATCAAGTATATTTCATCCTAGGGATGCAGGCATGGTTCAATGTACAGAAACTTATCAATGAAATCCACTATACAAACTAAAAAAAACTCACATGTTAATCTTATTAGATGCTGAGAAAGCATTTATAAAATTCAATAGCCCTGGATGGTAAAAGTCTTGGAAAGATGAGGAATTCAAGGCCCATACCTAAACATAATAACATCAATATACAGCAACCCAGTAGCCAACATCAAACTAAATGGAGAAAAACTTGAAGCAATCCCACTAAAATCAGGGACTAGACAAGACTGCCCACTTTGTCCCTACCTAATGAATATTGTACTGGAAATTCTGTTGTCCAGAGCAATCAGACAACAAAAGGAGGCCAAATGGATACAAATTGCAAAGGAGGAAGTCAAAATGTCACTATTTACAGATAATATGATATTATACTTCAGTGACCCCCAAGATTATACCAGAGAACCCTTACAGCTTATAAGTACCTTCAGCAAAGTGGTTGGATATAAAATTAACTCAAACAAATCAGTAGTCTTCCTACATTCAAAGGATATACAGGCTGATAATGAAATTAAGGAAACGACACCCTTCACAATATTCACAAATAATATAAAATTCCATGGTGTGACTATTTAAGCAAGTGAAAGATCTGTTTGATAAGAACTTCAAGTCTCTGAAGAAAGAAATTGAAGATCTCAGAATATGAAAAGACCTCCCATGCTCATGGGTTGGCAGGATTAATATAGTAAAAATGGCCATTTTGGCAAAAGCAATCAACAGATTCAATGCAATTCCTATCAAAATTCCAACACACTTCTTTGAGTTAGAAAGATCAATTTGCAAATTCATTTGGAATAACAAAAAATGTAGGATAGTGTAAACAATTGTCAACAATAAAAGAACTTCCTGCGGAATCACCATCCCTGATGTCAAGCCATATTACAGAGCAATAAAAGTGATAAAAGAGGTACATAGATTAATGGAATCGAATTGAAGACACAGAAATGAAACCACACAGCTATGGTCACTTGATCTTTGACAAATGCCCTAAAACCATCCAGTGGAAAAAAGACATCCTTTTCAACAAATGGTGCTGGTTCAACTGGAGGTCAGCATGTAGAAGAATGCAAATTGATCCATTCTTATCACCCTGTACAAAGCTCAAGTCCAAGTGGATCAAGGACCTCCATATAAAACCAGATACCCTCAAACTAATAGAAAAGCAAGCGGGTAAGAGCCTCAAACATGTGGGTACAGGGAAAATCTTTTTCAACTGCACACCAATGGCTTATGGTCTAAGATCAAAAATCAACAAATGGGTCCTCATAATATTGCAAAGTTTCTGTAAGGCAAAGGACACTGTCAATAAGACAAAACAGTGACCAACAGTTTGGGAAAATATCTTTACCAATCCTACATCTGATAGATAATATTTAATATATGCAAAGAACTCAAGAGGTTAGACTCTAAAGAATCAAATAATCATATTAAAAATGGGGTACAGAGCTGAACAAAGAATTCTCAACTGAGGAATTTTGAGTGGCCATGAAGCGCCTAAAGAACTGTTCAACATCCTTGGTTGAACAAGGAAATGCAAATCAAAATAACCCTGAGATTTCACCTCACCCCAGTCAGTATGACTAAGATCAAAAACTCAGGCAAAAGCAGATAATGGAAAGGAATATCCCTCCATTGTTGGTGGGATTGCAAGCTAGTACAATCACTCTGGAAATCAGTCTGGAGGTTCCTCAGGAAATTAGACATAGTACTGCCAGAGGAGCCAGTTCTACCACTCCTCAGCATATACCTAAGATACTACAACATATAATAAGGACACATGCTCCACTATGTTCATAGCAGCCTTATTTATAATAGACAGAAGCTACTATAAATACGAACCCAGATGTCCTTCAACAGAGGAATGGATACAGAAAATATGGTACATTTACACAATAGATTTATACTCAGCTCTTAAAAACAACAACTTCATGAAATTCTTAGGCAAATGAACTGAAGGAACTAGAAAATATCATCCTGAGTGAGGCAACCCAATCACAAAATAACACACACTGTATGTACTCACCAATATGTGAATATTAGTCCAAAAGCTCGGACTACCCAAGATACAATTTACAGACCACGTGAACCTCAAGAAGAAGGAAGACAAAAGTGTGGATACCTCAGTCCTTCTTAGAAGCGTGAACAAAATACTCACAGGAGGAAATATGGAGTCAAAATGTGGATCAGAGACTGAAGGAAAGGCCATCCAAACTGCTCCACCTGAAAATCCATCCCATATACAGTCACCCAACCTAGACATTATTGCTGATGTCAAGAAGTACATGCTGACAGGAGCCTTATATAGCTCTCACCTGAGATGCTCTGCTAGAGTCTGACAAACACTGAGGCAGATGCTCACAGTCAACCTTTGGACAGAGATCAGGGTCCCTAATGGAGGATTTAGAGAATGGACCGAAGGAGCTGAAGGGGTTCACAACCTGGAAGATACAACCACAATATCAACCAACCAGATATTGCAGAGCTCCCAGGACTAAACCACCAACAAGAGTACACATGGATCCACTGATGGCTTCAGCTGCATATGTAGCAGAAGATGGCCTTGTCTGTCATCAATGGGAGGAGAGTTTCTTGGTCCTGTCAAGGCTAGATTCCTCAGTGTAGGGGAATGCCAGGACAGGGAGGAGGGAGGAAGTGGGTGGATGTGTGGGGGAGCACCCTTATAGAAGCAGGGAGAGAGGGATGCAGGATGAGTTATGGTATTGCTGAGGGGAAACCGGGAAAGGGGCTAACATTTGAAATGTAAATAAATAAAATACCCAATAAAAAACCTGTCTTAGTCAGGGTTTCTATTCCTGCATAAACATCACGACCAAGAAGCAAGTTGGGGAGGAAAGGTTTTATTCAGCTTACTTTCACATTGCTGTTCATCACTAAAGGAAGTCAGGACTGGAACTCAAGCAGTCAGGAAGCAGGAGCTGATGCAGAGGCCATGGAGGTCTCTCACGGAGGCTTGCTCAGCTTGCTTTCTTCTGGATATTTTTTTCTTTTTTTTTCGGAGCTGGGGACCGAACCCAGGGCCTTGCGCTTGCTAGGCAAGCGCTCTACCACTGAGCTAAATCCCCAACCCTTCAGCTTGCTTTCTTATAGAACCCAAGACCACCAGCCCAGGGACGACACCACCCTCAATGGGCTTTGTCTTTCCCCCTTGATCACTAATTGAGAAAATGCCTTACAGCAGGATCTCATGAGGGTATTTCTACAACTGAGGCTCCTTTTCCTGTGATAACTCCAGCTTGTGTCAAGTTGACACACAAAACTAGCCAGTCCAAAACCTTTTATTTATTATTTATTATTTATATATTTACAAGAATACTTTATATATCCTTTAATGTGCTTGGGATAACATTTATCTGTGTTATTGTTTTCGTCTATAAGATTTAGTTTGTTTAACTTTCTCTAATACACTGCTGACTCTGCTATGAGCATTTAGTGCCTCAAGTATTTAACAAAAATGTCAATAAATTACCTTACTTTTGTTGAAATGGCTCTTTCTTGTGCTATAGCTTTGCACTGAGACTAGAAAATGTGTCATTTTTGCCTTATTTTTCTAAGTTCCAAAACAGAGCTGAGGTGGTAGCCTGATACCTAATTGATATATAGCCTGTTTTATATGTTCCTATCTATAAATATATAGTAATATATAAAAGAATAAATGTAAATTGGGGTTCCTTCTTGGATATTTAATCCTACTCTGAATAGAATTTTATGCAATGTACTCCAAAAATACATAAAATTATAAATTAATCTCTATGCATTAGAGTCACTTATACTTAGTAGAAATGGGAGAGGGGTTGAACAATGACCCTGTTTAAAGGTTCACTAGCAAATAGAATACATTTGTGGAAGAGTTTGTTCTAGTTAATCAAGCCCAGGGTATCATTCAGTGTTGAATAAACAAAGGAGAAAACATTCCAGTTATTTCAGAAAGAATAAGAGAAGTTGAATATATTCCTTTATTTTATGATATCACAGTGAAGATGTGAGTATGAGATGAAGTGTCAAGTGTGGGATATGAGATATTCTGTGGTATAACTTTTTCTTCTGTTTCTCATCTTCTCCACATACCTCTTCTTCTCAGGGCTATTTTTTATCAGTTCAGTCTTTACTAAAGCTTGCAAGATTTACATCTGTGGAAGATTATTAGTAATTACCACCACCACCACCACACCAGCTATCACAAATAATACCTTCAACACTATTAAACCTAGCCAGTAGGGATGAAGCTTCCAGGTAATTATTATCTTGATTTTTCTATGTTCTATGACTCAAGTTTGTAGTTATTTGAGCAATAGGGTCTTGTTGTCAAATTCTAGAGGGTAATCAGTAGTATTGGCAGTCTACATTTTGGGGAGGGTGTATGGAATCTCAGTGACCAACATTTTCAAAAGAGGTAACCCAATCCTGGTACTAGGATTTTTGCTAGCTTGTTATCTATCTAATAGGCTAACATGTATATCCACCATAGGATGACTCAATTTTTAATTCAAAAATTGTTTCTATGTCACCAATCATCGAGACCCACACTTCAGTATCCCCATCATATGTTTAAGAGTTCTCTTCCAGTGACTTCCTGTTTAGGCTGTTACTTTGGGAGAGGAGTTGGAGTGGGAGTAGAGATTGTAGTAGAAGCCTTCCATGTGATTCCCTCTCAATTCTGCATCTGCAGTCATTGGTATCACAGTAAAGGTAGCCTCCTTGTTCTTCACAGTCAAACAGAGCATGGATCATGGACCTCCACATAGTTTCTTGTGACAGCACAGACCACCAACATGGTTTCTAGCTGTACTATAACCATAGACCCAGAAAAGACCCTTGATGTTAGTCCAGACCACAGGATATCAACCAGGACTCAGGTGGCAGTGCAGGTTACTCAGATGAGCATGCCTCTTTGCAGCAGTAAGGCCTGCAGATACCAACATGGGTTTAGATTGTAATACATGCCAAGGGCATCTGAATGACTGTTGGTGGTAACATGGGCCATGGACAACAAAACATACTCTAGCTGCAGCAGTACCATGGACCCAGACATGGTCCTTGGTGGCAGTACAGAGCCAGATATCATCATAGATCCAGGTGATAGCATAGATCACATATATTAATATGGTTTTCTGAGATAGCAAGGGCCACAGACATCACATGGCTTCAGAGTGCAGCACAGATCATGAACAACCAAATAGCCTTTGGTAAACCATGGGCCATAGATGGCTAAATTTTTATATAATGATAAAAGCAATCTTGCCTTCACCTAGGACACTCAAGCTATCCCTTATGTTGACAATGATTTTCCTTAAAAGCACACACACAAACGTTTATCAAATCACTGTTTTAGGTAAATTGTTAAACAGGACCAGGCATACTCAGGTCTGAATATTCTATATCCTGAGGGCGAAAGTACCAGACTCACCATAACAAAAAAATCCTTATAGATAAGTAGAGAATAATATGGGCACACAAAAAAGGAGAATTTCAACTGTTATGATTCTCAGTTGTGAAAAATGCTCATAAGTCTATAGTGGATATTTATAATTTCCTCTTTTTATTGCTCACGTACTCCATGCTTCCTTTGACTTTCTCTGAGCTCTCAGTTGGTAAGGGTTCTTCCCCAGTGGCTAACCTACATTTTCTTTCCAATAAGTCTGAGTCTTTTGTAGTCTAGATTTGATTGGCTTGCTGCAGTTTTCATTTACCATTAGATGTAGATGCATCCCCTGAGGCTTGAGAAATGTTGCCAGTACTTAGAAACCCTGGATTCCCAACCCATATCACATTCCTCTTTGGCAGAGGGAAAATTCCCTGTTCTGGGGTCTTGTGCCCCTGATTTCCCTGCCATTCCAACATGTGATAGGTTACTTCTTCTCCAATTAAACATTTTGAGCTACAAGTCATTTGCCATGATTTACAGCAGTTGTGCACTTGCCAGTCTTACACAGTATTTTTCTTATTACTTAATTGTTTTAGCAGTGCTCCAGCCATTAGTTTCTGAGTTCTGAAAACAGGAAACAGAAGTCTTCTATTATAGATGCCTGCCTAATTAGCTTAGAGGCTGTCTAATGGGGGCTATTAAAAATGCAAATGAGGTGTGATCAAACAGTGAAAAGTTGGGTCTTGACAGAGTATACTCACGCACCCACCCCTTGAAAAAACTTCCACAATACTAAGTACAGAATTCTCTGTCTCTTTTACCATGGTAGAGAACTGTCTTAACTGCTCTCTTCATTCCCTACCTCATCTGGATGACAGTTTTAACATAGACCACACATATGGTAGTGAAAGCATCCTTCTTTCTTGCCTCTTAGTCTAGGCATCTCACCCTGGCATCCACCAGAATTGACTGCAGGGTTTACTGTACCTTACAGGTCTATACTTTGAGTTTCTAGTTTACTTGTGGTGAAGAATAACAGTCCTTTCATCAAAGTAGCAGTAAAGGCAGATGATGTGATATAGCGATAGTCATTTGAGCATCACTAATCTAGAGCATCTTGCCTCTACTGTGAATTCAAAGTTTCTTTTTTACTGCCTTCTATGCCATCATCCTATGAGATTATTTTCTCAGTGCTGTAGACTGAATGCAGTATCTTGTATAAGTTAAGTAAGCCTTCTCCCATTGATCTGCATCCACACCAACTCTTGGCATTTTCTTAATAAACAATGCAGTATTGTTTAGCCAAGCCAGAGAATGACTTGGTGTAAAGACTTCACTGAATGCCCATAAATCTAAATCAGGATCACAAACCCATTTCTTGTGATTACATTCATGTGCTCAGCAATAGACATAGATATGGGTTTTGTCATCTGAAACATATAACAGGACGTTCTTTTTCAATAGAATTAAAAAATTGATAGAAAATATATAAGGTCCTTAAAATTTCATGGTTATTCACCCCCATACTTTATTATCTATTTATTCCTGCAAACCACTTACCAAATGATCTCTATCGGCCAGGGTAGCAGCAATTGTGCCCTTAAGATACCATGTCCATCTCAGACAATGCTTGTAGACTTAAGATTGTCTGAACAGTAAGGCCTTTTCCTGTCTTCTATGTGTATGTTTCTTCTTCATGACCAGAAGAATTTCTTTTTAAAAAAGTGAGTCGTGTGTGTGTGTGTGTGTGTGTGTGTGTGTGTGTGTGTGTGTGTACATGTGTGCTTGTACTCTCACCACACAGGCAAATAAGGTGGTTACAAGTAGTGGTCAGAGGCATTGGATCTCCTGGAGCTCAATCTGGAATTGCAGAGGAGTATGAGCAATCTGATGTGGTTACTAAGAACTGAGCAGGGTTTGCTCTTCTCTGCTTGGGCATCTCCCTAGCCCTATAAATAATTCCTACTTCACTGAGTATCTATCTGTTTTATTCTGGAATATCACTTTGCCATTCAGGTGGAAAGAGACTTGAGGACCATTGTATAGACATTTTTGATGACAAGCCTCAGGAATTTATACACAATTCTCCATCCTTGGCTGATACAGAAAGTCATGTAGGTTGCAAATAACCCAAACAGCCATTCTTGGTTGCTCACACACCTTTTATTTTCTTTTATAACCACAATGGCTATTACTATAAATTCATGATGGATATGAATCAGTGAACAATGACTGAATGAATTCTTGCAACAATGTCTGAAAGAGGAAGCTCTCCATTCGCAGATCAAAATCATAGAGAAGAGGCATTTGTCCTGTGTTCAAGGACCTCTTACCTCCTTGCTATATTTTAATACCTGTTCTGTATTGGAGTTTATATGGCAGTTGTCTTTGTTACTTTTCTATTGCTCTGAGCAGACACCATGACCAAGGCAACTTATATGAGAATGAGTTTACTGGGGCAACTGTTTCAAAGAGTGAGTCCACATCTATCATGGCAGGGAGTATGGCGGCAGGCCAGAAGGCATGGTGCAGGAGTAGTGGCCAAGAGCTAACATGCAACACAACTGTGAAACAAGAGAGAGGGAGATAATGCTAACTCAGAATGACACGGGCTTCTGAAATGTCAAAGTCCTCTTCAGAGGTCCATTTGCTACAACAAGACGATACCCACAAATTCTTTCCAAGTAATTTCACCAGCTGGTAACAAGAAATTTAAATTAGTGAGTGTTTGGGTGACCATTCTAATTCATATTGACCACATTAGTGTTTTCTTGATTTAAGGAGACATAAATAGATGTTGCTTTTCTTCATCATTAGTTCATTAGTGAATAGAAGGTCTTCCATTGGCCATAGTTTTGTACTAAGGAAGCCCAACTCTTGCCAGTTAATATTTGTGTTCTGAAAAGAGCCCCTGCTCTAAAAATCCTTGGGTGGCTCCTCGTATGTTTTTAAGGCACTTCTTTGTGGAAGGAATGTAAAGCATTGTATAGTCATTGTAGACCAGAGCCCAAGATATTAGAAGTCTCGAAGAAGCCTATTCTCTATCTCACATTGAGTTCCAAGGAAGTGCTCTTGCCTTGCTCCTCATTTTCTTCAACATAATTCACAAATACCTAGAATGAGCTCTGTTTATTTTATGTTCTGCCTTGTGCTGGACATTCTGTCTCTTTGTTTGGAGTGGAGCTGGCACGCTGGAGTTCATGCTTTTCTTCTCAGCAGCGGTATTTCACAGTTGGCCAAGATGTTTTTCCGCACCCTAGACAGGTGTTCTGCATCCCTGTGTGCGTTCTCTTCCACTGATCTGGCCAATGGGCTGCCAAGCACAGGGGGACAGGAACAGTGCAGATATGGACAGTATATCCACTGCTCCGTGAGCTGCCATACTTAGGACCACAGGTTTCCACTGCTTTTCTCAAATGCCATGGGTATCACTTGTTGGATATTCTAATCACATCTAATTTCCAGTCCTCTGAAACCAACTATCCTCTAATTGAACTCCTTTCCCTTTTTTTTGGTGTTGAGGATGGAAACCAGAGATTTTGCAGTATTCTAACCCTATTCCATGCATATATATGGGTATTGAACAAGATTTATTCATAATTGGCTGAAAAAACTACATTTAAGAGGAAGAGAAAATAGCTATATTATGCACGAAATTGTAAGGGCAAGTGATTTTGTTTCCATTTATGATGCGGTGATAAGATATCTCCCACTCCAACATGCAGATGGAATTCCCTATCAGTGACTGAGAGTCTGTCCTGGCCACACTGCAAACAGACGGTGGACAACAAACTATGGCTGTTTATGTCCATGAGGTAGACAAAGGTTGGTTTCTTCCACAAGAGTATTGTCCTTCTTACGTCACCTCCCTGGTTCCTAGTAACCTTACTCATGGTAAGTTTTCTTCAATGGTGTCTTCCTCATCTCACTGTTCTGAGCTGCCCTGGCTTTCTATCCTTTTGGTTTCATGATTTCTTGGCAAACATTGACAGAAAGTGACCGTCTCAGGGGTATATATCCATGACAAAGCAGAATGGTAGAGTGGAGGATCCCTACCTGAATGGCTGGAGGATGTTGACAAGGAGAGACCCTTGAGGCCCTAGGAATCATCTTCCCTAAATGATTCCAGGGTGAAAAACACTGGGTTGGCGCCTCTGACTAAGGCTTTAAGAGTTATTTTTGTCTTTGAAGTCTAATAGTAGGTTATTGGTAATTATAGGAAAAAACGAAGTGGAAATAAAGGGTTTTAAAGTTTTTTTCTTTCCAGTTTTAGTGTTATATTTTGAATTTCCTATTCTGTTGGATATAACCTCTGGGATATTGACCCTCGTGATTACACAGAACAAGGCTCCCATGGGTCAAGAACCTATGATTTACACTGTTATGAACCCTTTAACTGGTAGATTTCAGAGAGCCCACAGAGATGGGATGTAACCTGCTTTCTTGGCCTGCAGGGGAACCTCTCCAAGAGATGGATTCACTTGAGGTCAGTGTACCTCGGTGTCCAGTAGATCTCACTTAACTGCTGCTTTTGAAAAGTTAATCATTCCATTCATTCACATCTCTTCCCATGGTAGCTGTGGCTTCATGCGCCCAATAGATGGAATGCTTCCCTCTTCATACAGCCTCAGCTTTTTCTGCCACTCGGAGCTCATCGTCTCTTATCCACTCTGCTTCACTCATTACAGAAGCTCTCTATTTAATAAACATGAATCCACTATCTGCTCATTGTATTAACATAGACTAACGATTTCAACTATCTAATAGTATAGCATCTGAGAGAGGAAATATCAAACCACAAGAAGAATGAGTGCCTCCAGTTCAAGGACATGAGAAAAGAGAGTCCATTTCACCTCCAAATTGGTTTGAAATATAGAAAAGGAGTGTTGCATAGAGAGTGTCCAGAGCTCTGAATTGTAAACATATTGAAGAGCCCTTCATGATGGAAGCATACTGCCTAAGCACACAGACATATATTGTTAATATAGACCTACAGAATGCACCAGGTAGACATAGATGGCTGGATAAAGGGTAGATATGGGTAGGGGCAAAGGCCAAGTGTGTCTAGTAACATAAAGCCTACGGGAGACATTTACGGATGTTCTGTGTGTGAGAGTCATGAGAGTCTTCTCTCTTTACATGTCCTTCTCCTGTCTCCTTCTCTCTGCGATGTGTGTGTGTGTGTGTGTGTGTGTGTGTGTGTGTGTGTGTGTGTGTGCATGCATATATTCATCCTATAGCTGGATAACAAAGAAAGATTTCATTGAATATGTTTACCAGTAGACATCTATAAAAAATCATTTAGGATTGCTGACAGGGGAGTGGTTAAGTGAGCAGCTGTGCCCCTGACATGAGATGGCAGCCAGATGGAGCTGGATCCTAAACAGAGCAGGTGGATCACTCTCAGCCTCACAGCTTCAGCCAGGGCTGGCTGTCTTGAGAGTCCAGAAGGTCGGGCCTGGCTTTGCTTGAATATTTTTTTTCTAGAAGCATTTCCAATAAGCTCTACCCACTGTGGTTGATGGGCTGCCATTTCCCTGCTCGTCCTTTTTCTTTTGCTGGATATTTCTCTTTATTTCAGCTCGAGGCATCTTCCAAATCTCAGAACCTATGGATTCACACTGCCCCTTGGGATGGGTTACCAGGAAGATTCCCTTTGTTATTTCTGTGTAATTACTATCTGTCTCCTCCGGGTAGGTCTATTGTGTACATCAAATCTGTAAAAACACATATTCAGTAGAGCACAAAGGGCTGGAAGGAAAAGGAGAGAAATAAAGATACTGTCTCTGCTTTAATCACCTTCCATGTTTGGTCTCTTACAGCCTTCCTCCCACTCCAGACAAAGCAGTCTTCTAGATCTCTGCCTCCAGGGGTGCTCTCAAGACCCACTGCTTGCAAATACAAAGATCGTCCTTTGTGAGGTGTTCAAAGCAGAGGTAGCAAAGTGTTGGCTCCTTGAGAGAAGTCCTCTACTTCTGTTTGCAGGATCAGGCAGGTAAGGGGGCATGCTGAGCACTTTGCTGAAGTGGGGCCAACAGTGTCTGCCTTTACACTGGATGATAAATGTTTGAAATCCTTGAGTCTGTCCAAAGTGAACACAGTATTTAAAGCAACAAGAGATACAAGAGTGGCTGAGGAGTGCTGCTCACTGTGGCTCAAGGTCCCAGACCTGCTGGGATGGTCCCTTTCACCTTTGTAGTCTCAGCCCAGCAATGTGACCAGAGTCGTCTCTAGCCATGACATTCAGTGACTTCCCTCCAGACACCACAATCTAACACTTGGTATTCAGAATAGTGATAGTGAGTCATGTAGAGGCGATGACAGAGGAAGGCAGTTCTGCCTCAGCTACTGCCATTCTCCACAGTTGGGCATGCTGAGAGCAAAAGGAGTCTGCAGAACTCAACCTTTCAGACAGCTGAATGCTATTTACTAAAGTATAAGAAACCCAGACTTTTATTCTAAACTGCTTACAAATTAAACCTTGTCTTACATTTTCAGTCACATTTAATGTTTTGTTCTTTTTTTTTCCTAGTAAATACACGAAGAAAAAGATATTTTGCCATTCTTTGGCTAACCCAGGACCCTGTTGGGCAAGTATCCTTGTAGTCCGAGGAAGCTTGCTGAGAGATGGAGCAGGGATTCCTGCTGAGAGACCGAGCTGTACCATGGGTTTCTTCTGTGGACTCCCCTGGGGCTGTGCTCACTCCATCAGCGATGGTTGATGTGCCTGAGCTGTAATCAGAAGGACACTGCTTTCCTATAAGGAGCTTCAAGGCATGGTGTGGGACAGGACATTCTTCAAGTCAAATGAAAGGTCAGTGGCAGTTCTGGAGGAACAACTTTCTTTACTGAATGAGCTAGCCTTAGAGGAGTCTAGATGCCCATGTTCCTAATTCAAATTATGGTTTTATTTTTCATGGGTGTGAGGGGTGCATCTCTAAAACATTCAAGGTTGGCATAGAATTGATTCATATAATTATGGAAGAAGACCATCTTATCTTTGAGCTCTTTGTACTTTATACTTTATAATTCTATTAATTATTTAATATAGATTGATCATTTGGTGAGAGGTAATATATTTGTAAGCAATCACCAGTTGTAATCACCAAGGACCCTATTCTTGTTGGGTAATTGGAGAATATCTGGCTAGAATCACATACACTCCAGTTTAATTTTTTTCCTTTTGCCTTCTGGTTTTTGTGCCCTCCTCTTCTTCCTTCCCTTTCTTGTTGAAGAATTCCAGTTCTTGGTATAAATTCTATAAGGATCTTGCGTTTTGCTTTCCTGCAGAAATCTGGAGGCTGTTAATTTCCTCCTTCCATTTGTCTGCTGTACTGAATATACTAAATAGGGGATGGGGATTTGCTCAGCCACCTGATAAAACAGGCTTCTGCCTAAAAGTATGATAAGGGATTTGTCCCTCAAGATCATAATGGAAGCCATGTTTCTAAGTTTCCATTATGAAATGATTCTACTTTCCTAAAGAGCATGAACACCTTGATCATGTAACTTTTCTGCTGAGCTGCTGTGAAGAGGAGCTATAATATCTGTGGTAGGCTAGGACATTTCTATAATAGGAGACTTTGGCCAGATTGAATTTAATTCCTATGTGCTTTTGTTTGCTTAAGTTGTTAAAGAGAATGTTATAGGAAGCTTTATTCTCCTAAGTACTTATCAGATATATGTGCTCAGTTCAGAGATGATGGATCATGCTTTCTTCAAGTTTCATTCAAGGTCAAAGGAAGTAAGAGCTCACATGAGGTTTTAATCCTCATAGTCTGAAGCTCATGCTTGCACTTCTAGATGGTTCTTGCCCTCCATCCCTATTCATCATTTGGTTTACTTCTCTATACAAGGTCATAGGAGTCCATTGTATAGATAGTATTAATTATTACAGCCAGCAACTAGGAACAAACCTCTTTTGCAGATACATTATGTAATACTTAAATGCTAGAGTGTGGAAAACAAATTCTCCAACCTTTTATGGGGGGGGTTGAAGACAACAAATAGTTCTTCTTCTTTGACCACTTACTAAATAACACAGACAGTTGCTAATTCAGAATTTGAGTGCAGAAAAAAGATGAGTTTGCAATAGAGCTAAGTTGACCTAAAGAGGGCTCTCAATTGAACCATGAGATACAGAAGCCCCATTTGTTGGAAGAAATGTTGTATAGATTTATTGCAAGTTATTTTCTTAGGACTTGGAATCAAATCATTTTCACATTCTAAGTAGTCTCCCAATGATGTATAAATTTTGACTTATTTGTGGGCGTTCAGAGAGATAATGCTTGTCCTTGGACCAGCAAGCTATCTTTCAACACAGTTTTTCCATCATAAATTAGCAGGTCTGCCCCCATGAAGTCATGACATTGAGCCTGAACAGATTTTTCCTATTATTACACAGAAATGATATATATGACATTGGACTCATGTGTGTTATATGAAGAAGTGTTTCTAGGAAACTCTCATTTATTAGTTAACTTCAAAGAAAATCATGACTTTGTGCCTCACATATGATTCTGTGTGATGTTTAGGCACCAGTATAAAACATAAGTTTATGGGATGACAGACCCATTTTAGATGACTCAGAAAGAACATAGTTAATGCAAATCTTAACTGAAGTACATTGAATGGTATCCAAAAAGAATGATGGTGAGAGCTATATATTACATACCAATTTATACAATGTTAATAAGTTAGTTTGATAGCCTCAAACTTGAAATGAACATGTGTAGAAAATTGATGCAACATAGGTCTAGGGAAAAGACAAGTATAGAGAGGTATTTGAATGGGTATTTAATGGAAAATATTTGTGTCTCATGTGACTGGTTAGTGAAGGATGATCCAAAGGATATAAGATTTCCATGACTATGTATTTAGAAGGATCTCTTCTATAGCTACTATCTGACTTATTTTCCTAGCCACTCCTGTCATTATCTAATATGTTCATCAACAAAATGGCCATGATGGCAGGGATGCAGAGAATACATAGGTACAGCGACATGTGCTCCCACTCACAAAGCTGACCTGGCTAGAGTCACTGCTGAGTGCCCAATCTGCTCGCAGCAGAGAGCAACTCTAACATGGCACAGTCCCCAGAGTAAGCAGCCAGCTACCTGGAGGCAGGTTGATTGCATTGGCCTGCTTCCACTGTGGAAAGGAGAGTTCATTGTTCTTACTCCAAAAGACACTGCAGGTATGGATTACCTCTGTATGCTACATAGCCTCAAAAACAAACTATAAGCATCAACTACAGAAGTTGTATATTTGATGCTCTTTGATGACTTTGGTCTAGACATATGAGGTTAGTTACTATGCTAAACAAGCAAATACAGGATTTACTATTTTATGTTGAAATGTATGAGCTATTAGAAGGTTCAAATTTCAAAATGGGAATGGAAATCTCTGGAATGTGGGATGAAGTACACAGTACTCGCAAATAACCACAGAGTTGTATTGCTTCACTTTCTTTCCCTCCTGATATTGGCGTGGGTATCCTGGATGGCAGAGGAATTTGCTTTGGAATGTTGCCAATTATGACAGCAGAGAAGAGGCCTCATGGAGTCTTACACTTTTCACTACCCATGGCATGCACAGGAAGTTCAAAGTATCCAGAGCTGGAACACTGTGATCACAATGAGAACCTCAGAGGAGAAGAACAGTTCTAACCTCAACACTAAAGAATGGCAGCTTTTTGTAAGGGAGGAGACAATGGATGCTGTACAATTCTACATGTAAGATTAGGACCATTTAGTTTAGGTGCAAATGGTCAGATCCATAGTTCTGAGACAATCTTAGCTCCTTGGCACAATAATCTAGGCTGATCATCCTGATCAGT
Organism: Rattus rattus; assembly: GCF_011064425.1. Taxonomy (NCBI): domain Eukaryota; kingdom Metazoa; phylum Chordata; class Mammalia; order Rodentia; family Muridae; genus Rattus; species Rattus rattus. The sequence goes on along the minus strand of NC_046168.1, from coordinate 17,715,454 downwards.
AAAACTGTACATTCTTTGAGAAGGCTTCATATTTTATATCACATCTTAGAATTATTCATTATTAGAATCCTACAATATTGATATTTTGTATAAGAAGAAACAGTGTCTTCCTCTATTTATTTAGAAAAGACATTGATATTGGAGACACAATGGAGCTGTCATTAGCTTGGTTTGGGTTCCTTACAATCACTATACCATGCCCAGTCCATACATCTAAGTGATTTAAGTTACAAGAAACAAGTAGGAAAGTACAGCTTTATTGGAGACCATCTTTACATGTAAGTCTGGCAGTTGCCTGTTCCCAGCAGCTCTGAAGATAATGCGTTGAGGTGACGTGCCTTCCTGAATCAGATTGTTTTGAACAATATGAGAAATCAGTGGCATTCAGGCCAAATTAAATCTAATTTTCTCTACAAATTGCCAAACTATCAGTCCTATTAAATCTGTTTATTAAAAGGCAGGAGATCCAGCCTGGGTCACAAGCTGTGGCTTGGATAATAAGACAAGGAAGAAGCCGCTAATGTAGATAAATCATGTTTGATTTGCAGGCTAGCCATAGCCAATGGAAGGGCTTTCACCTCCCCTCTCCTGTCATTGGAGGTGTCTGCAAGACAGTTGAAATGTCCCTAGAGTCAGGCTGTCCTGATTGATTCCCACGACACTGGAAAGCTCATGTCATTGTCCCTAACCTGAGGTCATTAATAAAACTAACTTTATTTGTCTCTAGTTATCCATTCTACAAAGTGCTACTTAAGCAGGTCTTCATGATTTATGGATGAGTGGGATAAGTGAGGTAGAGTGCCGGAACATGTGAGGCAGTGGCAGAGGGCTGGGAGGAGGGGACTGGATACTCTATGATGCCGAAGTACAAGCAAGAAGATAAAAATATAACTTCACAGACAAGTAATTTGGAGGTGCTCTCAAAACTTGAGGCTTTTACATTTGAACTCACATCTTGATGTTTGATGCTCATAGAAGACAAAAGCAGTGTAACTAAAGACTTTATTTTTAGTAAATCTAAGCCTTAATTTAATTTTTTCCAGCTTGTATGTCCTCTCTCAGGGTCTGCACTTTGAGTTCTACCTCTCATTCAAAGTCTAACCTCATTGGAAGTCCACTCTCCTCTTGAGAAGCTCACATCTGAGATTGTAGACATTATCTCTTATCCCTTCTTTTTCAAACTGATGCCATAGTATTAATAGCATATGGATTGAGAGCAGTAACACACTTCACCATATCACACTTTAATGAGCTGTTCTTAAACATTTTCTTGAAAGTTCAAAATAAAATACATGACTCAGTGTTTTTCTCAAGACCACATCTGTGATTGCCCCTAAGTACTCCATCAATATTTTAGACGGGCATTTGATTCCTTAATGGAAGATATCTCATTACACATATGAATTGCAGTGGGGTAGGTACTGGCATTCAGAAGCAGTGTGGTCTGAATTCCTTTTTCCAGGGCCAAGATCCTCAACGTGTTCAATGTGTAGGCAGACGGGGTATGTTGAAGCTTCAGGACTAGGATTTCTAATTGTGTTAAAGTGCATTTTGGAGATTATGGTTTATAGAACCATATCCAAGTCTCTGCTTTGTTCTAGGACTCCATCACCTCAGACACCTTTATAATAGTTTTCTTCATCTAGAATAGGGGGAGATGACTGAAAGTGAGGATACTCTATTGAGCATGGGGTCTAACACCCCAGTATTAACCGGTGGAATAAACTTCTGGGGCATGGTCGTGATTTTGCATAGTCCAGTTCTGGGCCTTGGAAACCTCTGAAGAAGTACAGAGGTTGGAGCAGGAAGGGATGGAAATAGCTCACAGTAATCCAAGGGCTTTATTAGACTATAATTAGGAGTGATGGGAGAAAGCCAAGTGAAGGGAAATTTAAGCTGAATTGCAGGAAAAAAACGAGTCTCTCACAATGAAGAGTATTCAACTGTGGAGGAGGATGACAGAGACAGAGCAGGGGCAGTCACTCATAATTTCTTTATTGGTAATTTGGTCTCTATATTTCGGATGAAACACGTATCTGGGAAGCATGCCAAGCCATGCAAGGGGTGCCCTTTAACCGGAATTCAGGGTGATAGCACTAATGGCTCAGAGAGGAAAATGAGATCATCTCAAGAACCAGCTGAGAATGAGAAGTCAAAAGAACAAGATGTTCTTGTAGGTTTGTGTCCAGGTGCCACGAACATCATTTCTGATATTCAGAGCTGAGAGCCCAAGGCATCAGAGCAGAAACTGGCCATCTTTCTCGCCAATAGTTCTACAGGGTATCTCTCATTGTTTCCCACTGTAAAGAATTATGAGTTCTCAGAAAATCAAGTCTATGTAATGAGAATTTAAGATGCCACTCTATTGCATGCTATATACTCATTTACACAGAAAAAAAAAGAAATGATAAAAAATGAGTTAAAACATAAACAGACTTTTTGTATCACTATGGTGCTTAAAACTTATTTAGGAAAACAAAGCTCTGTTGGTTCCGAACTTGTGTCTTAAATAGAAGCTTATTTTTCTTTAGTCTCTCAAACCCAGGTGGATCTGTGCAGGCTGCTATTTTTATGTCTTCTCACTTTAGTCTTTCCAAGGACTTTACAATCTGTTCTCAACTAACCACTGCAGTGCTTTGTAAGCTAATCATCTTTTGCTTTGCTTTTCGGACATGCTTAGGGTTCTTCTCAACATATATGTATGAAACATGCAACAGAGTACCTGCATATCCAATGTTTATAGATACACACATACAATAAAAGGGCATTATTTTTATTTGTTTGTGTTCTTAATAGTCCAAGAATCTAGTGTTTCTGAGAACATGATTTTTAAATATGCTGCTTTTATTTTTAAACTCGGTCTTTTTATTGTTCTTCAAGCCCATTTCCCACCTCTGCTAAAATAGCACATGCACATGCGATCCTATTCTTGTCCTACCTAGAATCTTTCCTCTCTCAAGCGGGTGATCCACAGATCCAGCTATCCTATAAAGTCTCAAGAGTGGCACCACTCACCCAAACTCTACTTTTCAGAAGGAAACTCATTTTTCTGAAGACCGTTGAGTGATCCAAGACTGGCCTGTGCATCTGCCTTCTGCACAGGTCCTTTTTTTTTCTCTGAATATTGATGAGATTTCATTTTTTTGACAGTTGTCAATATTTTTTATTGGATTTTTTAATTTACATTTCAAATGTTATTTCCTTTCTCTGTTTCCTGTCCATATCCCCACTAACCCACCCCCTCACTCTTCTTCTATGAGGGTGTTCACCCTCTTGCCTCCCCCGCCCTGAAATTTCCTTACACCGGGGGTGGGGGAGATGTCAAGTCTTGGCAGGACCAAGGGCTTCTCCTCCCATTGGTGCCCAATGAGGCCATCCTATGGTACATATGCAGCTAGAGTTATGGGTCTGTCCATGTGTACTCTTTGGATGGTGGTTTAGTCCTTGGGAGCTCTGGTTGGTTGGTATTATTGTTCGTATTGCTGTGCAAACTCCTTCAGCTCCTTCAATCCTTTCTCTAATCCCATTCTTAGTTCAATGGTTGGCTCTGCCAGAGCATTCACCTCTATATTTGTCACCCTCTGGCAGAGCCTCTCAGGAGACACCTATATCTGGCTCCTGTCAGCATGCACTTCTTGGTATCAGCAATGTTGTCTGGGTTTGGTGACTGTAGGTATATGTACTGGAACCCCAGTTGGGGCAGTCTCTGGATGGCCTTTCATTCAGTCTGTGCTCCAAACTTTGTCTCCGTATTTCCTCCTATGAATATATTTGTTCCCTTTTCTAAGAAGGATTGAAGCATCCACACTTTGGTCGTCCTTCTTCTTGAGCTTCATGTGGTCTGTAGATTGTATCTCGCGTAATCTGAGCTTTTGGGTTAATATCCACTTATCAGTGTGTGCATAGCAAGTTCTTTTTGTTTTGTTTTGTTTTGTTTTGTTTTGTTTTGTTTTGTTTTGTGATTGGGTTACCTCATTCAGGATGATATTTTCTAATTCCATCATTTGCCTATGATTTAATGAAGTCATTGTTTTTAACAGCTGAGTCATACTTTATTATGTAAATGTATCACATTTTCTGTATTCAATCCTTACCAATTCTCCATTTAATAGAGGGCTAATATCCAATATATACAAAGAACTCAAGGAGTTAGACTCCAGAGAATCAAATAACCCCATTAAAAATGGGATATAGAGCTAAACACAAAATTCTCAACTGTGGAATAGTGAATGTTTGAGAAGCACCTAAAGAAATGTTCAACATCCTTATTCATTGGGGAAAGGAAAATCAAAACAACCCTGAGATTCTACCTCACACCAGTCAGAGTGGCTAAGACCAAAAACTCAGGTGACAACAGATACTGGCGAGGATGTGGAGAAAGAAGAACACTCCTCCATTTTTGGGATTGCAAGCTGGTACAACCACTCTGAAAATCAGTCTGGAGGGTCTTCTGGAAATTAGACATAGAACTACCTGAGGACCCAGCTATACCACTCCTGGGCATATACCCAAAAGATGCTCCAACATATAACAAGGAGACATGCTCTACTATGTTCATAGAAGTCTGATTTATAATAGTCAGAAGCTGGAAAGAACAGAGATGTGCCTCAACAGAGGAATGCAGAGGTCATTAAATCCATGCTCCTTTATTCAGATATTCTTTATTAAACTTCAGACTGTATTTCACATATCTTAACTCTCCCTGAAACATCAGAAAGTCTATTCTACCCATTGGGTGATCATTTCAATGGGGAATTTAACAACTAGCGAATGGGTCTTTTCACTGCATCCTTTATCCACATATCCTGTGCTTGACTTTTCCTTCAGGTTCTTTTCATTCTTGTAATACCATTAGTAATGTTAATTTCAGCTCTCCACTGTCATTGACAAGATCTCATCTTTCTGATTTGTTTTTTCCACTTCTATACTAGAGCAACTAGTGCTTCCACTTCTCATGATTGCCTCCCAAGGGCATCCAGAGCCTGATTTCTCTAAAATCCTCTCTGGCCATCAAGCTTCATGCTTCCCCACGTACATATTTAATCTCACAAAAATAATAGTTTGTTTCCTATAAACTAGACATTAATTAAGAGATACATAGGATGTGATAAAATGAATGATTGCATCCTGAGTTAGAATCTGATGAGGACTCACCAGTTTGGGAAGTTGGGTATACAGCTTCTTGAAGACTCATTTTACTTCATCAAGATGGAAGCAATGAGGAAAATGCTTCAAAGAAGTGAAGATTCAATGGGTTGATACATAGAAGGCATATTGGTCAGTAAGAGGTGCATATGGTGGCGTTTGTGTGTTGATGGCTATCATTATTATCAAAATATATCTCTTGCAAGAGTATGGTAGAATCCTATAATTTTCCAATTCATAAAAAATGCATTCAATTAAAGTAATTTATTTAAAAATGTTTATTATGTATCTTCAAGGTATAAGGATAGTCATAAGGACTAGAAGAGAGCAAAGAAAACATTGCTCCCTTATTATACTGAGGAAGTTAAGTTTTATTGGTGGAAGCCAAATGATAAATAAATACATATAATTGCATATTGTATAGTATACAAAGTCATGTAGATTACTATAGTACTGTATTGGTTAGCCAATATATAAACAATATATGCAAATATATAATATATAAAGGTACAAGCACTCATATATTATATACAGAAGAATACAGGGGTGAAAAATGAAACTACAGTGTCTATTTTGCAAAGGGTAGTTTAGGAATGGCTGTCTGCTAAAAAACTCTGACTTGAGCTTGCTTTGACTTTTCCTTATAGGCTTTTGACTTCACTTAGTGACATTTTTCTTTCACATACACTTGCTCTCTTTTTATAAATTTGACACAAAAATTATACACAAAGAAGGAACCTTGTATATACCTGAGGGGAAGAAGGATATTCCAAGAAGAAATAAACAGAAATGCAAAAATACCTGAAATTGCAAAGTATTTTGTTTTCTGCGAGTAACCATTGTAAAGCAGGCATGTGAGATCTGGGGAAGAAGATAGTAAGAAGGAAAGAAAGTTAGTGTCTGGTGGCATGCTAGGCTAGGCAAGCATAGTAAAAGTTATGGAGCAAACTGTCACAATATTGGTGGTTTAATTGGGAGTTCCTTTTATCACTGTATGGAAGCTTCATTAACAGGGAAGCAAAAGTCACACACCTGATGTCTTGTCCTACATCATGTATTTAGAAACCTGATGATCTTTGTGGTACTCATCTTAACACAGTCTTCTCTTTCTAAGTGGATTCTCATATACCAGTCAACAATGTGGGGCTTCTCATGACTCCCCTCCATGCTGAGCAGTGGATTTCTGGACTCATATGAACATGTCTAGGTTGTAGCCTTGGTTGAGAATTGTTTTGTAAGTCCTCGAATTACTGATGATGGCAAGTTACCAGTGGTTTAGCAGGCAAGGTGCAGCATTTCCAAATACTTATCTGACTGTGATTCTGAAAGTGCGCCAGGCTCATGCTGCCTGGGTCCTCACAATGGGCCACAGATATTCCTCATTCAGAATAATTCCATTCCTAAAAATAATTTTCTTGCAAGTTTTTTTCCTAAAGTTTTATTTGTTCTTTCTGGACTGCAGTTTTTACCAGTGGGTAATTCCTTTCATATAAAACTTACCTATTTTGTAAATGAACATGTATTTCTGGTTTTAGCATGTTCATAATAAGAAATCAGTGGTTCTTTTAATTTTTTGAAAGACCTCTTATTTGTGTTGTTCAACCCAGAAATGTTCTCAAATAAATGTATGATTCTTATGTATTAAATTAATTTTATTCTGTTAGAAAAGAAAAATATCTATTTTCCATTCAGATAAATCGGTATTTGGGATGCTGGCCATGACACATTTAGATTCCTGAATACATAAATTCTACTGCAGAGGACCTCTCTGGTGTCACTGTTGTCTTACAAGGTTTAACAAACCATGTCTCAGTCATATCATTCCAAACACACACACAAACACACACACACACACACACATACACACAAAAATAAACATAAACAACATAGATATACAAAGTTGTTCACACATACATAGTGCATATAGACACACACAAAACATGCATAACATGTACACAAACACATATAAGCCCACAGAAATCAGCACAGGATACACAGACAAATACAATATACACAGCATGCACACATTTACAACATACACACCATTTGAAAATAAAAACCTGTGGAGAAAATACTCTCGAATATATGTAGTACATAAAAACATGAGCATATACACACATACAAACATACAGAGCACAGAAAACACAATACACACATATAAAGAACACACTCACATATACACCCAATTTCCTTTTGCATGAAGAGTTAGGGAGTTATAGTTTTTTCTTTTACTATTCTGATGTACAACTTGCTCCATACGTCTTTAATATTTATTGATAAATGTTATTCTTATCCACATTCTATATGTTCATAGTTAGAAATATTCATTCTATTTTTTCACTGTATATCCAGAGGCCTTCTTAAAAATACAAATCACTAAGTAAATTTTCTATGCTTCAACTCCTGGTTAAAATAATTTGTTAAAATTTTGGTACTATATATTATAAAACTTAACTCTCGGGTTCAATCTACAACACATTTCCCAGGCAACACAACATATTTTAATGTCTACAATGATAGCATCCCATTCCTGCTTTTAATTTTTTTTAATTAATTTTCTTAAAGAGTTGTATATTTCTATTATCAATACTCATAATCATATTTGTTTACAGTGACAGGACTTTGTTTACTGCCAAGTCTGTGTATATTTATTATAACTGGTTTACTCTTGGGAACTCATGGTGTCTATAGTAACTTGACAACATAAAGACCTTTTTTAGGCCAGATGAACTTAGATGACCTGAAAGTTGTCTATAGATATCCCTCAACATGCTTCTTTATATGATATCAATAGCTTTTCAAGAAGAGAAGAGTAGGAGAATGTGCCCTAGTAAAATACTTAAATTTCTAACTTGAAACTCCATTAGATACCATAGTTTTTCATCATGGCTTTTGCTATCTCTTCTGAAGGTAGCACCATTTGTCCACTCTTATCTTTATATAGTCACCTTCCCAGTAGCATAGGCAGAGAGTTCATTTAGTATCTTAAATCATGCAAACAGCTTAAAAGATGTGTAATTTTTATCATTGTTGTGAAAAAGACCATTTCAAATTTGTATGTTGACAGTTTTTATTTGTTTGTTTAAACCAGATCGATTGTTTCACACATTCTCACATAATGGCTCTGTTGTATCTATCTGTTAGTTGGTGAACCCTGGGTGGTCTTACATGAGGCCTTGCACCTGAGTGAATGTTTTGGCTGTCAAGCAGGTTGTTTATCTCCATAAAATTGGCCTTTAACATGATATCGAATGCATTGTATACTGAATGCATTGTAAGAATGTGGGCTTCATTTCCTGTTTCAAGCTTCTATTTGTGTCACATTGATGATGATACACTGATGAAAGTTACTTGTTAATATAACAATTAATATGACATTAAGTATGAAAAGGTTTAGAGGATTTATGATGGCTTACTCTCATGACTATGGATCATGTCTTTCTCACATGAAAAGGCAAACTTGCTCTTCAGTATTACCAAAAGTTTGATTTAATCATAGAACATGAGTTACAACATCATGGTATTGGGATCTTTGGTTGGGCATCTTTTTTTGATATATCATATCTGGTGCATCTTTGAAAAATGCAAATCAAACAGATAACTTTATAGAATGCATGCATTGTAGAATACACAGTACAGGAAAGACTTGGGGGAAAGATAAAAGGAAGGGATCTGGATATCAGTAAGTGTTAAGAAGTCTACATTGACATTGAGAGGTTTTGTTATGTAGGGTTGTATGGTGCTGTGGTGTGAATGAATCCAAGGTTGAGTAGCAAAATAATTTGCTATGATCTAGAAAGTGAAGGTCTTATTCTTAGTTTATGTTAGTAATAAATTGAACCTCTTTTCCCTGGATACCTTGGAAGCAGCTTTCCTTAAGTGCATTAACCACATGCACCTGAGTTTCTGAAAGGTATGGACATAAGACATATTGGCTATTGTGCAGTAGTGTGCTGCTATGTCTAGGACCACACTGGGGGTAAGATAGAAGCTGGAAGAACTATTTCGAAAGCCATGGAGAGGGTAGTGATCATTAGTTCTGAATTTGAATATATTCTAGCTTAACAATGTTATAGGAAAGGTGACTTCTAAGATACTTAAGCTTTCCAGAAGAAACTGGATTACATCTGAACATATTCAAAGGAGCCTCAGAAAATTTCAGAATGTGGGTGGCACCATACGCATAGAGGTGGTTCAATAACCTTATTCCATTTAATTCTAAGAAGTTAAATAGCAGCTAGGGAACTGTGTATTTATTTTCTGCCCACCTCTGAGCCTCTTGAAATTACCCTCTGCTTTAGTCTTTATGGGATGCAATGATAGAATTAAGAATTGTGAGCTCACCAGATTGTGAAGTTGGAGAACTTTGGGGGGAAAGTCGCATGAAGGGCACATTTTTAACTGCAGTAACTGACAATTATCTTCAAAGAGGTTTCAAAAACTGCCTCATAAATGTAACATCCCAATCACATCCTGATTATTTAATGGGGAGATATGAAAATTCGGTTGACAGACCTGACACTTGCAGAAGGGTATTTTCATCTGCAATAGGCAGAAAAGACATCTTTGAGAGAAATGGCCTCTGTAAGTGTACAGCACACTGATACTCACAAGTGTGATCTTGATCTACTGACCCTCTGTGCCCTCTTACCTTATCCAACCTCAGTCACACACATACACACACACAGACACACACAGATACACACAGACACACGCACACATACACACGCACACACACCAAAATAACTGTGCATTTGGACTGGAACAACTTTTTCTGCTAGCCCTGCAATATCTCATCACAACTAATTAAATGCAGATAGCTTGTCCCCTTACTAATAAACAACTTTCCATTCCCTATTCTCTACATGCTAATTGAACTTAGAAGCTTATAGATAGGCACTATGTATACATATTTCTAAGTTTTATCCTCAGCACCATAGGGTTTAGGGTTTATCTAATTCCTATGACAATTGAAATATAACCCAACAATCCTTACATTTTTAAATATTCTATTGTTATCAGTAACGTCATTTCAGCATAACATATTTTATATTCAAGTACACTTTGAGTCAGAAGAGTCTTAAGAGACTCCCCAAATAATATACCACCATGCTTCGCTTCCTCTAGACTTAAATGGAGGACTATATTACTCAAGACATCTGACCCCTCAGACAAAAGAGTAGGAGGAATTAAGCTGGAACTGACTTGAGGATGGGCTCTCATCATATCCAAAGATGCTGTACAAACTGCTATGGGAGAAATGCAATTCCTAATCTCAGGGGTAAAGCCTATGAAGAAGAGCAGTGGGCAGCTCTATAATATATCTCCAGGGATACAGCAGTGAAACATATCTTTGGGGTAATCCTTAACTGTCCAGTTGGAATTAAGGGCCACCAAAGGAAGAAAGGTGTGCCTGGTACTGTAAATCTGGATTACTACCTGTGGCTGGTGAGGTTGCAGACCTTAGGGGAGAACCAAGTACTGCCAGTTTTCCAACTTATTTATAATAACTAATGTTATTCTAAATACCAATCCTTACACCCAGTGGTAAGTGCAGCTCTCACTCATCATTAAAGAGGCTCCTTTGTGGAGCAGGTGGAGACCATTACAGAGATCCTCAACTGCTAAAATTGCAGAGATTAACAGACTATGGGGTGCTCAACTGTAATCCATACATCCACAACACAGCCCGAGGCCCAGAGAACATTGTAGAAGAGCACATGTAAGGATTTTAAGATCTAGAGCACAGGGATGTCTGCTACTAAACAATGTCTTATATGTATGACATGATATGATATGAAAGCATCAATCCTGAATCTCAAGCATATGGTCTCTTAAACAACATATGTTGACATGTCAGTGTAGATAAGGAAAATCTCACAAAGTTTCATCCCCAGATGAAGAGTTTCAGACAGTTAATAGCTGCTAAGAGAGAAGGAGAATAAATTTTCTCCACGGATGACTCCAAGATAACTTCTTCAGTTCCAACTGATCAGCCCTTAGCATATACCTGTGAGAAACAGACTCGTCAGGTTATATTTTTACACACACACACACACACGCACGCACGCACGCACGCACGCACGCACGCACGCACGCACGCACGCACGCACGCACGCATGCACGCACGCACGCACACACACACACATACACACACATACACACACACACACACACACACGTACCAATAGTACTTAAAGGAGAGATAAATAACTTGAGAAGAGGGGTAGAGATATGTGGGAAGCTAAGAATAGAGGAAGGAAATGGGGAGGAAGTCAGAGTGTGGAAGTTATGTACAGATATAGTACTTACATATAAAATTCTCAAAGATATTAACAATTTTCAAAAGTTACAAAAGAAAGCACTTTTCTGGGACATTTTCCTAACGTTTTAATCGTGCCTTTAGAGCTTAGTCATATTCAAGTCATGGCCCCCTTTATTGATTCTGTGTCAAAACAGCAACTTGCACCTACATATTGACACATACCTTTGCCTATAAATATATCTCTGACTTTATTTTGGTCACCCCAGGAACAATGACTTTGAGTAAACTGAAATCTAAAATGTAAAATTAATTCGTACTAAATATTGAATTTATACTAATTTACACTTGGAGATAAGTTTGTATATTATGATGGGGAGAAGTGCTCAGGAAATGCATTGGGAAGGAAATTATAGAAATAGCTGATAGTCTCCATCTGGGGTTCTGCCCTATTTGTGCAAAGTTTCTCTGGATACCTGGTATACAGCTTTGGAATTACAGGCATACTGATTCTATCTAAAGAACAGTTTTTAATGTTCATAGTGTCATAATTGTGGCTTGCGTATTTGTGTCAAATTAAAACTTTTTTGCTTTGAGGTGTAATATCACCATTATAGACACAGTTACTATTTCCCAAGCAATGCTTTAACACCAGAGGGTAACTACATGAGATAGATTAAGAAATAGAAGTAGCATTGATAAGTGAGCTATTAAATATTTTTGTCCTTTATGTGTTTATATGTATTCTCAATATTTATTATTGGTTATTTTATTTGTTTAATTTGAAATGTTATCCCATTCCTGGCTACCCCTCCACAACCCCCCCTATCATATCCCCACTCCCCCTGCTTCTATGAGGGTGCTCTCGCACCCAGCCACTCCTGCCTCACTGCCCTAGCATTCTCCTACAGTGGGGCATCAAGCCTTCACAGGACCAAGGCCCTCCCCTTCTATTGATGCCAGTTAAGTCCATCCTCTGCTACACATGCAGAGCAATGGGTCCCACAAGTTGCGTTGAAATCCCACTCATTGCTTTAGTCAGATGGTCATTGTGCACAGACTTGAAGTTTTGAAGGGTGAGGATTCAGTAATGTAGAGAGTTTGTTGGGGCAGCATAGATGGTTTATTTTTACTTGTTCATATGTAGAGATGTAAAACGATTTCAGAAGGAAGCTGTCTTGAAGACAACACTAGTATTGCGAGATCACGATCGTGGCTTTGTTATGGTGGAGCCAACATTTCTCTTTCTCATACTTATTGCCAGGTAAAATAAAAGTTAGGGAAACATGTGTCTGTCCTCTGTCAATACATTAGTTGTTTTCTTCTTTGTTGTAACAAACTGTATAACAGAAAAAAAAATGTTATGGAGGAGGAAACTCAGTGTGCTGTCTGTCTTAGTGAGGAAAGCATGCTGGTAGGAACATATATACTGGTCAAAATATGTGAGTGGCTCTGGTATATAATTTGAACCTAGAGGCAGAGATGAGACTCAAAGCAGGATGAGTCCATCACTATCAAAGCCTACTCTAATAACCTATACTTCACCAACATGGTCTTATGACACAAATGATTCCATAAACTCTCAAAGCAGCACCACCACTAGAGGCCAGACGCTCAAATATGCCAATGTATGGAGCAAACCACAGAAAGTCATTGAGCAGGAACGTAAGAGTATAGAGGACATTTCGAGGCCACTGTGATATCATAGCAAGAAACAATGATAGAATTTTCATAGTTGCATCTTGAGAATGCTAGGAAGAATAATCTAATCTTCCAGATGTTGAATAAACTTATTAATAATTAAAATTTTCAGCAAATTTTCCAGAGATCCTTGTTTCATGGACACATAAGACTAAAAACTCGTTTGTCAAATGAATGGCAGAGAAAAAAACCCTGCTATTAGTTGAGATAGGGAAGAGAAGATTGTGGGCTGAAGCAAGTTAGCTGAGAAGACTGCATTCATCCCTGGGTAGTGGGCTTTGTGGGGAATCTCTCATACCTAGAACAGCAATGGAAACCTAGAAAATCAGTGAGGTTCAGAAATCATTTTATCATGTGATGTCAGACCAAGACTTTCTGAAATGTGAAACAGCCACATCTTTACAACTTCTACTGAAACTATGAGAATTATAAATTTCAATTTCATCAAAAAGACTCACATAAAATTATGACTATACAATTAAATAAAATTGTAAATTGTGCTTATTTCATTGTTTTTTACTTCTAAAATTTATAGCTAACATCCATTTCTATTATAAAGGTAGCATATTAATTTATAGCATTTGTGGGTTGGTGAAAATTGAACTTGCTGTTTTTACATAAAAACGTAAGCATATAAGAAGAAGCATGTGTGAGTGCATGAGTGTGTGTGAGTTTGTTCGTATGTGTGTACATGTCTGTGTGTGTCTCTGTCTCTGTGTGTGTGTGTGCGTGTGTATGCGTGCGTGCGTGTGTGTGTGTGTGTGTGTGTGTGCGTGCGTGCGAAAAACTGCTGGGGAGCACTGGATATGAAGCTGAAGGTTTGTAAAGGATTATATATGAAACTTGCAAAACTGCTTTTGCAATTATTCCACAAAGTAGAGGATGCTCTCTGCCAGGCAAAGATGGTGACCAAACTAATCATTTGGAGGAATTAGCAAGTAGGTGCCAAAAATACATACGTAAATGATACGTTTCAATTTTTCTTAAAGAATGCAATCTAAAGTTCTTCTCTTTCTACCTCAAGGCCCTGCTGCCTAACAGTTTCTAATGTCCCATGCATTATCCATCCAAATGAACTGTCATTTCCACCTGAAAAAACTGCCTGCTTTAGCCTCCCAAACAGAACAGGTTTTCATTCACCTAGACTTCTTTTCATCTATGGTTTATCCGAAATGCCTTGTTTTACCCTGTTGACCTCTTTATGGTGTCCAGATCATAGGCATCCTTAAAGACCAAGGTCAGCTCCCCTCTTCTTCAATCTTCTTGAAACACTTCAGCCCACATTTTTTTCTTTCCTTCCTAAACTAATAGCAGTTTCTTTCTCTGCCACTCATTTGACAATCAAGTATATAATGCATTGTGACAGTTCTGATATTACATTGTGCCATATCGTTATTTCCCTCTTCTGTTTTTAGTATTTTATCTATTTGCTGTCGCATTTGGCTTGATAACTATAGCTTCACTCAAATGTCCTTTATGACTAGGACAGATCTCCCTTCTTTTGTTCTCTTCTTCTTTAATCTGTGCTCAGCATACAATTAGATCCAGAGAAAGGGTTTGATAACTATTACTTGTTAAAATATAGGCCAGGGAGTTTCATTTGATGCTATGTTCCCTCCCCAGCAATTAGAATACCTAAATCCTGCCATAGAAACTTCACGTGGATTATATAAAGAACACAAATAAAACATAGGGTGAAGCAGTTGGTACTTGACAAATCTTTGTAAACTCATAATCCTCAGGACTAGATCACTAATGAAGACTTATATTACAAAGCTCTGTGGTTGTTTTGACTCAGCATATGGATAAGAATGAATGATTTATGACATGTTTTGTTCTTTTATTTTCTTAAATTAGGCATTAGTGAAGGAGTTGTATATTTTCATTTTTGTGGGCCTTCTTTGTTTACTATATCAATTATAGTATATCCAAAGTGTTTTTGTGATCCAGAGAAGGGGTTATATTTTCTTGACTCATTTGTAATTTGTGTTAATAGTTGATGGTTTCTGACAATTCATTATACTGACCATCATGGAGAAACAAAAGAGGAGAGAAATAGGTAGATACACCTGCAGTGGCCTTAATCAGACCTGAAGCTTCCTGCTGACAGATATTTAACTCATTAGTTCTGTTTGGCTGTTGGTTTGACACCATCACTATAATACAATATGAAGTGCTAATTATCACAAAATCCAATGATACAATTTACCAGGAGAGGAAAACCTTTTCCTCTTTTTATTGGAAGCTGCCTGCTCCCCTGTTAAATTTGATCAGCATTTACTGTGATGGGTGAGAAGACCACAGCGTCACATTTGCCGTGAGCCCTAGCTAATGCAAAGGACAATTCACTCTCAATCCATGTTATTTTTCAGATAATTCAGCACATCATTGGGTGCTTAAGAGTTTCTGTTGGTAATCTAAAGAGACAAAACAGATCTGAGATGCCATGTCTTTTCCAATGGGGAGTCTGGCTGAACCCATTGAAGAGTAGGCAGGGGCCAGAGCCTTATTCTGTCTGTTGGCTCTAAATCCATTTGAGTGTTTAGCACTGCATACTTGCCCAACCATTCTATCCTATTTCCTAGATTAAATGAGCTGGTCAGTTTCAATATTCTACCCAGGTACAGATTTCTTAGAAACAAAGTTTCCATTATAAGAGGACACACACACACACACACACACACACGCACGCACGCACGCACGCACGCACGCACGCACACACACACACAGACAGAGAGGGAGAGAAAGAGAGAGAGACAGAGAGACAGAGAGACAGAGAGACAGAGAGACAGAGAGAGACAGAGAGAGACAGACAGAGAGAAAGACAGAGAGACAGAGAAAAAGACAGAGAGAAAGAGACAGAGACAGAGAGAGACAGAGACAGAGAGACAGAGAGACAGAGAGACAGAGAGACAGAGAGACAGAGAGGGAAGGAGAGAGGAGGTGCTAATGTCCTCTAATTCCAGGCTATGCTCCTTGAGTTCGCCTTTTAGGGGTTTTGCCTAAGCCCTGCAAGAGATATCCTGTTTTTCTAGTCAAGAAACACATGAACATATTTGTATCCCAAGACATCCTTTACTCCACTCATCCATTTCAGCTTTTTTCCATCAGGCCTTCCCAATCTTTTCTTCTGTTTCTCCTTATCCACCTTATCCTGGCATTGGTATGGTCTAAAGTCAAAATGTCTTCACTGGGCATAACGTATGGAGACACTATTGATATGCAAGAGCATGGATGAGTGTGAGGAAGTAGGTAAAAGGACAGAGCTTTCATGCTCTTTCTCTGATGAACTCCCCCATTTTCTGGACCATCAATGGACTTGTTTCCATAGTACCATCTTTACTTAAATGCAATGGGAGAAGAAAGACATTGGCAAATTTCAGTGTACAAGACGTCTTAAAAAGTATACTTTAGCCACATGCACTGAATGAAATATTGAGTAATGGGTATATTATTTTTAAAAGCAACATTAAACAACACTGCAGGACTGACTGATGACATTATCATGTCTGTCTTCTCATGTGTCAGCAACAAGTAACACTGAAGGAGGCCTAATTATCATATTCACAGGGGTACAGGTAGTAAAACAGTTATGTTGTGCATCGCTCAGGATGCTCAGAGCTGAAATAGATAGACTATGTAGGAGACTGGTAATAGGTAATTATTCTCTACTTACATATTCAACCTCATAATTCTAAATTAAGGTAAGTGGGAAAAGCTTATAAAATATTCAAAGCTCCTTTATCTTTCCTCCTCCCTCTTATTAGAAACTGTGCATGAATTTGCATAGAATAAACTGAGCTCATAAATCAAAGAAGAAACTGCAAGAATGCTCTTTGTAAGTTATAATTTAAGGTTAACTGTAGCACATTTTGCTTACTGTATTATTAATGACTTTCGTTCACTCATGACAAGATTACATATTAAAAATTGTTGGTAGACAAAACTCAGCTCACAATCAATTTGCTTCTTAATGTGAGCAATCTGTGTGCATCCCCACAGCGGAAGCAGGTTTAGCGAGGATAATGGAAGGAGCGCCTTGGGAAGATCCAGTTGTTCATACCACTGTGCTCCCTTAGGGATGTGATTGACAGGTGGCTCCAAATGGGAAAGAGGCCGCTGAGGAGAGACAGCTCTTGAATAAGTTCTCTCTGTGGCTCGAAGTGACTGTACCCCGCACAGGCCCTATTTCTCCTTCCTCAATACTGAATGCTTTATGCTTTATGTCAAAACTTTAACCACATTTGCCTGCATGCTCATCTTTGAAACCTTGCAAACATCCTTTTGTCCCATAACTAAACCTAGATTATTTCTGGGTGGTTTCTCAAATCAAATTCTCAGGGACTCTGCTTATCTCACTTACTTTCTCTTCCTTCTGCATGTGTCACATGTCCTTTTTTGTTGCAACATTTCTGGTTTTCTTCCTTCTGGTCAAACATTGCCAATGCTGACTCTAGTATAGCAGCTTCTAATGTATTCCCTTTGTCCACCTGAGAGGAAAGCTATTCAGAACAGTACATTTAGATACTTGTTGCTTTTTGTGGCAAACATTGTCCTAGCTTGATTTCTATTACTCTAATAAACATCATGTCCCACAGAAATGTAGGGGGAAGAAAGAGGCTTTACTTGGCTGACCTTTCCACATCCCAGAACATCTTGGAGTCAACATGGCAGGGACTCAAGCAGGAACCTGGAGTCAGGGAGTGAACCAGAGACCTGGGTGCAACACTGCTTACTGGATAACTTCTGGCTTGCTATTATAACTATCTTCTACAGTCTAGGAACACCTGCCCAGGGATGGTACTATTCCAAATAGAATACTCCCTCCTACAGCAATTAGCAATTTTCAAAACTGACTTATAGAAATGGTCACAGGTTAATCTCGTGGTGAAAATTCCTTAGTTGAGTCTACTTCTTCCCAAGTGTATCAAGGTGACAACTAAAGACAGCTATGACGGACATAAGGACATATTTCCTCACCTGGAGAATCAGAGAGAGTGTTCACAAGGGTGGAAGTTAACACGAACAGTTTTAATATTGTATTTGACTGAAGTTTGTATTGCATACCTGGTTCTGCATAGGATACATGTTGATTGGATCACATTATTTCTGGATGCCTTTTCATGTGCGGAAACAAAAAAGAAGTCGTATCAAAATATTATGTTGCCTTATTTAGTGATTTTAATCACAGTAGTATAAATTCACACACATTATTGTTCATTTGTTAGGCAATGTATTGAAGTCATGTCAAAACTTTAACCACAGTTGAAACATTTCTTCTTGTAGGGTAATCTACCTTTGATTTCGGAATAGTGACACTTGTGTAACTGCTAAAATGCCATAGAAGCAGATCCACATAGACAAGTTTTTTAACTGATGCTAGTTTTTTTTAAGGAGTAGAGTACATTTTCTATCTTAGTCTCCCCAGATTCAAACACTCCACTCCCACAGTGTCCTTAAGAACATCACCAGAGAATGCTGGACATTTGCAGAATGACTTGATGATTAGCCATAAGAGAGGGAGTGGGTGACAGGGTATGACGTGGGCATGAACACTTACCTGACTCATCCTGAATGACACAACCCCAGACAGCACTTAGACTCTGATAATGGTGTTGAAATGAGAAGGCAATGGTAATTCTGTATTTTCTTCATCATGAATGTTTTGGGGTTATCATGTCACCATTTTAGTGGCCTTGAGCTTCAGCCCTGTAGCAGAAATAGTACCTCGCCACACTGAGCTCTTTGCTGGAGCTCTGAGAATGTTTTCAATGTCTTCCCATCCAAAACTCATGTTTCCCTGAAGCTACCCACGGTACCTCAGAACCATGATGTCCTGAGCAGATCTAAGTTTTTACCACAGCATACTAAACCCTTGATTTTTCTTTCTCTATGCATAACACTGTCATCCACCCAGCTCTTGGAACACCATCTCTGAGTCACTGTTGCCTCTGGGCTCCAGACTTCAAAATTCTAACCCACAGCTCCCAGATCATCTATCAGTGCAGTTGCTTGGTTTCTCCCAGCAGAAGTTTTTGGCCATTTGCCTATAATCTCTGCTGCTATAAACTCAGCTATCTAAATCCAATCTTTGTTCATAGCACTCTCCTATTTTTAAACCTTTCGCAGCCTCTTTATATATTGTAGCAGATTTTCAGTATGGAATGCACAAGCCTTTATGAGTTTTTTCATGATCACCTTTTCATCCCTTCTTCTGCTTCTACTATATGTTTATCGAATTCAAATCTTTCTCTCATTTCATTGTTTCTCTTTCTCATATCTCTTTTCTCTTCCCGCCTCTTAAATTTTAGGTAGCAACTCTATTTTATATTCAGCCAGAGGCATAGCTTTTATTTCTGTGATGTTACTAAAAATGTTAATTTAATTCATTAAAAATGTATTGTGCATCTATTATGAAATTCTAGGAGTTAGGAAATTGGGAGAATGAAGACAGCTGAGTAAAAGCCCAGGGGATAGGAAAACAGAGATGACCCTGAGGACTCTGGGAATTTTTAGCAGTTCCTTTGCCTTCCAAGCGCAGAACAGTCAGTAGCCCTAGGGACCAGTTGTACTGAACAGAGGCCACTCTGCCCTGGGACCAATTGCTGACCTGACCTCCTTTGAATGCAGACCAAGTAAGTAATGGATGCAAACGGATTGACTTATATTTAAGAATTATTTCCCCAGCCTTTACAACACAGGACACAATACCCAATACCTAGAGTCAACAATTAAAATGGGATCCCTGTTATTAATGTGCTTGTTTTTCATATGGTTACATAAGTGTAGCTGAATTTGACTGTGAGATTTTAGGCTCTCTAATTTGCAGAGGTCATTTTGCCATGGGCATGTGTTCAGTTACTCAATTTTCATGAGGTCCATCAGAGAAAAAGACCTTCATGATAATTAAAGTGCCATATTACCTTTGCACCTCGATGGGAACTGAGGCACATCAAGCTTGGAGGAAGAAGGATCCATGTTCTATACCTAGATAAGAACTTTGGATTTTTTTACTGTGAAAGGAGCCTCCATAAAGCAGGGACCAGGGGAAAGAGGGAATCAAAGGAAAACACATATACAAAGAGAAACATCAAGAAAGAGAATGGATTCTTCTCATTCTCCCACCTGTTAAAGAGTCAAGGTAAAATGTAAACATTACAACAGGGGAAATGCTTACCAGCTTATTTGAAAGCTACCACCTCTAAAGTCACAAAATCATTCATTATTAATCATCAATTGATTGATGCAGACATGGTAGAGGACTTCTGAGAGGCTGAGATCAATGTAGACTGGGGAAGCACAAAGGAACCAAAGGAATAGTGCTGAAGTGGGAGAGGAGAAACACACCCCTTGTCAAGGTGGGAAGGCAAGGGCAACCCCCGCATGTTTGAAATTTATTCTTTCTGAATTGCCTCCATGAGTGCCTTGCTAATGGCTGCATGAGTCAGATGATATTCTGTATATGTGTACAGGAACATTTTACCTACACAACTCAGGATTGAGCTGAAGTCCCCTGACTTAGGTCTTCTGTTTCATATTTAGTCTTTTTCATGCTAAAGCACATCCAGTAAACTTTCATTTCACCTCCTCCCTGATTCCGTTACTCTGGAAGGCATGGGTTAGTAGCTATGGCCATTTTGTTTAATTCCTTTCAAGTTTTCTTTCTATGCAGTCATCTTGAGTAGATTGGATCAATTAATGTAGATATAGTCATTCATGCATATTTGAAACATAAGTGACATCATTTGAATACATACAGGTGACCCCTGATTTATGATGGCTTGACTTTGACTTTATGGTAGTGCAAATGTAATAGTCACTTAGCAGAAACTCTTTGAATTGTTATCTTTGTCTTCCTTAATAATAATGTAATATGATACCCTCTTGTGATATTGTCCACCAAGAGTAAGTGACAATTTCTAGTCCAGCAGGTATGAATGACTCTGAACTGGGATCCTCACTTTGGTTGGGCACATTAAGTAGGCTTCATGTTGATGGAGAGTTGTGGTGCCTGTGTGCTCAACTTAGAATTTCATCAAGATTGGAGTGACCATCATGCATTATAGCGCATGGTTTGCAAGGGTTGCCAACCTGTTGTGTATACACACCATCTTGGTGATGCCTCCTTCTCACTTTCCCTTATTCTTTTGTATCATGATGTCTGATTATAAGGAAGTCTTGATATATAGATAAATTTATACAGTATGTTACTGATTCACACAGATATTTACAGATGCTTCCTATAACAAATAGTAATAATATATACTAACTATATAATATAATAATAATAACATTCCAGTACTTACAACTTTGGACAAAGTACAATTTTTTTTAGTAGAACAGGTTAACAAAAGTATGATTTTGAAAAGAGCAATTCAATCGGATAATATGAAGACTCAGTTTGTATTCTACTAAAGTTTAGAATGCATATTAGTTCCCAAATCTTAAAATGTAAGTTATCACTTTTGGTTTTGAAATCGATGTATAACACTGATGTTTTAAGATATGTTCTTTTTGGTTATCAGGAAAATTCAGCATAATTGGGGTAATTGCTCATTTAATTTTCAAGTTTATTTGTATTGTTTCCAGTAATTAATTTATCCTATTATATATTCCTTATTATTAGAATTAAGTTTGTTTGAATTCCACTACAATTTTTTTCCCTAAACATCAGGGACCTAAGCCAAGAAACACAACGGGGTGAAGTGAGCTAAATAATCAATTAATCAATATTATTCACTAGGCAATTAATGTCTCTGGTTTGTGCTGGATGTTATTGTGGATACAGGTCTGCCTTTTAAGAAGCTTATGTGATCTTTAAGAGTGATAATACTCAAACTGCGATCAATGGCAACACCACTGTTTACTAGTCCCACAAACTAAGCCACAGAAAAAGGCAAGCCCTGTAGTTTGAACAAGCTGGAAAGGGATTACCGAAGGAGGTTCTGCCTGGAAAGGATGCTGGGAGTTGCAGGGTCACTTTAGACTCAGAAGAATGATGTCAGCCCAAGTGCTAAGAGGCCTGAAGAAGGTAACTAGCAGTGTTATAATCCAGAAGTAGAGACTGTGAATGCAAGGTCCCTGTGTCTGCTTGAGCTGCTGTGAGGACTGTGCTAGGCCCACCTCATTACAGGGTACTCACCTCTGCCATTCTTGTCTCTTTTGACTTTGGGAAGCTGTGTCAGGGAGTTCAGTTCCAACACTCCAGGTTCAGGAGGACAGATAAGGACAATGTACTATTTCTTTCTTCTAATTTTACTAGGTCCCCCAGGAAGCTACTGGATCTAGGACCTGCCTGATTGCAGCCCCCACAGTCTCATCATTTTGTCCAGAGGTGCCATAGCTGCAATTACAATGCAAACTCAGAGTCAATTCCTCACTGTGTGAATCACCCCCGAAAGATTGCTTTTTCCTTTTCTGTTAGTATCACACATAATTGCACTCTGTGTGATTCCTAAATTCCTATTTCTTACTATAATGTCCACAAGAATCTTGGCTGATTATAAAGTTCCTTCATATCCTGTCAGTGACCTCATTGACACATTCCACAAGTTTTTTTTATTTGATTCATCAACAGAACACTTACCTTCTCTTAGCAATTATTCAGCTCCTTGTGAGCAAAGAATCTCTATGTTGTCCCTGCTGAGTTTTCCATATGTTCATCCCTCCTTCCCTTTTCCTCATCTCTCTACTAATGGGAAGTTAGTATCTCCCATACCCGAGCATGGTATGGATGCTTGATTTTGCTGGCACTGCTTTGTGTTTCACACCTGCTGTCCCTTGAGCATTCTACCTTTTGGCCCTCAAGAACACTATGAGCTGACACAGGGCATGGACTTTCAGGGCTTTCTGTTTGATACAACTTGAAGCAGAAGTTCTACTCCCTCTGCTGTTCAATGTCACTGTTCTGTATATTACTTGCCCTTGGGGCCTAGTTAATGAGATCAATCAATTCATCACCAATAATTTTCCAGCTGCTAAGTACTGTAGAATGAGATGAAAAGGATAAGAATCAATCTGAACCGTCAAAGGCAGCAAGAAATGAAGCAAAGACAAGAAGGTGGGGGTAGCAAAGACTATCATCTTGGGCATTACTTGATGAAGGGCGAGATAGTGCCAGCTTCCAAGCATTTTCCAAAAGGTAACAATGGCCTTATTGTATATTTATGTCAGAAACAATGTTCTATAGACTTGGATGATTTGTGAAGAAATTGGAGCATATTTCAAGGAAGTCAGCATCTACTGTGTCTTGGAAATATTCACATAAACACATCTACCAGCACAGGAGTATGGTGGATGATACATTGGAAAACACAAGTGAAGATGTGTGAAGACTTCAAATAGGAATCGAGACTTTAGCTTTATGCCTTAGAGACAAACTAAGGAAACTTAGCCAAGGTCTAGTCATTTGGACCAAACAAGCACAATAGGAACACACAATAACTATATGGGGGTAAGATGTGATTTAAAGACTGTTGCATAGAAATGAAAGGATCATGCTCATATTGAGAAAACAGCATGTTAGGAAGGATGTTGGAAGATGCCACATCTATGGATGGGCTAGACAGTTCATGTATCCAAAGTAAAGGTAGTCTATGTAAGCATTCTAATCCTAAAGACTGCTTTTAAGAGT
The DNA here is from genome assembly GCF_011064425.1 of Rattus rattus. Taxonomy (NCBI): domain Eukaryota; kingdom Metazoa; phylum Chordata; class Mammalia; order Rodentia; family Muridae; genus Rattus; species Rattus rattus. The sequence continues at coordinate 17,691,713 of NC_046168.1, read as the reverse complement.
TTGTGAGAAATCTCATATGGTTTGCACATTAAAGAATCTACAGAACTACCTGAGCTGTGGAAAGTAAGTGGGTCTGTCTTGTCAGTTTTTAGGAGATAGTCTGATGACAAAGACATCATTTTACACATATGCTCTGGGCTATGTGTGAGGTGGCAGGCTGTGAAAGGTACCCTGATTTCTGGTTGAGACAGGTCGAATTCCCAGAAATCCTAATAGGGACAGCAGGAGCATTCACAGTCTCCCAGATCATTAGGCCTCACGAACTGCAGCTCCCCTCTCCCCCACAAACCCCTGTAGAGAGGTTTGAGACAGACCAGTCATGTAGAACAATGCCCCAAGCCCCTCTTCCACAGGTGAAGACTTGACCACAGGTTACAAAGGCTCAAGACAGATCAGTCACAGAGGACAATGCCCTAAACCCCTCCTCCACAGGTGAGGACATGACAACATGAACCCACCAACCTAGCCAGACCAGAGAGCTCTGTGGAAAACACAGGGTCCATAGCTATTCATACCTCACCCATACCTTTACAAACAAATGAATGGTTGGTATAACTGTACCTTAATATATAAGCATTTTTGATAAAGCAGAATTTTATTCTGAAGAATGAGTTGAGGGTAGACCATGTATACAGTCCATAATGTAGTGTGTGTGTGTGTGTGTGTGTGTGTGTGTGTGTGTGTGTGTAAGGGAAAATTAATGAATACCATTCATAAGGAAAATGATGGTGATATAATACATGGAACCATTAATAAGAACTTTCAGACAACACTATTAAGTTCTCAGTGATAGACGTTATATAACAAACTTTACATGATTTAAAGATTAAACATCATTTTATGTGATTGAGCGTTTTGTATTTTGACACAACAGTGTAAATTAAATATTACTGCTTCAATTATTTTATTTAAGGTTATAAGAGTTTGGAGAAGGTAAATAATTTTTCCTGGGATGCACAGACAATGAGTGATTGAGCTGGATTCAACATCACATCTGATTGGAGCTACTGAGCCCTTCCCTGCATCAGAAGACCTCATAAGCCATATGATAAGGATTGGCCATTGTAGACCTCTCAAAATATTTAAATGAATTTTCCAGAAGTAAATCATCATTGGGTTCTATTATCTCTGAGTCTCCTTCTTCAATAACATTTGCTTTCAGCTGAGAAGCCTGCTGCTTATTTTGTCTACATGAGCCATATCGCTGCCTCATTTTGGATTTTTCATTTTGGTCTCTGTAAAGAGATGATGAGTCTTATGAATGACAGCTCTTAGGAGTTTTATGACTTCTCTTCCTCTTATAACCAATGCCTCACTTTAATTTAACAGGGTTTGTTGTGTTTTGTTCTTTCCAAATTGTCTGCATCAAATCTTTTCAATTTAGATCTCATGAAAGAAATGACTATAACTCTTTGCATACATATTTTATTGGTTGATATATTATTTAATTAAAATATGTCATTATAATAATAAGTCCAAATAGAAAAAAACATCTTTGGTTATAATCAGGCTGAGTTAGTAAGTATGGAATTTATGAGTTGACAAGGAAGTATGACTAGACTGGAAAATTCACTCCTAATCAGAAGCACGCAGGATGAGTTGGACATGATATCATACCAACTAACCATAAGTGTGAAGAAGCATTTTGTATTATGACTCACTGTGTCTCCTCTTCGATAGAATTCAAAGAATACAATTTCATAAAGGACGAAGTCTCAAAGAATCATTAACGGGATACTACAGTAAGGATAAGCATTGCTTAAAATTTTATATTTGTATAGTATAATCTATATGTAAATGTAAGTATAGGTATTTTTGCAAACAAATAGTTTATGATGCTTTTCTTTTAAAGTAAATGAAACCACAGTGGTGAGGACCAGATTGCAGAGAATTCAGGGGTGTCTAAATGGCTCAGCAGAGGCAGCAGGTGCAAGCTATTCTGTGAAGGAATTAGGTGCCCAGGTAGAGTAGAGCTGGGAGCTTAATGAAGGAGCAAGAAAAGATAAATAAGACTGCAGTGCAGAGACAATGAGACCATGTTAATAATCTGAAAGAGGCATGCTGAGAGAGAGTGTTGTCGGGAGAAAAGGAGGAAATAAGATATAGAGAGGATAGAGGAGATGTGCTATAAAAACAAAGTTAAATTTGATAAATACCAGCCCCTCGAAAGAGCAAATTCTGTGGGACAAAGGCTAAATGTGTTTGCCAGCTTTGTACTCCTTCAGTAAAATTCTCAGGGAAACAGTTTGAAGAGGGAAAGGTTTAACTTGACTCATGGTTTCCGGGGGATTGATCACTCAATATTCATTTGGCTCTGTGGACTTTGAAGAAGAATAATAGCCAGGGATCATGGGTAGAGCAAAGATGTTCATCTTTTGTAGATGTAAAGTATAAAGTCAGAGATCCAGGAGCTGGACTCTCAATGTGTCCTCTAACAACTTAGCTGCAATGACCTGACTTCTCCCAGTATAAGAATGAAGCCGCAGAACTGGGACCAGTGACTAGTGCTTCAACCCATGGCTTTTCGGGTATATTTAAGATTAAAGACTTAACATGGTGCTGTGTAAAGTAAATTAAGAAGTTTTCAAGTCATAACTGGGATGCTGGGAGAGACCTGACAGCTGCAACATTCTTAGGATTTTAGTGCCAGTGCTCGTGTCAGGAGTGCTCATTGGTATTAAAAAGGCATGAAGAATCTGACTCTAAGAAACCATAAATGCCAGGCTTCATAACATAGATTACAGATAATTCTCTGCAAGTATATTTCTGATCTAGAAAGTGAGATGGAGTACAAGCATAAAGCTCTAAAGCACAGGTTATATTTAAATCAAAGTAAACATATAGTGTGTATGCGTATACACATATGTATGTGTCATTTGCTTGTGTGTATATGTTCGTGTGTTGTACTGTGCAAGCCAGTGGTTGACACATTGACATAAAATGCCTTCTTTATGACTTTCCAATGTCTTAAATTTATTATTATTATTATTATTATCATCATTATTATTATTAGTTTGTGCATATGTGTGCGATAAAGGGCAGGTCATGAGAGTAGCAGAGCACAGACATGCCCAGGTGCAAGCACAGCAAATCACACATATCCAGGTCAGTAGACAGTTCTCAAAAGTCAATCCATCCTCTGTGTGTTCTGGGAATTGAACTCATGGCATCAGGCTTGCATGGCAAAGCACTTTTACCCACTGATCCATCTTTCTGGCCCTTTACCTTAGTCTATGAATCTCTCAATGAGCTTGCAGCTGGATGCTTCAGATAAGCTCTCTGCCTATTAATTTCCTAGGATCTTCCTCCCTGACTCTCCCCCATGCTAGTGTTACAGATGTATACTTCCAAGGTTCTTTTCATTACGAGGTGTGTTGAGTAATCTAAGATCAGGTTCTCTTGCTTGTGCAGCACTACCCACTGAGCTATCTCCCAAGCTCTCAATTAAGTGTTTTTAATTTCAAAAGGAGAAAAGATAGAGGAAAATACTGAAGAAGCTTGTGTCTGTTGTGTCTGACAGAAAGGAAAAGACAAAAGTTAAATTTTGGCTATTCTTAGAAATGGTGACCTGACTATTCTATATATATATATATTATATATATAAATATAAATATTATAATATATATATAATATATATATAATTATATAATATATAATATATATAAAATATTATAATATATATATAAATATATATTATATATATTTATTAACTTGAGTATTTCTTATATACATTTCGAGTGTTATTCCCTTTCCCGGTTTCCAGGCAAATATCCCCCTTCCCCCCCCCCCTCTTTTTGGGTCTTTCCCTCCACCTCCCCCTCCCCCTTGCTGCCCCCCCCCCAACAATCTAGTTCACTGGGGTTCAGTCTTAGCAGGACCCAGGGCTTCCCCTTCCACTGGTGCTCTTACTAGGCTCTTCATTGCTACCTATTATTCTTAACCTAGGCAGGTTAGAGATGGTCCAGAGGAGGGGAGCAGTTCTGAAGATTTTCTGTGGTGTCTAAATCTTCTGTAAGTTTTCTTACCCTTTTGTTGGTTGTCTTTTTTTTTTTTTTCAACATCGACCACAAAGCTCTTTTTTTCTAGGAAAGCGTGGAAGGATATGTAGCTGAATTAAAATTGACAAAACTGGGCAACTCAGACAGGGCAGCCTCAGGAGCAACCTTTAACCACAAAAGAGATATTGAAGGCGATACAATCAATAGCGTGCCGTGGATGATGAAACCTATCAAATTTGATCACTGGGCAGGACTGGTCAGTGTCAGCTTCTTACACAAGGCTCACCAACGTCACCCTCCACTCAAAGCTTTCCGCAACCATGCTAATTATATTCGTGGGGTCACAATGTTTCAGTATTGGAGGGAATACTGTAGGCTGTCTGGCTTGCACTGCCTTGAGCAATTGGGAACCTTTGGGTTGTGCCCTAGATATGTACATTTTCTGAACTTCTTGGTTTTAAAACTTCCATTTCAAATGCCCATTTCAATCAGTCATTACTCGCCTCTCTGAAGGCATGTCCAATCATTCGTTAGTTTGTTCTGCTATAATTTATCCCGTCTATATTAAGTTTCAGCAAATCTGACCAAGGATCCTTACAACTTCTCCTTTCAAGAGGTAGAGTCTGTTTCCCCATCTTAGATCCTGATGTGTTCTAAAAGTACAAGGAGAGCCACAGACATGGTCCTTTAAGTCATTTCTGGGTCTAAATGTTGAGAGCATCCAGAATGGCTAGAAGAAAGAAGTTCAAGTGAAGTTAGCCTCAAATACTGACACTCTGTGGTTAGGAAACAAAGGAGCTTAAAATAAAACTTTCATACAATACATTTTGTGAGTCATTTATTGTATAACACATGCCAGGGATCATGACTTACAGACAAATACAGGAAAGATTTTAGAAGAAGGGAGAGTGAAATCTCTCACCCTGAATCTCTGAGATTTTTCAAGAAGGCCACCACAACAGTTTAAAAAGAGGTAATCTTCAAATACTCTTGGTAAACAACCCCTGGTAGGTGGGGAGGAGTTTCACTTAGTCACACGCCTATTGTATAAGAAGAGAGAAATTAAAAGCTCACGTATAAAGCAGGACATGGTAGCATGCACTTGCATTCCAATCATTGGTAGACAGAAACAGGCAGAGCCCTACAGCGCTCTAGACAGCCAGCCTAGCGAAGTGGATGTGCTTCAGGCTCAATGAGAGAGCATATCTGATAAAGCATGATAGAAACACCTGACATAGGCTTTTGGCTTGCAGGATCACAGGGACACATTTTGACACATCCACATGCATGCGTTCATATATCCACCACAACAAGTACACGTGCCCCACTACCTACACACAATGCATCATATATATATTATATATATATATAATATATATATAATATATATATATGTATTCAAAAAAGATCATTGACTATTAAAAAAACCATAACATTTAGGCAAAACTTATGGTAATGTGGAAATATTCAATGGCTCTTCAAACATACCTGTCCAACAAGTCATTCTGTAAGCAGGCAATAGTGGTTGGAAGAATAATAAAGTTAGAGTCAGCTCACAATTAAAGGAGCAGTCTCTGACATTGGGAAGGTATGCAATTCCACGTAGTAGTAGATATGCATCTTTAGCAGAGTGAATAACCTCGGTATAATCTTGGCCACACTTTTGAGACTACCTACATTCCCTTGCAAATGATCTATGAATTATAATTTGGCTAGCTGACTCATTTGCCCACAACTTGAGCACACGCTTATCCATAAACACTGACATCTCATCTACTTAATAGTTCTATTTCTTATAGCAAATAAATGACTCAGGCTTCTGGGTTTTACAGATTGTTCCTCTAAACTTGATGAATGCATTTGGTGTATTGTTAGCCTGGTGTACTGATCTGTGAATTTACCGAATCCTTTTTTTCCTTGAGCTTCAGTACAGATATTCAGCTGTTGATATTTGACCTCATGGGTATCATTTCTCTAAACTGCAGCCTATCCCAGAGCACAGATGCTTAGGTCTATGATCTGTTTTATGTTTTTTAAGTAGCTAATTTAATGGTGGCTAATTCTTGAGGGCTCACTATTTATCAGGCCTAGCTGTAAGGGATTTATACAGACCCCATTAAAATTTAAGAATTTAACATCTAGAGAGGTTTTTTTTTTGGTTTTTATTAAAGTCATAGAGGTAGAGAGAGCGGAAATGGAAATCAGCCCCAAGTGGTGTGACTCATAGCATCTTTCTCTTTCCGTCAAGTGATCATGTTTACCCAAGAAGGCATGGTCTTTGTCATCTTATATCTTCTGTTTTAGTCACTTTTCTGTTACTGTGATAAAATACACTGACAAAAGTGATTTGACAGAAAAAGGTTAATTTCAGCTCTCAACTCCTGTGAGATGAAGTCCATTATGATGGGAAAAGTATGGAGGTATGCAGTTAGGCATGGGGCTGTGAACGAGGGTGGCTTGCTGGTCACATTTTAACTACATACAGGAAACAGCAAGTGAAAAGGAATTAGGGATGGATTACAAAACCTCAAGTCTCATCTCTGGTAATCTACTTTCTCCAATGAAGGTCTACCTTTTAAATAGACCACAACCTTCTTTTTTTTTTTTTAATTATTAACTTGAGTATTTCTTATTTACATTTCAGTGTTATTCCTTTTCCTGGTTTCGGGCAAACATCCCCTAATCCCCCCCTCCCTTCTTTATGGGTGTTCCCCTCCCCACCCCCCCCCCATTGCCGCCCTCCCACCAACAATCTAGTTCACTGGGGGTTCAGTCTTAGCAGGACCCAGGGCTTCCCCTTCCACTGGTGCTCTTACTAGGATATTCATTGCTTCCTATGAGGTCAGAGTCCAGGGTCAGTCCATGTATAGTCTTTAGGTAGTGGCTTCGTCCCTGGAAGCTCTGGTTGCTTGGCATTGTTGTTCATAAGGGGTCTCGAGCCCCTTCGAGCTCTTCCAGTTCTTTCTCTGATTCCTTCAACGGGGGTCCTATTCTCAGTCCACAACCTTCTAAACAGCACAACTGAAGACCAAGTGTTCCAACACATAAGTCTAGAGAGGGCATTTCTCATTCAAACCATGTCTTCTATCTCACAAAAAAAATCCAGAACATCTTCAGATATCTGTCAGTTTAAATCTGAAACCCTTGCATCTTTCAAGGGTCTCTGTAACCTGATCTCAACCTATGGATAAGACTTCTACTCCCAATGTTTCTCTGAAATCTAATAATGTTACTTTATGAAATACTTTACATTCCAGACATCATCCTCTGGGGTGATAATCAAAGATGAGTGAAAGACTGTGTTACCTAAGTGTCAGAAGAAACACAAATCTGTAAAATATAACTAGCAAGACCATGCAGAGAGGAAATGATACTATGAATATTTACAGCAGATGACTTCACTTCTGAATTGGAGACAGAGGTGACAAAGGGGAGATAGAGTATAAGGACATCTTGATGAGGAGTGTGTTAGGACTGAGAGGAAGGATAAAACAATTCATTACAGATAAGAAGAACAATATAAGCAAAGACAAGATCTTAGAAGAGCTGTGGTTATTATGGGAGCAGAAAATGAGCGAGTCTGATAAGAGGAAAGAGGGTGACTGCAATTAAGGTGAAGAACATACATTGCTGTTCCGTGGTGGATAGGTTAGAGGGCTTCATTAGTAATGAGATGAGCAGTATATACTATGATTTTAGCTGGACTCGTGAACTCTGGGGCTCTTCAATCACGTAGGTAAAGCAGTTAGAGAACACTAATTTTTTTGGCTTCCTGACAAATTTGATAGAGAATAGTGGGGTTCTAAGGCACTAATTTGTGTTTCCTAAGGTGCTTTCAGTAACCACCCTAAATTTCAGGTATGTTTCACTAACCACTTTAAATTCTTTTCAATGGACAGCATCTGGGCTCATACATGTTTGCATACAAGCATAGATACCTTTTAAGTATTTGCAAAATCCAACACATTTTTAAAGACTGAGACTTTGTGATTATGCATATACCTTGGAAACATACTACACACACACACACACACACACACACACATGTACCTTGCATACATATTACACACACACACACACACACACACACACACACACATTATATTTTTGAGAGTGTCTACAGAGGTCAGAAGAGGAAATCAGATTTCTAGAAGTGGAGTTAAAGATGGTTTGAGCCACTATAAAAATTCTGGGCACTTGACTAACTTTTCTAATGGAGCAGGAAGTGCTCTTAGCCACTGACCTTCTTTCCAGTCTCTTTTGGAACACTATCAATATATCATAGTTTTACGTTCCCTTTTTTGGGAATCTTCCATCTCAGTCAACATCACCGTCTGTCTTCTCTTCCCATTAGGGAATATTATGTAGATAGAACTCAGACCTAGCAGTTGGGAAAATAATCTCCATCCCTTGTGGCTGACTAATAAAATGACCCCAGGTGAATTATAGATTGTCATCAGCATTTCACCTTGTGTTGAGTGAGGCTCATGGTGTTTGACTTGTTTCCTAAGATCATCGAAAGAATAACATTTGAAATGTAAATAAAAGATACAATAAAAAACCATTTTCTTAAAAAGTTAAAAAAAAGAATATATATATATGTTGAACTGGTTTATACACTGGTTTATGTTTTTTATCAGAGTGCTGTCAGAACCGTGACAGACTTGTAATTGCATAATTTATTTGTACCTTTGCATTTGGACACATGTGATCTGAAATAGAACATCTTTACAATTTCCCCTAGTCTTAAGAGATATGATAAAAAAAAAAGAACATGTTTTAAAAATTCAGAAGCACAGCCTAATCACTAGCTGACCTCAAAATAGCTGTTGATATGTTAGACTAAGAGTTATTACCACTGATCAGTGACTTTGGCCTTTTGATTATTTTGAATTGAAACCAATGAGATGCAGAAGATATAAGAGGAAGTGATCTCATCTCTGTTCTGCCTAAAGGTAGGTCATATGTTTCCCTTTGCAGAGGTGCCTTTCTCCCTTGTGAACAATAGGAGTACAATTTTCCTTGTTAGGGATAAAGCAAGACTTCAGAACACGCTGAGATAAACAATCTTTATCCATAATACAGCGCATCTTTTACCATTTCCCAAATTATCAGCCTGTGGAGCTAACTGCCTTTGCAGGTGGGCATCACTTTTCTGGGTAGTTTCCAAGCAGATAAAAATATTATCACTAAAGAGGGATTATTCTCTTCATCAATTTAATTGACTTGCACAGATTCACTAATACAGAAGGGCAGAAAGAGAACTTTTGCCTTTTCACTTGTATAGAGGTCTTAAAATGAGAATTCGGGTAACAAGGTGCTAATGTGGATTCAAGAGTTGAATGTGTTATCTGAGTCAAATCCATTACCTTCTGTTTGCTACTACTTCGTGGTCTTTGGAAGCCATATTTTAGAGTAAAGCAAGATTATTCTGCAGTTTATTCTGACAATCCTTTCCATACACACACACATCAACATGCTGATGATTGTAACAAAGAAGGAACACATGAAGCAGAGAGAGTGAAGGAGAGAGAGTAGTTTGAAACCTAGTGCACTCCTTACAGCAAAGAGTACAGATTCAGGCCGAGACAGTGGCAGAGAAAAACTGCAGGAGCGAGGGCTTCATTGTGACTTTCTTGGTAAGCGTATCTTTGGAGATCAGTAAGATGCTCTCTTGATTCATTCTGTCATTTGTCCACTCTGATTTTGGCATCTACCTTACTATCTGCCACTGTCTTAAAATTCCTTCCTGACTTCTCCAGAAATTGGGGAGTATTGTCCCTTATCACCATGAAACTCAGGATCTAGACAAAGCACCTCAAATGAAAGACCCTATCATCTTTTCTTTCAGGCTTTAAAATATAAATTTTCAAGAGGACAATGATTGAGGGGTGCAGAGAAAAATGGGAAGGAGGCACTGTACTCAGAAGAGAGTAGATACACGAATAGAAGCATTGAGGGTGGGAGGAGTCTGCTTTAAAGAGATGAGTCTAGTTAAATGTGAGAGATAAATCTATTTTTTCTTATGTCTCTATTGGGACAGGGATATCTGTTTGTGGAGATAGTTGGTGAACTCCTGGAATTCCAAATATGTCAAAAGGAAACCTGTTTCCTTTATCAAATAAAATATTAAGAGGGCTTTAAAAAGCCAATGAGAAGTAGCCTGAAGAAGGTGATGAAAAATTAATTTTAATGCATGGGAGACTAAGTAATTTACTTATTCACATCTATCAATTTTAATATTTTAGTATTCAATGTGAATAGGGGTGCCTCCCAATAATAATTTTAAGAGTTGCTTCTTTTTTGGCTTATACACTCCTATTCCTATTTTTTTGGGGGGGGATTATCATTTCTCCTAGTAACTTGATGGAACAGTTTGTGAAGATCTCAGGTCACCTAAAACAAGAATCTGCTAGCCTGATCAGCTTTAAAAGTTGTATGATTCCGCCAACAATGGAGGAGTGTTCCTCTTTCTCCACATCCTCTTCAGCGTCTGCTGTCACCTGTGTTTTTGATCTTAGTCATTCTGAGTGGTGTGAGGTACAATCACAGGGCTGTTGTGACTTGAATTTCCCTCATGACTAAGAATGTTGAACATTTTTTTGGGTACTTCTCAGCCACCCTATATGCCTCAGCTGAAAATTCTTTGTTTAGCTTTGTATCCCATGTGTTTTTTTTTTTTTTCTTTTTTTCAGAGCTGGGCACTGAACCTAGGGCCTTGTGCTCGCTAGGCAAGCGCTCTACCGCTGAGCTAAATCCCCAACCCATCCTATGTTTTTAATAGGGTTTTAATAGACTCTCTGGAGTCTAACTTCTTGAGTTCTTTGTATATATTGGATATTAACCCTCTATGGAATGTAGGATTGGAAAAGATCTTTTCCCAGTTTGTTGGTTGTCATTTTGTCCTAATGACAGTATCCTTTGCCTTACAGAAGGAGTAAGAAATCCACTCTAGAAATCAGTCTGATGGTTCCTCAGAAAATTGGACATAGTACTACCTGAGGACCCAGCTATACACTCCTGAGCATATACCCAAAAGATGCTCCAATGTATAACAAGGACACATGTTCCACTATGTTCATAGCAGAAGTCAGAAGCTGGAAAGAACCCAGATGTCCTTCAATGGAGGAATGGATACAGGAAACGTGTTACATTTACACGATAAAGTACTACTCAGCTGTTAAAAACAATGGCTTCATGAAATTCTTATGAAAATGGATGGGATTAGAAATATCATCCTGAGTGAGGTAACCCATTCACAAAAGAATACACAGGACATGCTGTTATTGATAAGTAGATATATTAGCCCCAATGCTTGCGATACCCAAGATACAATTCATAGACCACATGAATGTTTCAGTCCTTCTTAGAAGGGGAAACGAAAGTACTCCCAAGAAGAAATATGGAGACAAAGTGTGGAGCAGCAACTGAAGGAAATGCCATCCAGAGACTACCACACATGGGGATCCACCCCATATATAGCCACCAAACTCAGACAATATTGTGGATGCCAAGAGGTGCATGATGACAGGAGCCTGATACAGCTGTCTCCTGAGAGGCTCTGCCAGAGCCTGACAAATACAGGGGCGGATGCTTCCAATCAACCATTGAACTAAGAATGGGATCAACAATGGAGGAGTTAGAGAAAGGATTGAAGGAGCTGCAGGGGTTTGCAACCCCATAAGAAGAACAAGAATATCAACCAAACAGACTCCCTGAGCTCCCAGGAACTAAACCACCATCCCAACAGTACACAGAGGATTGCCTTTTAGGGCATCAATGGGATGAGAGGCTCTTGGTTCTGTGAAGGCTTGATGATCCAGTATAGAGGAATGTCAGAATGGGGAGGTGGGAGGGAGTGGGTGGGTCACTGGGAGAGCACCCTCATAGAAAGCAGGGAGAGATAGCAGGTTTCTGGAGGGAAGACCAGGAGAGGGGATAACATTTGAAATGTAAATAAAAAATCCAATAAAAGAAAAAATGTCAAAAAAGGGAAAAAGTTGTAAGATTATTAAATAACGAATGCAAGCAGTGGAGGAGACTCTGAATCAGCTTTGCAACAAGCTGGTTTCTGGAGAGGTTCCTGAATTCCGAGAGCCTCTCCAGTCTTGCAGGCAGACCATTGTGTGGAGAGGGAAATTGAGTCATTTAGTCATTAGTTCCTCAGATATCAGCCTGAGAGGAGAAGCTGTCTGCCTTTTTCCACAATTTAGACACTTATCTTACAAATTCACCAAGCTTGGTGATTTCTGAACAATGCCAGCTGTTAGGGAGCCATTTCCCTGGCATTTTCCCCATAATTTGATTTGAAAGAAAAAGATTAAACTCAGTCCGACCCAGAACTGTCAGCCCAATGCCTTCAAAGAATTTGACAGGGATGGAGAGAGAGAGAAAGAGAGAGAGAGAGAGAGAGAGAGAGAGAGAGAGAGAGAGAGAGAGAGAGAGAGAGAGAGAGAGACTTCTTGGGGTCTTTCAGATGAAGAAAACACCTTTACAAGGGGATTAAACAAAAAAGAAAGACAATAAGGCACATTCCACAGAGTTTGCGAAGGGTCTACCACAAAGAGGTCTTTTCCAAAAGATCATATTAAAGTGAGGGCTAATCTCATAATCTTTCTTCGTAAACAAATTTTGGATAATGTTAGAAAGAAAACAGGAACTGAGAAGATGACACAGAGGTATTGCCTTTGGTATGCAAGTGTTAAGGAGTAAAGTTCAGATCTTTGTAAAGCCAGAAGCAGCTGTCAGTGTCTGCAAATTCAGTTCTTCTACAGTAAGATGAGGGGTGGAAACATGAATTATTGGAAAGCTAGACTGTTGTGTACAGCAGATGAGAGATGCTCTCAGTGAAGTTGGAAAGTAAGTTCTGACACCCAGGCTTGTGCTCTTACTTCTACTGACCTCCACATATATGATCTGGCATGTGTTTACCTGTGGTCACTCATGGTAGCATAAACACATCTAAATATAAACACATGCAGAAGGATAAACACACACACACACACACACACACACATACACACACACACACACACACACACAAATGATTTACATGAAGAAGACAAACTAGGCTCTCTTTGATTGGTAATTAGTTGATATGCTTGTTTTTCTTTATTGATCGACTGATTGATAGACCTATCCATTCTCATGTCTCAGCCACCAGTATTTGCTGTTCTGTACCCCACCTACTTTATGTCATCATTTTAAAGTGGTTATAACAACTGAGGTTTCTTCAGTGTGTGTATACCTCTTTCAATCTAACAATAAATTATAACATTTATTTGTATAAAAATCAAAGTATTTGGATTGTATGTTTATGAAATCCATGAAAAGACTTAGTTGGGATATTATTTTATTTGCAGGTTTGTTCAAATCATTGATTCCTGCAGACTTTAACTTTTCCAAAAGGTAATAGCTAGTTTACTGGATCATTATTTATATTTGGATCCTGTAACACTTGTCTCCACACAGTGCATGTCCCTACAGAAGATGTGCAGAAAAATGTGTTACAAAAGCAGATGCAATAGTTTGAGTTTTTTATTCGATACTGGAATTTTTAATATGCAACTTGATTCTAGAAGTCCAAACAGCCTAGTCTGGACCACACATTTTTGTATGCACATTGTCAATGAAGGAAAAATGTACTGAAAGAAAAGAGTATATATATATGGGGTGAGCGATATGTGATGTTCTGGTCAAATGCAGTCTGCCAGATTTCTGTATTAGTCGCTTTCACAAAATGATCTGAAGAAGTTCTGTTAGGGTGGTCACTTGTGGGCATCAATCTGGTTACTATGTGGACATCCCTTCTACTCCAGGATATAGCATCACCATCATGAATGACTGCCCTTAGTTAGCATGTGATACTGTGCTCTGAAATTCTGCTGTGTTTGTAATCCAAGTTGACTTAAGAGGAAAGATTAAAGATAAGTTATCACTGTACCTTCAGCCAGAGTATAAGAGGCAGACAAAGAGCAATGGCAGAGAGAAAACACTTTGACTCTGATTTCCATTATCTTTTGGACCCAAGTGAGGAATTTGTAGTTTCCGCAAAGGCAAATCTAAATACCTACCTCAATACACTGCTCATCTGTCAGAGTATGAAAACGAATAGCCTGCTTGGACAGGGCCTCATAGCCCCTTTCTTTGGGTAACTTTGGGTTTTCAATGGATACTCATGGGGGAATAAAATTTCCTCTGCTCAGTCAACTTAATTTAGGAACAATTTTCAAGTGTTTCTAATTTTCTTTGAGAAATAAGTCATTGTAACATCAAGAAGTCTATTAAGTATTCAGACTAATACTTTCTGTTTAGAAAGAACACAATCCTTCTCTTTAGAAAGGTAAAAACTTATACATAGATATTAACTTTCAAAGTTTATACCTCTCTCTCTCTCTCTCTCTCTCTCTCTCTCTCTCTCTCTCTCTGCCACCTGCCATATGCACACATGCAGACACACATACATTTGCACATGTGCACACACAGAGAGATACATATGCACACACATATAACCACACTCACATAGAGGTACACACACACACACACACACACAATGCACAAACATTGTACATACATGCAAACACACATATGCACACACACTCACACATAAGCACATACACATGCACAAACATGTAATACACCCACACTCACATTCATACATGCTACCCACAATGCTCACATACACATGCATATATATGTATATATTATGTAAAACACACACACACACACACACACATATATATATATATCATGAAAAGCACTTACTGATTTCACTTTCCTCTCAGCTTCACAACTTTTTCAACATTTCATTTCTTTTTTGTTCTAATAATTATGCCTCAAAATTCCCCCATTCATCATTGTGCCTATGATATACAGAAGATCAAATTGTCCTCATTAAAATTTTAATAATTTATCATCTTTGCAATTAATTCTCATGTGATTTGGATATTATATTCTTCAGTATGTGATTTTTGTCATTTTCTGTTCTTTTAAATTCAGGTGCTATCTTTTAAATTCTTGTGCTCACACACACAACTCATATCCCAAGAACAACTTGGATAGTGTGGAATGAATGCAGTTCTGTTATTGGTCATTTGACTTTATATTTTCTCAATGTAAATATTCAATTCAAAGCTTGGAAAGTGGCTGTCCCAGGACTTGACAGAAAGAAGCAGAAGGATATGGAGTTTGAAGCCATTTTGAATACAGTTCAAACCCAAAGTAAGACGATTCTGTCTAAAATGAAAAGCAAAAAGAACCATATATTTTCATTTTTTTAATTTAATTTTTTTACTTATCTACTTGACATCCTGCTCATTGCCCTGCTCCCTTTCATCTCTTTCAAAATCATCTCCCTATCTCCCTCCCTGTCTCCTCTGAGTGGGTAGGAAAGCACTGGGAACCATCTCCCCCACCATGGCTTTTCAAGTCTCTGCAAGGCAAGGTGCTTCCTTTCCCACTGAGGCCAGACAAGGCAGCCCAGCTAGTAGAAGATATCCACATACAGGCAACAGCTTCTGGACTAGCCCCCATTCCAGTTGTTTGGGACTCACATGAAAGCTAAGCTGCACATCTGCTACATATGAGTGGGGAGGCCTAGATTCAGTCTATGTGTGTTCTTTGGTTGGTGGTTCAGGCTTTGATTGCCCCAATGGTCCAGGTTAGTTGACTCTGTTGGTCATTCTGTGGACTGTGGTCCCCAAAGGTGATTTTCATTACTTTATGCCAAAATGCCTCCCAATAATAAGGTGAAATGAATTTATAGTCCTTAACCTTTTAGATTAATGGTGAAAGAGATGATCTGAAATAGAAAGATGCTAAAATGGAGCTTCAGGGATGCTGCATGTGTTTAGCTCCAAAATACTTGTTCAGCATCATGTAAAGACTAAAGTTTTCTTCCTGGAGCCTCAGAGATTTAATGGCAGGTTTCTCAAATCAGGACAACACATTGTAAATGTTTCCACATAACAGGAAATACATATGAAGACTCTGTCACTATCACACATAAACAATAGTAATGAAAAGATAGGTGTCACATAATTAATTTTCTTTTATATTTAGTTGACTGCCTTGTTCTTGCAAGGACGCAAGATGTCTTCCAGAGAATCACAAACTCTAGTATATAATAGGAATGACAGAAGAATGAACAACAGAAGATACTTTAATACATCTAAGAATCAAGTGTGTCTAAATGTGTGTCTATAAAAATATCTGTTCATATAGGTTAAAAATGTCTCAAACCAAAATGGCCTGATATCTACAAGCTATATAAATTTGTACTAGTTTTTTGGTGAATTTGGATAAGATTTTGTTTATGTTTATTTGTATATACACAAAAGATTGTCATTGTTCAGGGGAAACTAGCTGTCTAGGTAAACAAGGTCAACTAGAAATAATCAAAGTATATTCTTGAAAATGTATTTACCACTGTTGTATAGGACTCATATTTCTATCTTTTCATCTTTACTTTGGTCAATTGTACTACTACTCCTTGCCTCATCTTGCGTGTCTTACGAAATGTCTTATCACTCTCATACAAAACATTCCTTCAGAGGAATACAAAGCCAGCGTTCCATCCCCATGTCCCCTTCTTTGTGAATATCTTCATCACTTTCTCTTCCCATGAGTACCTTTTGTTGTCTTATGTCTTCTCCTGCTTGATGATCCTGCAAACATCCTCCTCTTTCCATGCCCTCCTCATCCTGTGCCCTCCTCATCCTGTGCCCTCAGAACTTTGTCCTTATATTTCAGCCTTTGTCATTTCTATCCCTCTGAGTTGCTATATCAACTTTCACCCCCTGGGGTTGACTCTCACTTAACTTTGACACATGTCTTCATTATAACTTTGAGAGGAGCTCCAGGGATCTGGAAAAGACCATGGAAGTGGCTCATAGTTTCTCAGATCAGTAACAATTGGGCGATGTAAATTTTACAGAAGGGATAGTTGTTATATCTTGAATGAGTACAGCTGTGACGATTATCCACATTCAGTGGCCAGAAGGAAAGCAGTGTAGGGACTAGGACTGAGAGCAATCCAGTTGATCCTGAGTAATTGGATAAGAGACATCCTAGTGTCTAAAAAATCCAGATATGAACACCGAGGACTATTTCTATTCTACACAAATTTAAATCCAAGCGACCCACTCCAAGATTATAAAGTCATAGGCCTTTTCTAGGAAAACATGGCTTCTAGAACATGCTCCAAAAGGATGCTACAGTGTTAAATACAGACAATGTCTCATGCAAATCTCAGAAGGACACAACAAGTCTTCATGTAAATAGCTACCGTGAAACTTCTGATCTTGGGTACAAGTTCCCAAAAGCAGATCCATGTTCTACTGCAGAGAATACTCACATCTTAATTCATTAGATGATTTGGAAAGATTGTTGTGAATGTTTTAGATTTCTGAGAGAAAATTCTGATCCTAATTTAAATTTACTGCAACTTTGTATTTTAAAAAACACATCTAAATGTTTATATCTGTTGATGTTACTGGGAAATTTTAGAATAATTTTGAGTGTCTGTATCATAAAGTGACTATAAATTATAGTGACATGGGACCTTTGATAATTTAATGTTGTTTTCGATTATAGTGTGTAATTAAAATACATTAAAGATATAAATGTACATGTACATATGATTTGTGTGTATATGAGTATGCAAACATTTTATTACCTACCTCAATTTATAATATGTACATATATATATACTATATATAGTATATATATACTAAATTATATATTATATATATATATATATATATATATACTAAATTCTAAGAGTTTAAATCTTCCAACATACAGGCTTCAGTGTTATCATTTTTAGTAACACAAAATTTTGGGCAATTAAATGTATAGATAACCCAATGACAATTGGAGAGGCAGAGCATGAAATCTCAACTTATTGAATCAAGAATTCGTGAAGAGGCTGCTACCACATATGGTTCTCACCAACAGGTTAATTAAGTGTAGATCTTCCTTCCAGCCTTCAGAAAGATAAAGTTAGAGAGCACTGCCTTCTTCGATCATAAAATGATGTTGATGACAAATTTAACCAGCACATAAGCAATCTCATGGCATTTCATTGTGGCAGGTTATTTCTTGGGCTCTGGACTTACAGTGTCCTGGAAGATCCCACATAGCAATTTCTTGAGCACTGAATGACCTTGAGATACAGGGGAACAAACAGTTTGAGTGTTCAAAGTTCCCACTTGTCTTGGCATTATGCATTAAGAACTAGAGACCTCCAGAGGCATATCTCATTTGGCAGAGAAGAACGCTGGTTGTTGTTTTGCCTGTACTTACACTGAAATGGGAATTGGATACTTAGAGTAGGCAGTGAAATAAGTACACACACACGCACACACACAAAGATGGGCAAGAGCCATGCCAAGATTAAATATTAGCTTCTGGAAATGAAGGTTGGGAGAGCCAAGCTTTGTATCAGCAAAGATAAGGCTAAATCAGGAAGGGGGAGGAAGTGTAAGAATCAAAAGTTAGTAGGAAACTATATGTCTTAGGTTCCATAGAGCTCAAACATTGGGCAACAGTCTCAAAATGTGCGTCTCATTTCTGCTAAACCATAGAGCCTGCCTGAAGCCTTGCCCACAAAAGCTCAATGTGAAATTTCTCAAATCACAAGAGAAACAGGACTTTCTGCAAAGCTTTAATATACCGCTTAAGAGCAAGAATTAGCAAATGTTCTGCCGTGTAGAAAAGTAGAAAATATATTGTAGGCATTTTGGCTCATGTGATGCCTGTTACAACTTCTTGTTTTGGTTTTACTACCACAGGACAATATGTAAATAAGGGAATGTAGCCTTGTCCCAGTGACAAATGTTTATCAAACTCCTCTGTTCAAATTGGCCTGAAGACAAAGCTTGCTGTTCTGGAATTTACATCAGTCAGTATTTTCATTTTTCCCCAACATGGCAGCACTATCCATCTTGAAAATGAGGAAGACACATCTTTCAAAGTAGTATCTACATGTTTCTTTTAATCACCCACACTTCTATAGATACTGTTATGATCAGTCTACCATATCTTTGTATTCAATAGTTGTTGAGAATGGGTGCAGAAAATCATGGTGGAAACTGACTCAAAAAGGTTCCCGATTTTCCAGGGATCTTGCTAACATGCCTGCTCTAGTGTTAGAAATTTCACCTTTATAGGGTCAGTTTCATCTATAACAAAACTTTCTTCATACTACATTCAAACTGATGAATACTTGTTCTTCTTTTATAGATTAGGGACCCATTTCCTAGCAACCTTTGAATACTCCAGAGAAGTTAAGCAGCCTTTGTTGAGAGCACAATTGGGTTAAAAAAAAGATGTAGGAAGATGATTCTGTCAATAGCTATCAATAACATCTAAGAATGATTGCACAAAATATTCTTTGTAGTGAGACAGAAGGTTTACTGGACCATAGGGTCGAAGGAACAACATGTTTTATGTACTTCATGCTGGATATAGGGGTCTCTCTATCCTGTCAATGTATCCTTCATCGAATGACATATTGTTCATGGGACTTAAGACCTGGGAACAGCTATTTGGGTAAACCAATTGAAGAGAAAAATATTTACAAGTTATTTGCACTTTTTCAATCATGATATTATTTTTTTATTGGAAGGTTTGTACCCTTTCCTCATAAGAATTGACTAATTGAAAATTTCATTAGGAGATGACCTTACCCATCTGGAAATACTTGCGAACGGAATGCTGTTGCTAACAAAGAGCCAGGAGAGATGGGGTTTTGTCCTGTCTCATATTTCTGACTTAGTTATAAAATATATTCCCATTATGGATCTCAACTTTCTCCTTCTATGAAGTTATAGTTTGGAATTACATGATTACTACTTTGCAATCCAAGATAAGCTAATTTACACTGAAGTATTAATAACTGACAGTTGCTTAGTTTGTTAAGTTTCTCGAGTACAGTAGAAATTTGAAAGCCCTCACACCTCAAAGCTTCTTCAATATTTTCACTTAGGTGTTGCTGATCATGCAGAAAGCTTCCAGAGTTCACTTTTAATCACATTGTAGAGATTTCAGATTCAACTGAAGTTGACAAAAACACTGACCAGGAATTTCAGCTAATAATGTGTAGATAATTATAGATAATGCTTCCTATAATTTCACTGGGGGAATCTTTGAGCTAAGAGGAAGGCTTTACATGCTGAGATGTGAAAGAAGGTTGGTGATGTGGAAGAAGGTGGTATAAACAATTGGTGTGGCCATGTTGAAAACACAAACTGAATATTAGAGAATTTTCTCTAGTCCCCTTTTATAACCATCACATCTCTCGCCTTTCACTTCCTTTCTTATTTAGTCAACCACACTTCCCTAGAGTGCCTGCTCTTGACAGAACACCCTGTATACCTACCTCTATCTTAGATTTTTATCTGTGTAATGTGCATACCATCATGTTTCTCTCCTTTTGTATACTTTACAACTAAAAATGTGTGCCTCAAAATGTGATGATCAAGTGAGTATAAATCTCTTAGTTTAATTCAGAAATTTGTATCCCGTTAACTTCCTGACATTCTTATCCTCTATAGAAAATTTCTGGTAGAGTCTATGGGGTCTTTTATGCATAGAATCATATCTGCAAACAGAGATATTTTGACTTCTTTGTTTTCCATTTAGTGTTATGCTTTCTGTGGACTTGTAGTAGTATATTGGCATTTTCATTTTGAGATACCTCCCCTGAGCCCCTTAGATTCTCCAGGATATTTGATGCAAACTCTAATCTAATGGCCGACCATATTTGCTTTTGAGCTCCCCCTTTCTGCCTCCCTCACATCCATAGTCAAGTAGATTTACTTCCTTTCTTTTTCTCAGAGAAAGTGTGTCATGTAGCTTTGGGTAAATAAACGCAAACAAAGTCAAAGATGAACATGGACTTCTACTTCTTTTGCTGCCTCAGGTGTGAGGCACCAGATAGTTCATGCCATGAAGTGCCAAGGGGTTTGATCCCTAGCCTTCAGACTTGCTAGACAGACACTCTTCTCAGTTCTTGTGAACCTTTTTCATACTTGACTACTGCGTTTGTACCATGTGCCCCAAGTGAGTTTAGGATCTTCCTTGTAATGACCCTGAAAAGTAAACAGTTAGAAGCTCATTTTGCAAATAAAAACCACGAAACCTCAAGAGGCTGGTGATTTGTTCAGGGTCACAAGACAAATCAAGCCAGGGTGAAGCCTGAATTTAACTCTGATTTGTCTAGATCTGAAGCTTGAACTTGGAAGTGTTCTGGGTGCCTGATAGAAACTCAGAGAGCTCAGATGAATGTCATAAAAAGAAGATGACGGGAAGGAGGGAAAGGCAAGGGAAGTTCATTTGTTGTGTTGGTTGGTGGTAAAGCTATTTTTCTTTCTGGAAGGAAGAGATGAAAGTTCTGATATTCAAATGCTCACCCACTAGGCCCCCTTCAGAATTCCCATCCATCAGCTGGCAAATGGACACATTTTAATGAGCACGATCGCAACCAAGCAAGTTCTGGCAACAAAATATGCCTCCACTAATGATATTCAATTGTTCTAAGAAGACAAAATGGTCTGAAGTGTAATGAGATGCCAAAGACAGAGGCGCACAAGACAGGCTGCTCATATTTAAGTCCTTATGTTTCTTGAAGTGAAAACTCATTTTAAGAAGATTATGGTGCATATATTATAAAATGGGATGATATTCTACATTCATGCCCCACTGGGGCCTTGACTGTATTAAAAAAAATTAAAACAAAACCAACAACAACATTTTGTTCCCACACAAGTACTTTGCTAATAGGACATGTGACAGGGTAGTCATTTGTTTGGGTTATTTTTATTGCAAGCTTTCTGGATGCGTTCACTCTTTTGATACACAGTATGTTCAGGGAATTTTTCTGCTAGGCTTTTAGGAGGTGTGAATACCCAGGAAACAAGGGGCAGACAGTCAGGGCCATGGAATTGAGCCCCAGCTGATTGAAAGAAATTGGAGACAGGAAGAGGGAAATTTGGGTTCAGATGATGTGTTTTCTCTGCCTTCTGGTTAGAACAAAGGGATGTCTACTGAGGTAGGGAGCTGATTTTTATTCTTTATCAAATTCTATTTAGCATGTTTACTAGTAACAAAGATTCATTCATTGCAAGCAAAAGTCTGTATTCTGATGAAATTCCTCTGAGCAATGTGAGCAAAACATACAGAGATGGAAATGCAGTTGAAATGAACAGAATTATTCTCAAAGAAGAAGTTTCTGGTTATTCTTAAGGATGCAGGGACTTGGGTGAATACTGTTAATTCAGACACCGAAATGTCCAGGAGAGAAAGAATGAGTGAAACAAATAGTTGACCAGCAGGTGAAGAAAACATCCCACTTGATTGAAAAAGACAGTGAGCATGAATTGGGAAGCAAGCAATCACTTTCTACATGCACGTTCAGGCTGTTCAGAGGGATAGGAGGATGGGGGTGTGTGCTGGACAAAGGCTACATAGCTAGAGATAGGTCCATGAAGTGGTTTGTCACAACTGCAGTGGTGTGTCATACCTGAAAGCAGGCCTTTCGAGACTTCTTAAGTTACCACAGGAGATAGAAGGAAAACAAAGAAATGCCTCTCTGTCTTATTCCTACCCTTGATCCTATTTATCCCATGAGGAACCTAGCTAGAAAGGTCCATCATATGACTGGCCTAAATGAGCACATATGACAAAGGACAGGAAAAGAACTCAGAAGCAGAAGTCAATAATTGACTGGTTATTCATGCTCACATACCTCGAACCAAACCATATAAATTCCATGCTTCTGCTTAATAAAATTCACTTTCCCTTGACACTCTTTGGATAAGATCCCTTTTTACCTCAGCCATCTGGGTATTCTATAATTAAAACACTGTATCAGTTATTTTTTTTTTCATACCTGTGATAAAATACTTGGAAAAACAATCTGCAGTATAAGTAAGTGTGTGCTACAGCTCTTGATTTAAGAATACAGACCACCATGGTGGGGACATAGGGCACAGAGCAGGTGAGGCAGCTGGGGTCCATTATGCCTACGCCTGCTAACACAGGGACACAACCACCAACTTTCAGAATGGGTCTTGCATATTCAGTTCTTTGAATGGATCCAGAGACATACCCAGGGCTGTGTATTTCTCATGATTAATTAAATGAGGTTGACAGTCAAAATCCAACCCATAAAAATTTAAAATTAAACCATGCACATTCTATATAACATGATAGGCAGAAAGAAGTAGAAAAGTGTGTGTGTGTGTGTGTGTGTGTGTGTGTGTGTATGTAACAATAAGGGATGAGGGCATCCTAGTGGTATCTTATGACAAGGGAAGTGATGGTTCTTTGAAATTCTTTCTTCTGTTGTCTGTTGCAGGTTTTCGTTTCCTTCATGCACCATCTTCACTGTGAAAATACGTTGTCTTTTAGGGCGATTCAAATGTTTGCTTCTGAAGGGCATCTGCAGTGCTAGGGCCACACCTCTATTGATTGTATTGCTTTGGCCTTCTATGACACTTTTATTTGATTTTAAGCTTCTTTGAGATAGTAAGAGATTCCCCAGGGTTGCAGACACAGTATTTCCTTACTTCATCATGTAACAACCTTGTTTCACTTCAATAATCTAATTGGACAGTCAGTAACCTCTTCTATGTCTCTTGAATTAATGATGTGAGAAGTCCCAAACGACCAGGTAGTGAGTTCACCTTCCAGCTCCAAGAAAGTCTTCCGATGGTCATTATTAATAGCATTCTAGGTACTAAGAACCTTAGATGACTGTAGAGCAAGTTTATGGACGAGAAACACCGTCCCAAGGATGGTGTTTATTACCCTAGCTATGGAGGAGGAAGCAGACATACAACTTTTGCCACTCAATTCTAAACTCATGAATTTCAGCTATGAAAGAAATAGTACCATATTGATCCTTCATTCAAACCACATATTGCTTTCTAAGCACAATCTTTCATTGGTCATTTCATTATATATTATCCAAGTACATAGGAAAGATATACATGATGCAAACAGATGAATGTTTGGAAATTGGCCACATTATCACATTAAAATAAGTCACTCTATTGGAATGTTTGTTGTTTTTAAGTTATAGTGTGAAGGCGTTTCTTAATCATAAGTGATGGCACTTGCATAACAAATTTTATATCAGGAAAGAAAAGCCTTACTGAATATATATCTGCCATTTTAGAGGTATAGCACTGCTTCAAATTCTGTAGGAAAGTGACAGGGATAGTTCCAATATTGCATAAGGGTCAGTGATTAGCTTAGGTTCTTATCATTGAAAGAAGCAGGTACTTGGTGATGTAATGAGGCATTCTTGATTTTGTATAATTTTCTTTTCTTCTGCTCTGTGTGTCTGGTTTGGGTCCATTGCAAAAAGGAGTAGGTAGGAGGGCAAGGAAGCTGGATTGTACTCATAGGAAGGACCATCATGTCTATGCAACCACTGGGAACATATGGCTACCCCATGGCAATCAATACCAGAATAAATATGTACTATTTTGTTATGACCCTCCAAGTGTGAGAAGGACAATTTTCTCTCTGAACTCCTTATAATTTATACTTAAATCTTTTGACTTCATATATATTGGAGTCCCAAACCACACACTGGTAGAGTGTTTTGAATGGGTATAGGTTTGTATCTTTGGTCATGTTTCCTTAAATGAAAGTTGGGCCTGCTGGGAAAATAGAACAAACCTGTCATTCAGGTTGCTGTGCAGGGACAAATGAGGCATGGCAAAGCAGTTGAAAACCTGGGAAGTACCAGGATACTGGAGCATCTGCTCCTGCAGTCCTCTTGAACTTGTAAATTCTCCTTTGGTATGTGGCTTCCATTTGCTCATGGACTGATATGCCATATCCCTAAATAATTGTTTAGTAGATGAGAAAGCACCCATTTCAGAATGAATTTAGTATCTATCTGCAATTAGATGTTATGTCTCCATCAGAGCCCATATTTTAAGTTGACATATTTTTGGTACAAATAGCATTCTCGGGAGGCTGCATTCTTTTATCCCATGATCCCGGGACTCTATATTGGGTTGTGCCTTCTGACTCCCTCCAACATTTCTTCTTTTATATTGTCTCATTTAAATGTTTTTTTTCGGAATATTTATTTCAATAATGATTTCCCCTTTGCAAATTCCTCACACTTCCTACTTCCTGTCCATTCCATTTCTCTCTCTCTCTCTCTCTCTCTCTCTGTGTGTGTGTGTGTGTGTGTGTGTGTGTGTGTCTGCCTGTCTGTCTATATCTCTGTCTGTCTGTCTCTGTCTATCTTTGGTTTAACCTGATACTTAAGACTCCCTAGAATGACCATATCTACCACAATCTGAATCAGCTTCTGAGGCCTTCATAATGCAAAGCCAGTCAGGCATCTGTACAATTGAGGATGATTCCTTCAAAATCCAAAAGAATAAAACTATGTACACCTATTTCTGGCTATGTTGAATCAGGATACTTTTTTTGTATATTAGAATTATCATCAACGTGTCATGTACTTGCATTTTTATGGGTTTTCACCTTAACACTGCTACATTTAATGCTCATAAATCTTCTTATGTTCTTTAAAATTCATATTTGTCAAGATCAGTTCATTCAGTTCCATCAAAGTAGTAGACCAGTACCATAGTGTAGAGCTTTCAATATGGAGACATTTCCTATAGGCTAGAGGACAGACTCCTAGTGAACATTAGTAGAGAATATAAGATAAAATTTCTTCAACTCAGCTTTTTTTGTTTGTTTTGTTTTTTTCTTTTTTGAAAAACAATTCTTATACCAAATAATGTATAGTTGATACCAGGAGATTTTTCTTACCCCTTTGTTTAAGCAAAGATACTACATCAGGAAAAAAAGTTGCATTCTGAGCTACAGTCTGGCTTTTTTGCACTAATTCAAAGTAACCTGCCAATATGTAGTTATTTCTGGAGGGTAGAAAGAGTAGTTAGACGGAAGCACACTGGAATTCTGGCTTTCTGTAAGTTTCAGCTTTCTTAGTACAAATGCCGTTATCAGTCAAGATCAAAAACTACCACAGGGATGTGTGTACTTTCAAGCATGCTACTGGAATCATAGAGAAGTCATGGGAAACTGTTCTTTTTCCATAGCCTTTTTTTATCTTTATGGCCTGAGGATCCGAACCCTGTGGGAAGTTACATGAGCAGAAGGCCAGAAGTCTGGGCACTTCCCCAACTACGGTGTCCATTTAGCCAATTCCAGTGGTTTTACACAGAGCTTCCCAAGGTTTAAAAATGAGTAGTCACACCTAATTTCTTTTTAGGAAAAGTAAATAGAAAACTGATTGACAGAGGAGACTGAAAAATTTCATTTATAGTCACCAAACCTGAGTCTTACAGAGAAGAAAGAAACACCAACCTGAGTAGGAAAGACACTAGCTCTGTCAGTAACTAGTAGTCATTCTTCGTACAGTGGGTTAGCAGTTGGAAAAAACCTAATCAGAAAAGTGATCACTTAGACAAAGAGGACAGTGAAAGTGGAGCACATGCCCCGAAAGATGTGTAAACTCTGTTATGAAAGTCTTGGGAAATTTCATTCCTCCAGTAAGGGGGTAGGAACTACTCAATACTCAAATGAATCTCTATTAAATCATCAATAAATATTTTTGAAAGAATCTAATATTCTTTACAAACATAAAAGTATAAATAAACATATATTTATCCCCACTATACCTTTAGATAGGCATAAAACAAGAGGAAAAAAATGCAACATCTGTGAGTGAGGATGTGAGGAAGGAGGAACACATCCACACAGCTGGTGGGAGTGCATAATGGCTCAGTCACTGTGAAAATTATAAAAACTGAAAATAGAGCTATATATGGCCCAAGCCTGTTATTTCTTATCATGTAATAAAACTTTCTAAGTCAAATCTGGAGAAATGAATGGGCAGGTAAGAACATTGGCTACTCTTCCAAGTGAACCAAACTCCATTCCCAGCACCAATATGAAAGCCTACAATAATCTATAACTCCACTTTAGTGGATCTGACACTATTTGCCAGTCTCTACAGACTTTATGCATCTAAGAAGTCCATAGACATACATATTGACAAAATTCTCATGTACACCAAAAAGATTTTATAGCAACATACCTCAGGGATATTTCCACATCCATGTTCATTGCTTTGTCATTCACTACTGCTAAGAGATGTAAACAGCCTCAGTGTCCATCAATGGATGAACAGATACAGAAAATATGGCACTTACAAAATGAAATTTTATTTAGCTGTAAAGACAAATAAAATCACAATATTTCCAGGAAAGTGGAACCCAAAGAAATCATTTCTTTAAGCAAAATAACCCAGAATCATAAAGAATTAAAAACTTTTACCTAAATGGTTCCTAGACTTTAATTTGCATATGTGTGTACATGTTTATAATGATAAAACTACAAAAGAGATTACAGAGATAAAAGTGAAAGTTGTGATTAAAGAATAACTTTAATAGAGTTTGATAGAGTGACTGTCAGTACAGAAGACCCTATCCAGGAAAGAAAGGGGACACTACGGGGGTTTTAGGGAAGAGAAATAAAATGGTGAGTGAGTATCAGCAAAATCTCTGTATAATAATTTCTACCATGGACCCATTTTTTATTCTAATTTAAAAGTAGAACAAATTGATATTCATAATATTTAATCACATGAGATGGTTAAGATGTAAACTATATCAGTAAGGAGAGACCTCAAGAAAGAGGTTACAATGGTATAGGAATTTAAGGATAGGCTTTATTGAATTTAAAGGCTATGATGTTTTAGGCAATCATCTATACAACAGCAACTGTGAGCTTGTCCTGACTAAATGCACAACTCTCGTATGCAAAAAGTGTTTGAAAAGTAGATATTCTGTGTCACATGTGCTAGTTAGTTCTGCCTTTGCTTTAGCTTCATTTTTTCAGGACAATGTTGGCAATTGTTGCTCAACACACACCCAGGAGCCTAGAAATCACCAAAATCTACATATCACTTAGTGAAAGTGAGAGGGTATTCGATGGAGAAAGGGCGTGTCTCTTTTGTGTGAACATAGACATCCTTCTTGCCACTCTGCTTTTCGGAGTTCCTCTTTTAATTTCCAGAACACTCCTTAATAAATCCCCTGGTGCAGGTGTTCATCTACACTTCTTTAAGCTTCTGCAGAACAGTAAATTTTGCAAATAATTCATTTACTATGCCAATGAGATGGAGACTTTCAGAAAGCTTTATGTAGTACTACTGATCGAGAGTTAGTAATTACATTGTTTGTAACTTGCCCTCATTTAGTTATCACCCTGTTCTGGTGGTAGTCGTAAAGCAAGTGTTGAACTATAGCACACTTAATTTTTTCATGTTTTGTCACTATTGCTTTAATAATTTTTCTTTTGTAAAATGATGTGTTCATTTTCTGAGGATATGGATGTTAAGTTCTTGTGAGTGTATTTATTTTCTTTGGTTTTGTTGCAGCCGTGCCTCAAAATAACAATCTCTAATATAAAAACAATTGAAGTATAACATATAACACAGTGTTTGATGCATATATGAAATCTTCTATGTATCTGGTTCTGCACTGTCTTACAAATTTATATAATGTAATGTATAATATGAATCTCCTGTTGTGTACATGTATGTGTTTATATGTATGCTTGTATATTTAATGCATGTATATATTTTATATACTTCTTAGTAGTATATACTTATACTTTCTAAGAAGTATATAAAATATATACATGCATTAAACTCAGTATCAGCTATATTAATCTTTTATTATTTCAATTTCTCTTTCCTGCCTTTTTTGTCATACTTGTCAGCTTTGTTTGTCTTTTTCCAGTCAGATCTATTTCGTTGGAGTGACAGTGCTGACAGAGAACAGACCAGAGACTTTGTTTGCAGGGAGTGAAGTGTTAGACCCTGTCTATCACGGTGGGGACTGGATCTGCCTCAAAAGCCACTGGGAATAAGGAGACCTGATCAAATACTGCATGGACTTGTAGTCATAACTGGCATGCAAAGTCATGTCTCTAAGCCAAACTGTGCCTTACCTCTCCCACCTGACACCATCACTCTTGGGTATTTAGGAGCAAACCATGGCTCTTTAAAAGACATACTGTATCTGACATTTTCATCCTGTGCTCCTGTATTACCCAGTCACTATTCATCACCCCTGTTTATATCTTTATCTTCCTTCTTAGTTTTCACTATGAAATTTGCTAATTCAGTGCTCATCTACCATTTTAAGAATTGAAAACATTGATAAAGCTCTGGCTATGGGAGCAATAAGGACCTGAGTTCTAGAATTCAGCATTCATATAAATAGCTGGATGCTGTGGTGCACACCTACAATTCATGTGCAAGCAAAAACAGACAAAGGAGAATCCTTGAGGAATCCTGACCAGGCTAATCAAATTGGTAAACTATAAATTCAATGAGTGACTGTGTCTTTAAACGAGAGATGAAAGGAAATTAGAGATGATATCTGACTTAATCTCTGGCCTCCATACATGAGTACACACACAAACATACACAAACCACACACACACACACACACACACACACACACACACACACTCATGAATAACAACAGAATTCTCAATGTGTGTATGGTATATGGGCATATGTATATGTTTGTGCATGTGCATGCATGTGTATATGTGGTATGTGTATCTCTCTTGGTGTGAGTATGTGTATGTGTGTGTGTGTGTGTGTGTGTGTGTGTGTGTGTGTAGGTACATATGTGTAGACTTCCTGAGATTGAATACACAATCCACACCACAGTTCCTTGAGAAGCCAGAGCCTTCACAAGTTTGAAGATGCCGTTATTTCTGTAGTGTGAAATAGATCAAAAAATCTTTTACCTGAAACTGTTGATGCCACATAGATAAATATCTATGAATAAGCAGTGAAAATATTCAAAATTCACCCTATGTAAGTATCCTAATGTTTGATTCATCTGGCTTTGCTATTAAGTGAGTGTCAGTCTACACTGGTGGTTTTCATGTGCCGAGCTGGGTCTTTTGTTACTTTCCAAGAAAGAATTCAGTTCCCTATTACCATATATACTTGGCGATATATCAGAATAGATATTATTGGACTTTTTTTTTTGCTAGGTAGGTTACAAAGTAATGGGTTTTATAATGGCACATCCATATTTATCTTTCCTCATTTTTTCATACCAGATTTATAATTCCTCCTTAAAATAATGGTTTTAGTTAACACTATTAAACTTTCTTTTGGATTTTGGTGTGTGGGATTCTTCACTTTATTTGTGTGGGGGTATGTATATGTATATGCACACACAGCTTAATCTAAATGTGATTATGATTTAGGCACACTAATACCTCCTTGAATGAAAATGATGCGATCTGAGAATGCCTTGCTAGATATTTCCACTCTTTGAGCTTCAAGTCTACTTCACTGATGCACAGATACCTGGAATTCTCTGTATTGTGACCATCCACTACTGGAGATGTTCTCTGTTATTACATCTTTAAATTTCCCCATAAAGAGTTCACTGGTAGCTTTTGGTACTGTTTCTCTGAAGGTATCAACATTTTCTTTCATTTTTCAAATCTCTTCTGCATTGCTGCCAACATTCCTTATTTTAATATCAGCCTCATCATAGGAATTATGGGTATTTGGGCCCTTTTATTGTCTTGATAATTTTTTGTCTGTGTCCACATCTTTGGCACATCTGTGCTCTTTTATTAATGTTGAGTGGCACATTCAAGTGTGCAACAATTAGTGGGTAAATCGGGAGGAGATCTCAATGATGGGAAAGTTTACACCAATGAAAAGTTCTTGTACATTGAGTCTGTTCTTTAGCCTCTCAACCTCCAAATTGCTGTTCAACATTAGATGCTTACTCAGGCTATGTGTCCCTAGAGTTTCCAACTGGAAAATTAAGTTAGGTCATACAGTACCTAGAACACTGTAGAAAAATAGTTGCCCTCACTCTGATTTCCACTGTCACAAATGTGGCCTTCACAACTTATACCAAGGTTTACAAGATTTACCAAGATTACATTGGTCGGTCCACTTAAGTCTGAACCTCAGTGATTTTTCTATTGGGTCTAGGAAGACTTTTGCCCACTATGTGACACTCAGCTGAGTCCACAAACAGGCTAGAACTGGATTGGAAAGCTGAGGTGACGTATCTTTCTCATTTAGATAAACAGACACCCATATTATACCACATTTGACCCTAAAACAGCTTGCTCTCTCTATGAACAGAATTTAGAATGAGCATCTCCTTTACATACTGAACATTTCTGCATGAGAAGTGATATACACATCTAAAGGAGCCAAAATAAAATTGGAGCAGACCAGGATGAAGGGTCAAGAGTTTGTGGGATGGTTATATAAGCTTATCTGTATTTGGAGCACACCTTAGTGTTGAAACTTGTGTGTGGATCACTCTGTAGAACACTTGCCTACATATATGATACTCTGAGTTTCACCCACAGTGCACAAAACAAACAGAACCAAACCACAGAACCAACTGCATTAAATAAGGAATGTCATTCCATTTTACTACTGGCACAGGCTCAGTGACAAGATGTCTTGTCCATATAAGAGGCCATTCATCACACGGTGAAAATGTCTCTTTGGTAAGGTAAGACCTTAGCAAGTTGCTTTCAGAGGATTTTGTGGAGTTTCTGAGAATAGACACAGTCATTATTTATGCTTCACAGCTAGAGCAAAGCTTGGGTTGATTGGGGACAAACAGGACAGGAGATGGAAGTGCCCTTCCTCTGAAACTGCATTAAGTGTTTTGGTCTACTTATCCTAATCATTTTATTTTACATTAGGTTCTAACTTTATTTTCTTGCTCTGGAAAGAATACATAAAGTTCTGTTTCCATTTTTATTAATCAGAAAATATAAATACTAATTGTATTACAGTTAGTTTGTTTTGGGCATGAAGTTAGTTCTCACATGTAAGACCCTTTAATGTAGGTGACAAAAGGGAAGATTAGGGTAGTTTCCTCAGAAACAGGAATTCTTGAGGCTTAATGGAGGGGATACAATCTGTGAGCCTCCCTTGAGCAAGTCTCAGCTGTTTAGATTTGAACATACAGTATGATACTAGACTTTGACCCATTCAAATACAGGACCTGAATAGTGGTTAAATGACTGTTAACAGAATACAGAGCTGAAAGTTGGTTGCTATTAGAGTAAAAATCTCAGTCTTTCAAGGTCTGTAAAGAACTGTGATGGAATTTAGCTGGGAACTGCAGTGAATCTGTAGATTACTTTTGGTAAAAATGGCCATTTTTATTGCTATTCTTACTAATTCATGAGCATGGAAGATCTTTCTATTTCTGATATTATCGTTAATTTATGTCTTCAGAGACTTGAAGTTCTTTTTTATTTTTTTTTATTGAATTTTTAATTTACATTTGGAATATATTCCCTGTCCCAGTTTCCTGTCCAAAAGCCCCTATCCCATTCCCCTTCCCTTCTTCTATAATGTTGTTCCCTTCCCAATCCACTTCCCCTTCCCGCCTCCCCCTGATATTCCTCTACACCTGAGGTCCAACCTTGGCAGGACCAAGGGATTCTCCTCCCATTGGTGCCCAACAAGGCCATCCTTTGCTACATAAGCAGCTAGAGCAATGGGTCAGTCTATGTATAGTCTTTGGATAGTGGTTCAGTCCCTGGGAGCTCTGGTTTGTTGGCATTGTTCTTCTTATAGGGTTGCGAGCCCCTTCAGCTCTTTCAATCCTTTCTCTAATTCCTCCAATGGGGATCCGGTTCTCAGTTCAGTGGTTTGTTGCTAGCATTCTCCTCTGTATTTGACATGCTCTGGCTGTATCTCTCGAGAGACATTATATCTGGTTCCTGTCAGCATATTTTTTTTTTAGCTTCATCAATCTTATCTAGTTTTGGTGGCTGTATATATGGGCCACATGTGGGGCAGGTTCTGCATAGTCATTGCTTCAGTCTCTGCTCCAAACTTTGCCTCCATATCCTGTCCTATAAATATTTTTGTTCTCTCTTTTAAGAAAAAGTGAAGCATCACATTTTGGTCATCCTTCTTGAGCTTTATGTGGTCTGTGGATTGTATCTTGGATAACTCAAGCTTTTGGGCTAATATCCACTAATCAGTGAGTGCATACCATGTGTATTTTGCTGTGACTGGGTTACCTCACTTAGCATATTTTCTACT
This sequence comes from Rattus rattus, assembly GCF_011064425.1. Classification (NCBI taxonomy): domain Eukaryota; kingdom Metazoa; phylum Chordata; class Mammalia; order Rodentia; family Muridae; genus Rattus; species Rattus rattus. Next base: position 17,658,569 of record NC_046168.1, on the reverse strand, counting down.
TCAATCCATTTGCCTATGACTTTCATGAAGTCATTGTTTTTGATAGCTGAGTAGTACTCCATTGTGTAGATGTACCACACTTTTGTATCCATTCTTCTGTTGAGGAACATCTGGGTTATTTCCAGCATCTGGCTATTATAAATAAGGCTGCTATACACAGGGAGCATGTGTCTTTGTTATATCTTGGGGCATCTTTTGGGTATATGACCAGGAGATGTATAGCTAGGTCCTCAGGTAGTGGACTGTCCAATTTTCTGAGGAATCTCCAGACTGATTTCCAGAGTGGTTGTACCAGTTTGCAATTCCACCAAAAATGGAGGAGTGTTCCTCTTTCCCCACATCCTCACCACTATCTGTTGTGACCTGAGTTTTTGATCTTATTCATTCTGACTAGTGGGAGGTAGAATCTCAGGGTTGTTTTGATTTGCATTTCTCTGGGGACTAAAGATGTTTTTTGAGCATTTCTTTAGGTACTTCTCAGCCATTTGATAAGCCTCAGCTGAGAACTCTTTGTTTAGCTCTGTACTCCATTTTTAATAGGGTTATTTGGTCTAACTTCTTGAGTTCTTTGTATACTTTGAATAGTAGCCCTCTATTGGATGTAGGATTGGTAAAGATGTTTTCCCAATCTGTTGGTGGCCGTTTTGTCCTAAATGACAGTGTCCTTTGCTTTACAGAAGGTTTACAGTTTTATGAGGTCCCATTTGTCGATTCTTGATCTTAGAGCATAAGCCATTGGTATTTTGTTGAGGAAATTTTCTCCAGTGCCCATGTGTTTGAGAATCTTTCCCACTTTTTCTTCTATTAGTTTGAGTGTATCTGGTTTGATGTGGAGGTTCTTGGTCCACTTTGTCTTAACTTTTGTACAGGGTGATAAGCATGGATCGATCTGCATTCTTCTATATGCTGACTTCTAGTTGAACCAGCACCATTTGTTGAAAATGCTATCTTTATTGCATTGGATGCTCTTAGCTCCTTTTTCCAAAGATCAAGTGACCATAGGTGTGTGGGTTCATTTCTGGGTCTTCAATCTTATTCCACTAATCTATCTGCCTGTCTCAGTACCAATACCACAAAGTTTTTATGACTATTGCTCTGTAATACTGCTTGAAGTCAGGGATGGTGATTCTCCCAGAAGTTCTTTTATTGTTGAGTATAGTTTTTGCTATCCTGAGTTTTTTGTAATCCCAAATGAATTTGCAAATTGCTCTAACTCTATGAAGAATTGAGTTGGAGTTTCTTATCATACAGGTTTTTCATTTGCCTGGTTACAGTTATACTAAGATATTTTATATTGTTTGTCACTATTGTGAAGGTAGTTATTTCCCTAATTCCTTTCTCAATCCATTTATCATTTGCATAAATGGTGGCTACTGATTTCTTTGAGTTAATTTTTGCATCCAGTCACTTTTCTGTAGTCAACTACCAGCTGTGGGAATTCCATGGTAGAACTTTTTGGGTCATTTATATATCCTGTCATATCATCTGTGCATCAAAGTATTACTTTGATGAAGAGAGTAGACAGCTTTTTCTTGTCATTGATTTTATTGTAATTGTTTTTAGTTTCTCTCCATTTAATTTGATATTTGCTATTGGCTTGCTGTATATTTCCTTCATTGTGTTTAGGTATACACCTTTTATTCCTAATCTATCCAAGACTTTGTCAATAGGATAAAACATCAGACTACAGAAAGGGAAAAGAGCTTTACCTATATCTGACAGAGTACTACTGTCCAAAATACATTAAGAACTCAAGAAGTTAGACCCCAACAAACCAAATGATCCAATTAAAAATGGGGTACAGAGTTGAACAGAAGTCTCAAGAGAGGAATCTCTAATGGCCACAAAACACTAAAAGAGAGGTCAGCATGTAGAAGAATACAAATCGATCCATTCTTATCACCCTGTAGAAAGCTTAAGACTAAGTGGATCAAGGATCTCCACATCATACCAGATACACTCAAACTAATACAAGAAAAATTGGGTAAGAGTCTGGAACGCGGGCACTGGGGAAAATTTCCTGAACAAAATACCAATGGCTTATGCTCTAAGATCAAGAATCGACAAATGGGACCTCATAAAACTACAAAGCTTCTGTAAGACAAAAGACACTGTCATTAGGACAAAACGGCCAATAATAGATTGGGAAAAGATTTTTACCAATCCTACATCTGATAGAGGGTTAATATCCAAAATATACAATGAACTCAAGAAGTTAGATTCCAGAAAGCCAAATAACCCTATTAAAAATGGGGTACAAAACTAAATAAAACATTCTCAGCTAAGGATTTTTGAATGGCCAAAAAGCACCTAAAGCCAGAAGATGGAAAGAATCCAGATGCCCCTCAATGGAGGAATGGATTAAACAAATGTGGTACATCTACACAATTGAGTACTACTCAGCTATCAAATCAATGACTTCATGAAATTCATAGGCAAATGGAATGAACTAGAAAATATCATCCTGAGTGAGGTAAACACACTTGGTATGCACTCATTGATAAGTGGATATTAGTCAAAAAGCTCGAATTACCCAAGATGCAATCCACAGACCACAGGAAGCTCAAGAAGAAGGATGAGAAGAATGACCAAAATGCAGATGCTCCCACTCCTTCTTAAAAAGGGAAAAAAATATCTATAGGATGGGATATGGAAGCAAAGTTTAGACCAGCAACTCAAGGAATGGCCATTCAGAGCCTGCCCCACATGTGGCCCATATATATACAGCCACCAAAACTAGATAAGATTGATGAAGCTAAAAAATGCATGCTGAAAGGGACTGGAGAGATCTCTCCTGAGAGACACATCCAGAGCATGTCCAATACAGAGGTCAATGCTAGCAACAAACCACTTAACTGAAAACAGAACCCCCTTGGGGGGAATTAGAGGAAGGATTGAAAGAGTCAAAGGAGCTTGCAACCCCATAAAAACAACAATGCCAACCAACCAGAGCTTTCAGGGACTAAACCACTACTGAAAGACTATACATGATCTGACCCAGGGCTCCAACTGCATGTGTAACAGAGAATAGCCTTATTGGGGAACCAGTGGAAGGGAAGTCCTTGTTCCTGCCAAGGTTGGACAGCCGGTGCAGGGGAATATGGGAGAGGGGCAGTAAGGCGGAAGTATGGGGGGAATACCCGTATGAGGGAGGGGGAGGGGAAAGGCTGGGAGCTTAGGGACAGGAAACTGGGAAGGGGAATAACATTTGAAAAGTAAGTAAAGAAATATATCTAATAAAAAAAGAAATGTTCAATATTTTTATTCATCAGGAAAGTACAAAACAAAATGACCCTCAGATTATACCTTATGAGAATGGCTAAGATCAAAAACTCAATTAACAACACATTGTTAAGAATGTGGAGCAAGAGGAGCACTCCTCAACTGCTGATGGGAGTGCACACTTGTACAATCACTCTTGAAATCAATTTGGCAGTTTCTCAGAAAATTGGGAATAGTTTTACCCCAGTCCCCAACCATACCTCTCTTGGGTATATACTCAAAAGATGCTTTACCATACCACAAAGATGTTTGCTCAACTGTGCTCTTAGCAGCTTTATTTGAACTAGCCAGTAACTGGAAACCACCCAGATGTCCTTCACCTGAAAAGTAGATGATAAAAATTTGGTTCATTTACACAATGAAATACTACTCAGGTATTCAAAACAAGGGCATCATGAAATTTGTAGGCAAATGAATTGAACTAAAGAATACCATCCTTGGGTGTTGGGGATTTAGCTCAGTGGTAGAGCGCTTGCCTAGCAAGCGCACGGCCCTGGGTTCGGTCCCCAGTTCTGAAAAAAAGAAAAAAAAAAAAAGAATACCATCCTTAATGAGGTAGTCCAAACCCTAAAGACAGGCATGGTATATACTCTCATAAGTGCATATTAGTGATAAAGTACAAGAAAACCATGCTACAATCTACAGGCCCAAAGAAGCTAAGAAGGGTCCACAGGAGGCTGCTTCAATCATCCAAGACTGAAGGATGAAGGGAAATGGGTGGGATAAGGGATGGAGTGAGGAACAGGAAACAAGGGATCAGGTACAGGGAGAGACTAGAAGAGAGAAGGAAAATTAGTAGCATGTAGGTTGTGGGAGGGAGACATCTCTGGGAAGTTCCAGAGACCTTCGATGGTCTAGGCTCCAGGCAATCTATGGGGGGGACTGTAGTTGAGACTGCTAGAAGTAGAAGATAAAAAGTCTGAAATAGCAACATCCTGTAGCCCTGCATGCTCCCAATAGAGGAAGAAAACCTTTGACCCAAAATGTGTCCTGCCTACAACATGTACAAGGAAAAAAATGGAGCAGAGACAAAGGGAATGGCCAACCAATTACTGATTCAAATCAAGGCCCATCTCATTGGTAAGAACCATTCCATGACACTATTGGTGATACTCTGCTATGCTTGCAAATGGGAGCCTAGCATAACTGTCCTCTGAGAAGCTCTACCTGGTCAATAATTGAAACAGATGCAGAGACAAATAGCCAAACATTAGAGGAGCTTGGGGAGTCTTGTGGAAGAGTTGGAGAAAATACTGAGAGACCCAAAAGGGATAGAGACTCCATAAGAAAACCCACAGAGTCAACCTGCCTCTTCCCCTGGGGGCTCTCAGAGACTGAACCACCAACCGAAGAGCAAGCATCTATTCCCCTCTAGCCCCTGCACACATATGTAGTAGATGTGCAGCTTGGGCTTCACATGGGTCGACCAACAACTATAGAGGGTCTGTCCCTAATTCTTTTGCTTGCCTGCAACATGGTTCCCTAACTGGGACTCTTTTGTCTTCTCTCCGTAGTAAAAGATGTGCCTCATCCTGCAACGACTTTATGTGACAGGGTGGGTTAATATCCAGAGGGTTGCCTCCCTCTTCTCAGAGGAGTAGGGAACTGGGGGAAGGGTTTTGGGGTGACTGGAGAGAAAAGAGGGATCTGGGATCAAGATGTAAATTAAATATATTATTGGAAAAGAATAAATCTCAGATTCTACATGAAAGCAGACACGTCACAGATTTATGGTTATCTCCATGTTCTTTTTCTCTTTTTTTCTCTCACACGAGACAGCTCTAACATCTCAGCTACTTCTACAAACACTTAGGTCTTAAGAGTTCTGCCAAAGATTTTGTTTGCATCCTATTCAGACTCCCATTTACTGAGGTAAGACTATTGCCTATTGTCCTGACGTGATTACTGGTCATCATAGAGGAGAGGTTTCTCTATTGACCTGCTGAGTTCCTGATTCAGTAGCCATGACAATTAGATAAGCAGGAGAATTTGTTAATAGATCTATGTTGACAGTAATGGAACTACCAATATTCTCTATCCGGAAGAGAGAGGAGAGTCATAGACCAGAGATTCTAGCCATCATTTTTTTTTTTAGGTCTCTCTCAATTGTATGAACAAGGGATGTGAAAAGTTAACTGAAGTCAGACTCCATGCTGCCTCTTCTATGAGGTTTTCATCCATGCTATTTTGGAAGCTGTTCTGGAGTCATCCATGTCCACAATACATTCATTCAAACTGTCTTAGTCACTTCTTTATTGCTGTGGAGAGACACTATGATCAAAAGAACTTATAGAAGAAAGTTTATTGGAGGTTTACCTACAGTTTTAGATTAGATACATGAGTATTAGATCTAGCAGGCAGGCACGTGTGGTATTGGAGCAGTAACTGAGAGCTTATACCTGCTTCACAATCACAAGGCACAGATAGAGCTAACTGGAAGTCATGTGTGGTTTTATACCTTCCAATATATTTTCCCCAACACTGCTATACCTATTGGTCCTTCCCAAGAGTTCAACTGGAGACCATGCTGTCAAAGATATAAGCCTGTGAGAGGCATTCCTACTCAAGCCACTACATTCAGCAAGTTGGACTTTGTAGAATCATTTCTTCATTCTGCCATTGGTGAACAATGTTGGAAAAATCCACCATTGTTTATATCCTGAAAGGAAATATGTGACATCACTCTACTTGATTTTCTGTGTTCTAGAAATGTAGTTCCTCAGATTGAAGGTACTGGAGTTTTTCTAACTTTGAGAATAAGGCTGCTATGAGGATATCACTCTTGAACCTGAAATTTCAATTGACAAGACAGAGAGAACCATTTTATGTTTATTGAGACTTCAACTCACCTATCATGGGTGTTTCCTGGTTATCTAAAGCCAACTTTCATTTGACCACAGAGGGAATTGTGCACAACATGGCCTGAGAAAGAAATATGAGACACTAGGATCATCGTCCTGACTCTCATCTACCTCCCATCTCCTTACACATAGACGTATTTAGGGAAAATATATTTAGATGCCTGGAGCTTCAATTGTTGAGGACTCCCACATAGATCTCTGAGGGGAGTCTATCCATTACCTGGCAAAATGGAAGGAAATGAGAAGAGAAGAAAGATAGGATAATTCTACACAATGGATAGAGTTCTCTGTATGCAAGGAGCAGGAGGCTCCCTTATGCTTTGCCATCAGGGGTCCTGGGCATACCTATGATGGCTTGCTGTAGACTCAGACTCTTGCCTTTGATTTCTAGTCTGAATTTCCTTTTCACATAAGCATGACTTACATCACCAGAAATATCTTAATATCTATTTTTGCACAGTATTCTGAATTGAAATAACTTTAAATGACATTTTGTTAAGGACCTTATTGTCCAGTGGAAAATAAGTCTTCTATTCATGTAAAGATTATAATGCTACTTAATGGAGGGTGCTTTTGAAAGGGTTATTAGAATGAAAAAGATGTACCCTGGGCAAAGTAAATTCATAAGATGTCTTTGAGAGTTAGTAATATGTCTCAATTTAACTGGCTCACATGGTGTGCAGATATTTGGTGCCATGTTAAGTTTTGTGTATCTATGAGAGTATTTATGGAAGAACTACCATTTGAGTCTGGAGACTAAGGAGAGCTAATGGCCATCTCATCTATGAGGGGGTCTTATCCAATCTATTAAGGGCCTGAATATAGTGAAGATGCCTTGTAAGAGAACATTTGCTCTACTCCAGTGGTTGTCTAGAACATCATTGTTTCCATTCCTGGGACTACAGACTGAGACTCTCCCCTAACTCTCTCTCTCTCTCTCTCTCTCTCTCTCTCTCTCTCTCTCTCTCTCTCTCTGTATTTCTTATTTCCTAGAATGTCTTCACTAAAACATGTGCTATCTTAATTTACTTGATTATGATAACAAACCCTGCAGACTCTGTTTCTTAAAAAATATATGTATTGTAATTTTTTTCATTTTTATTTCTTTATTTAATTTCATTTTTCTCGAAGCACTTGAAGCCAAGAAGTATATGATAAATGCAAATAATTTTCTGGAGAGGATTTCTTTCAAGATGTATAAATGATCACCATTTTCTCTGTATTTCCACAGAATATCCTCAGTGTAAGTGTCTAGGGCAGGGGTAACAGAAAGTGGGAGAGTAGAGGAATGGGAGGCAGGGGAGAGAGAGAGAGAGAGAGAGAGAGAGAGAGAGAGAGAGAGAGAGAGAGAGAAGGAGGAGGAGGAGGAGGAGGAGGAGGGGGAGGAGGAGGAGGAGGAGGAGAAGAAGAAGAAGAAGAAGAAGAAGAAGAAGAAGAAGAAGAAGAAGAAGAAGAAGAAGAAGAAGAAGAAGAAGAGAAAGAAGAAATAGAAAATAAAGAAACCTGGTGTTTTTTGTAAAGGTACTCTACTTCTATTCAGAACTTCTGCTTTATGACTTTGTTTGGGGATCAAATAAGAACTTCTATTTTATGACCTCATTTAGTGAGGGACACAGTTCAGTCCACAGTAAGGAATGAAGGTGGTAAAAGAACTGAAACCAATGGCTCAGAACAGACTGGAAAGGATTTTTATCTCATACTAAGGATTTTAATGTTTGTCTTGCCAATGACGAAGGATTTTTAACTATTAAAGAGAGATGATAAAATATGTTACGTGACTTACTTTGATTTCTTGTTAAACATATGTTGACTAACCATTCTTCAACTATATGACAAATTTTAAAAAATAATTACTTATAATCACTGACAGCACTGAGACACAATCAAAGTCCTGCCATAGTCTTGGTAGCATTATAACATCCTTGTAGTCCATTTACTTGGATGGAAAAACAGTCTTCATTGCTCTTCCACGTAGCACACTAGATTGTTTGGAAGTGCGGGTTATTTGTTGCACATTGTGTAATTTTGGTTTCTACTGGGAATAGTATTTATATTGGTGCAACCTTCAGAGATACCAGGAACACAGCTACAGCATTTGCAGCACCATTTGGCTCTGCTGTGTCTTTATACAGCAGTGAATGAGGAGGGCATGACTTCAAATACACATTAACATTTGGCACTTGGTGGGGACTTCACAAATGTTTGAATTTAAAAAAACCAATGACCCCCATAGGCTCATTTATTTCAATGGTTGATTCTTAATTTAATGCTTGATTGGTTATATTGTTTGGGGAGGTTGTAGAAATTTTCGGAGGTGGAGCCTTTCTACAGGAAGTATGTCACATGGACTGGGGTTTGAGAGTTTATAACTTACCTTACTGCTGGTTCATTGTCTGCTTTGTATTTGCAGCTGAAGATTTAATCTCTCAGCTTTCTGTGCAGGCCACCTGCAGTTATACCTCCCCTGGACATACATTCTCTCTCTCTCTCTCTCTCTCTCTCTCTCTCTCTCTCTCTCTCTCTCTCTCTCTCTCCCTGGAATATTAAGCCGAATCAACTTTCCATTATCTATAAATTGTTCTTGCTTATAGTATTTTATCATAACCATCCTGAAAGTAACTAACATACAATGTATGAAATATTTTAAGCATTGAGAAACATAAGGAAATTCTTCACTTGATCTTAGCCAAAAGGCCAAGAAGCGATACATAAGGAAATTCTTAATATGGATATATTAGTTTTATTAGTTTCCATGATTCACTAATTATTTGCTTATTTTTTATATATGACATCATTTTTAAAAATCTGACAGGACCAAGAGAGAGGAAGAATCTACATCCGTGGATCTAGAGGAGAAAGTTCATCAATAAAGAGCAAGGGCTGATCTTGTAGAGGACATGGATTCCATTATGAGCGTTCATGTGGTGGCTCACAGGCAATTTTACCTCCAGTTTCATGTCCTCCTTGGGTTTCTGCAGGCACTGCACTCACATAATGCACATACATACATGCAGACAGAACAGTTACATGCATACACACATATACATACACATTTAACATAATCTCTAGCAAGCAAATCATCTTAGAATGAAGTATTCAGGATACAATGGTAGCATTTGAATATTTTTATTTTCTCTCCAGTCGGCATCACAGAGGTAAAGGATTATCCAAAAAAAAATGAAGTAGCAAGTTATTTAGGAGTTTAAAAAAGAGGTTTCTTCACTTATAACAACCTAGATTTGAATATCATTCAGTCAGAGAAACATGGTGGTATTCTTGCTGTTCCTGGAAGTTATGTAATTACCTTGATATTTCTTTGCACCATTAAATATGAAAAAATATTCTTGTTTTCTCTTTTGGGGACTGCTTTTAGCATCCTGAATATCAGCTTTCATTTTGACTGCTGCTTAACAGAATTTGATTTTAAAAAAATGGTAAACTAATTACAAAGGAAATGCAGCCCTGTGAAGCTTTAAGAAAAACACATTATTTTGTTTTAGGGTTCAGTTACTATACATTCATTTATCATCTTTATAAGAGATGTGCAGGCGATGATGAATAGAGCCTGGTTTTGAATCAGGAAATGTAAATTATCCTTCCTCTTTCTTTCCTGCCCTCCCTCCCACTTCAGACACATAAGAAATAGTGGTGAATTCAATGTTAGGTGATGAGTGAAGAACTCCAGGATGATATAACACCAGGAAAGCAATGGTGAGCTGAGCATTGCATCAGTAAGGATGCCATGCGGAGAAGGCAATGAAAGCCACCAATCACAGTGGAGACAGAGAAAACTAACGGAATGTGAGATAGCGAGTCTAACCATGGTGTGCTGTCTGGCTTGGAAAACTAAGGGAGGTGTAGGCAGATCTACCCTTTCAGTGTCCTAGAGTCTACTATAATATCAAGTCCCCTTTATCTTGGGAAAAGAAGCAAGAGCGCATCTTAAACTTTCCACCATCAAGGGGCTGTTAGTGAGATGTAAGGTTTGGGCCTCATCTCCTTCCCATACAAGCAATATTAATCCTCCAAAGTTCTCTTAGTTATTTGCTTCACTGGAAAACCTCTTTAGTTGCTTCACATGACAACTTGACCATAATTACTATAAATATTTTCCTTTCTATGTTTTCAATTTCATTTTCATTTGTCACAATTTTATATATGAATATGATCCATTTTGAACATGTTTACTCTCCCTTTGTCCTTCCTTTTTCTCCTCCCGCTCCTAATGACATTTTCTTCCTCTCACCAGATCTGTGCTTTCCTGTAATTCTTTTATGACCCACTGCCTACATTTACTTGGGGTTCTTAGGATGTTTATAAGTATTTATTATAAGTGTGTGTGTGTGTGTGTGTGTGTGTGTGTGTGTGTGTGTGTGTTGTGGGATGTTATTTCTGGAGCACAGGCTACTTACCAGTAAAATCTCTAAGGAAAATGAGCCCCCAATTCCCTAGCAACCATTATTTATCAACAATTCCTCCTGGAGTCGTGCATCCTCCTGACACTCCATGATGCGATGTTAACAAGCTCCACCTTGTGCAAGTCTTATGCAACTAGTCACATCTGCTAGGGGTTGATGGCCGCAACGACCCTGTCATATCCGGAAGACAGATTCTGGCAACAGTCATCCTTAGCTTCCTGGGTCAACAGTCTTTCTGACTCTTTTTTTCACAATGTTTCCTCATGGAAGCAGGTGAGGTAGGGTTTCTGTTCGGGATCTGATTCTTGGAAACAGCACAAGAAACAAGATTCCGTTGACAGACATAATGACTTTCAACATTTGGACACGTGAGGGTGTGGGAAGTGGGCTCCCAACAGGACAAAAGACTTTCCAGTGCAGACAAGGTATGAGCAGAGACAGAGTGAGGTGCAAGGTTGGACTACACTTGCATAGGAAGGATGGTTTCAAGAAAGTAGGACTGAGTTCTCATCCCAAGAAAAATCTGAGTGCACATTGTACTTATCACTTGGCATAGAAAAACAAAGCTCCCTGTTGAGAGAAAACAGTAATATGGATGTTAGCTTTATTGGGGCAGAAAGTTTTGCATGTTCATTTCCATTTTCAGGGGTTTTATGATATTTACACTAACTTGCATATGCTGTGCTTAAATTATTTACACGCATTCTGTAGATTGAATTTAAGTCTGTAATTCGTTTATGTTCGGGTGGCATTTACGGGTAAAGACATTACCCATAGACATTATTCACAGATAAAGTTATGTTTACACCGTTAATTCCTATATTCTTTATAAATTAAATCAATTTGATATTCATGCAGTAATGTTACACATATCCTATCTAGAAACAAAACCGAAGTGCAGCTACTCACCAAAGCCTTGGAAAAAATAAATACGGCAAAAGATGATACCCTGCCACTTTAAATGAAGTCCATTCCCACCAACATATTAAAAGTCTAAATATTTTATTGTCTGGGCACAATCTCATTTTTATTGCCCCAATCACAGCTCATTGGGTAGGATATGCTGGGCAGAAGAGTAAGATGGTCAGCTAATGGCTTCCCTGCTGTTAAAATTAACTAATTGTTAAAGTAATAACCAAGGACCCTCATGGCCCATTTTAATAGTCATTGGCAATCTGGGAAATTATTTTGCTCCTCTCATTTCAGTCAGTCCTTCTATTGGCCATTTGCACCTCTCTCTGTGGTCTTAAATGTCCTCTTGATGAGAAATATTTCAATGAGAATCTGCAGGGAGCTCTGACCAGTCCCTCTGAGTTGCAAGTGGAGCTCATTTTTCCTCCTGTGAACAGGAAAATATCTTAGGATATAGTCACTGATCTGCAGATGGAGGTGAATGGGTGGCCAAACTTCTCTTCCAGCCTTGTTTGTCCTTTGTGCTGTGGGTCTCCAAAATCAGTGAGATCAATGAGAGTCACATCTTCCTCCCACTATATAATGTTCATAATATGGCTTCTACATTTAACATCCACATCCCTATATGGCTATCAAACTTCACAATGATGGCTTTGTCAGAAACTCAACTACTTTATATCCCAGGTCAGCATTGGTCCTGACATTGTTTTTCTCTTCTCCAAGGGTCTTGTCTGAGTGGTTGCACACATACCACTTTGGTTTTGAATTTTTCTTTCTCCTTTACATGATAACTTCTTGCAGGATTGTAAGTTCTTCATTCTCAGGTAAACTTTATATTTACCCCTACCAAAATATGTTCCATTTTCTCCTGTATTCCTCAGTACCAGAAATTGGGTTCAATACTTTCTAGATTCTTAGTCAACACATTCTAAATATAATTAGTTGTGGTGATTTCAACGTTGTATTTGCTATTACATAGGTAGCCTATGAGATTGTCTTATGTCCACCATGCCTTCAGAGACAAAGGTAAGTGTTATTTACTGAGACTAAATTTTAGTGAATTTAGTTATTAGTATATCATTAATATGAACTTCATAGATTTGGAAATCAATCGATGTAGAATTTTTAAAGGCTCCAGATAAATAACAGTAAAAGTTTGCTCTGAAGGATTGCAATTATTTTTTTAAATCATTTTCTTCATTTTTTGAGACTATAATAAATTACATTATTCACCTCTTCCTTCTCTTCCCTCAAAATACTCTCATCAAAGCAAATTCTTTGCTTTCTTTCAAACTCATGGTTTTTTACTTCATAGATTGTTGTTGTGTGTTCATATGCAACACCTGTACATCCTTTAAATACACAATTAAACCTTCTCAATATGTGTATATTTGTATCTGGATTTGCATTTCTTATTGGATAAGCAGTTAGTGTCTTTCCCGGGGAAGACTATTTCTCCCATCTCCAGTGTTCCATTGATGTCTTTATTTCTTTGTGTAGGGTTGAGGCCCTGTGGTCTTTCTCCCCCTCAAAATTAGCATGTTTATTATAGTTGGGTTAGTTCAACTCATGCTTGGCTACTCTCAGTGGTGAGACTTTACAGATGTAGCTTCTGACATTTTTAGGTAACACAACTTTACAGAAAACTTCCTATTCCCTGGCTTCTACACTCTTTTTACCTCTTCTTCTGTAATAAGTCCTGAGCCTTAGGGGCAAGTGTTCTGGATATTATCCACTGATACTGGGCTCTGTAACATACAGGTGATTGGTTGTGGTTCTATGTAATGGGATGTTAGAAATAGACATTTCTTTGATAAGAGGTGAGGACTACACTTACCTGTGGGTATAAGGACAAATATTTAGATTGTAATTAGAAATTATGTTGCTTTAGTAGCAGAAATGTAATTCTTGAAGAAGGTGTGTGTGTGTGTGTGTGTGTGTGTGTGTGTGTGTGTGTGTGTGCTGTGTGCAAACATGTTCGAAAGATGACATGAAGAAATGGCTTTACTACAGAAAGACACCTATAAGCCATACATGAATTATACATTAACTTACTATTCACTCTGACAATTAAGAGGACTTCTTTTAGACATTTATGAGTTTCAATACTTGCAAAGTATTTGATATAGATGCTAATTTGTAAAAAAAAAAACCTTTTGTCTTATTAATTGTCAGTGTTTTCTTTTGTATTCACTGACACTTGATTATTATCAATTTCAGTCTACATTTACAACAATGTGGTATTGACACTAACTCTTAAGCTACCTAATTAGAACAAGAGACTAAACATGACTATAGATAAGCAATTCTATGTGAACCATGGCACAGCCCCATAAGACATTCTAAGGAAGCTTTCCATGATTGTATATGTTTTCCTCATTTGAGTTGGCTAAAAATCAGTTCATGGACTAGAACATGTAATGTCTTTGCTTGCCAGCATCCTATCTGTAAACATAACTATATTATCTATCAGATTCCCTTCCTTAGGGGTCAAGACAGGAGTGGCAGTTCTTTCTAGCTGATAATTATCTGGGAAAGAAGAATGATACCAAATGATCTTCCTAAGAGTCAAACATATGTCTGTCCATGACTTCAGGGGACTTTTGCAACATATTCTAGTTGTTCACATATCTTTTCTTCTACCTTAACTCCATGCTTTGTTACTGTTAAAAGCAACTGAGCTGGATGAACACTCTTGTATGTATTCCCTCTTGTCATCTCCTCGTGCTCACGCAGGGAGGTAGAGATTAAAAGCAGAAAGCTGGGAGTCAGCCAGACATGCCTTCAACCCCAACACAGACAATTATTAGCTATATAATCTTGAAATTCTTAGCACCCTCTCTAAGCCTGAGGTTATTCATGTTAAACATGAGGATAATAGATATACCTTCTTCACCGGGATGCTATGGGGATTCTATGGAGTAATACAGCAATGCATTTAGCGTAGCACATTACACAAAGTAACAATAGACATTTAATTAATACTAGATATGATTCCCAGGCTATTACAATGAGGACTACTCACACAAGTGACACTTTGGCACATAGCAGGCACTCAGAAAGAATCTGGGCAGTGAGGCAGTGACTCCCTGAAAGAATTGGCATCTATAGTGCCCCACGATTTGGAAGAAAGAAAAATGATTTTAAAAAAAATAAAATCTGCCGCCTGCTAGGGACTCTGAGGATAAGGAAGCACTTCCCAGGAAGAATCCCAGGAAGAATCATGACTGTCTTTCCCCCAGCAGTCCGGGTGTGCAGTATGAGGTTGGAGGGGGTAGATACAGGGAAAGAGAATCTCACTGTGACACAGAGGGCACCTAACCGTGCCCGGATTCTGTGTCCAGGAATGAGGTCCCAAGCTGTTGAAAATAAAATGGTGCACAAGTCAGTCCTGAGATGACCACCCTGTGAGCTATGTAAATCTCAAATCAAACTCTTCTGCTTCTAGAACCTTGGGGGGAAGTTACTTGATTCTAAAGAGCACTGGTCAACAATTCTGGATCAGGGAAGGAATTTTTAGGGATATATATTCATCATATGCATATATGTATATATTTATGTACACAATTGTGGGTGCGTGTGTGTGTGTGTGTGTGTGTGTGTGTGTGTGTGTGTGTGTGCTCTCCTGCGTGTGAGCATGTGGTTATATGAGTGAACCCACTGGGTTTCAAGGACTTGCTCAATTTGCTTCTCTGTGAGCTCCCAGGGGTTTCTCCTAACCTCTGTGCCTCACAGGCCTATAATGCTTATGCCTTTTAGTCAGCAACGGTTCCATCTGTAGCTCTTTCCTCTGTAGTTTGTTCCATCCAATAGATCCTTGTGCCTCCTCTCTCCTCTCCTCTGCCACTCTCCTGGTCTTTTGGAGACAAGTTTTAGAATTGGAACCCAAGGTAGCTCTGAACTGACCCTGGCGGTAGCAGTCAGCCTTCTCTTCCTGTTAGTAGCATTTTCCCTCCACCCGCCCAACCACCCAGCACTCGCACAGCAGGAATTCTTAGTATGTACTCATTTTAGCACAGGCAAAGACGGCTTTAAACAAGTAAACAAACCCAAAAAGGAAGTGTCGCGAAGCCTGTGCTGTGCCTGGTGGTGTTTCCTTCTCCTGGAAGGTAAAGCTAACTTTGGGTGTTGCGGAGGAAGGTGGCCCATCTGGTTCTGTGACATTTTTTTTTCTGGAAATATCATTAAAAGGGAAGTGAGAAAAGTGTTATGAACTGAACAGTCATGATCCCCTCTCACATCTGAAAAGCAGAATTCTGGAGTAATGAGCATAAATCAAGACTGTGCTTGTCCTGCTTAAACTGAGGAAAAATAGGTTTTGTTTAAAAAAAATCTGCATAGGGGATTTAAATCGAGTACTCCTGTTTTTAGCAATAGAAAAATAGTCTCTATTTTCTCACAGGATGTCAGCGTTGATCACTAATCCCTAGGGGGAAAAAATCTTAGGAGTGTCTCAGATTGGCAAGGGACTGCAGGGCTGGAATGGTTGCATGAGAGAGAGGGTCGCTCATTCTTAAAACGATGAACTATTTTAAAATAAAAAGACAAGTCCTGGAAGCTCGTGGCACCAATTCCTTCTGTGATTTTCCCAACAGCATATCCCAGCGACACTTCTTCTGCAGGTCAGCAGTTTTCAGGCTACCCCTCTCCGGGCCAATGGCATTAATGTGCGTTTGTCAATACTGAATTTCATTTGCTGCAGAGCGGCTTAGAGAGGGTTGCGCATCGTGTTGCATTTTCCTTGCCTCTGGAACTGGAGTCCCCAGCTCTCCCCAGCTTTGTGCTGTCAGCACAACATAACGCGTTTACAATCGGTCTCTTGATCTAAGGTAATTACCTCCAAGAGAAATGGCAGGGATAAGAACCTAACAAGAGGCGCTGGATGTCGTCTCGTGGTGGGTTGCTGTCCTGAAAGTATATCGGACTTGTCAAATTGGTTCAAATTAAATTGACACGGTGCTCTTCCAGGCGCCAGCACGTTATTATACATCTCAGAGCCCTTTTGGGCAGTAAACATCTTCAGAGTTAAGACGGAATGTGCAAGGAAATGGACTCATAGGAGCTACCGGGGAGGACAGCCAGGGTCCCCAGTAGGATGCCTTAAAACTGGATATGAACGTACTGAAGGTTATTACTGCAGCTCCATTTTGGTCTTCTCTCAGCAATTTCTACTTCCTGCTCATGACAGAGTTGTACCCAGGCCTCAGTAAGAAGGCGTTGTTAGTACCATGTTTCCTGCTGTCTCTGATTTTATGTATTTATTTACTGTAACATTTATGAGCACTGTCTGGGGAAGCTGCTGGTTTCAGTGACAGCAGTGTGGATTGAAGGGAAACAGAAGAATGCTCAGACTTTCTCTGAATGGCCTGGTGACCTTGGCCAAGTCACTTAACCTCCACACTCTGGGGTCTTCTCCTAGAACCAAGCAGGGATGCAAATGGGGCTTGGATCACCTTACTGGGGCGTCAGGAGGAATAACTAATTAATGACTGTAAAGCACTTTGCAAACCGAAAGTGCTGTACAAAATGCTTAATATTAATAATAAAATGCACTCGCTGCAAGCCTCTAGGCGTATGTACAGAAATAACGGCAGCAATTAAAGTAACATGCTAACAAAACTCATTAACCCCCAAACCCCTTTCTGATTGTAATTGGCTGTTGGAGCTTCACTGCTTTCTTAAAGCTGCCAGGTACTGAGAGGGGGATGACTGCAGTTGGTGTTCTTGTGGAGAGCCTCTATTTCACTAGCCTGGCACATGAACCCTTCCCTGCTCTTTGAACCAATGTCCCTGAGAAGAATCCTCTCCCAAGAACGTTGTGACATTCTAGACCTCCCTCATGTGACCATGCTTATCTCTCTTTTTTGATGTTTTTCCTATATGACCCTTTTAACCAAAATGATCAAGGCTACAAACGTTATAGAGAAATGAATTACAACAGCAAAGTACTGGTATATGAAGAGGGGTCTGCATTTACATTGAAGCATGGTCCATGCCACAGCTTATCTTAATTTACTTGGATAGATTTGGAATCACCTAGGAGGCACGACTCTGGAAGAACAGACACACTCTGGATGTAAATGATAGCATCTCAGGAGATGAGATTGAGTCTTAGAATAAGAAAGAAAGAAAGGAAGAAAGAAAGAAAGGAAGAAAGAAAGAAAGAAAGGAAAAGTGAGATGAGACAATAAACTGAATATAACACTCAACCCTTTCTCCTTCCTAACAGAGGACAAGATGTGATCAGTCATCTGACACAGCTATCACCCTGCCCTCCCTGCCATTGTATCCTGAATAATAAATCCTGAGGTCACAGAAATGCTCTCTTCTTAAAGTTTCTTTCTCTCATGTATGTCATCACAACAATGGGAAGAGTCACTGGGACAGCAGACAAGAAGCTGAGCACCTCTCTGGTGCAGGTAGAGACAGAGATGCACAGTATGTGTGTAACAATAAGCCATTGGGGTCGTGTTTCCTACTGAGTCTCATTAGTACAGTAATAACAGTAGGTTTTAGCATAGGGACTATGATCTCTCTAGCAACATGTTCTTGGCTATGATAACAGTGCTGGATATAAAGTTTCAAGTTCTACAGTATGCCTGAAATCTATTCAAAAGTGGTTGGTTATTTCTCTTAAGTCCATGAACTATTATATCAGTAGGCATGTCTTTGGTCATTATTGTAGGTCACAGTGTTCAAAACTGAGTAAGACTGGTGATTATTTTTCTTCTCTGATAGCATGCATATCCACTTTTAGCATTATGAAGGTAACCAGTATGGAGAAAGCTTAAAGATGAGTACCAACATTATTTCTCCATAAATTACCATTCAAGTATTTAGTGCCTCCAGCAAGAAAGTCTTATTGTCAAGTTCTAGATCAATATCATTGACAAGATCTTGTAATGTTTGGGAATCTGAGAGATCTCAGAGGCCAATCACTTCAAAAGAAGTAGCCTATTCCCAACTCAGGCCATTTTATTTGCTAGCTTATGTTGTGTGTTTTCTATTAAGAACATTTTAGCCACATTATTGGTAAATATAAACATTGTGTGTGTATGTGTGTGTGTGTGTGTGTGTGTGTGTGTATGTGTGTGTGTACATTTGAGGAAGATTCTGTAGGGTGGAATTCAGGAAAACATGCACAGCTGGAGACGTCTAAGTGTTCAAGGAAATCACTAGATTGAATAGTTGGTAAGATAAAAATGTAAAAGAATATTGTTTTGTCTTTTTTCTTTGTAATTATGAATTATGTAATTATGAAAGAAACGTCTTTTCCTTAATTTGTTCTCTTCTTACTAAACTGTTACTTTGCCCCTCATTTCTCTTTAACTTTTAAATTTCATATCTCACCTTGCCTAGAGTACTGTCTTATGTCAGAAATTTTGTGCTGCAATAGCATCTTTTACAGAAAAATAGAAGTGGAGTACAAACAGAATTCCTGAGGCATGAGGAGTCAAAATGTAATCTGATTTCTCCATGGGTGCAATATTGTAATACAGGGTTGTGTTATGAACCTCTGACTTGATAATCCAAATAGATTTGATAAAAACATGGCCCTGTATACTATGAGGAAAATACTACACATAATGGAATAGAGGAAATGTAGCCC
The DNA here is from genome assembly GCF_011064425.1 of Rattus rattus. Lineage (NCBI taxonomy): Eukaryota > Metazoa > Chordata > Mammalia > Rodentia > Muridae > Rattus > Rattus rattus. Next base: position 17,639,487 of record NC_046168.1, on the reverse strand, counting down.
AGCTTTTACTAGCTGTCACATAAAGCAACGAAGCGAGTCAAGAAAACTTACATATTCTACCTAACTTGATTACTCAAAACTTTGAAGAGAAGCTTCCTAGGCAGTAAATAGGCAAGAGATTTAGAAGAAATAGTCCTCTATGTTCTAGGCAGAAAAGGACAATTTTGAAAGGCGAAAGGCTGGAGGTGATTTTGTGTTGTAGAGATGTGAAAGGTTAAGGAGGTGTGGTGTCTTTGAGGACAATGCATACTTGCTGGGAGGAGAGAAGTCAAAGTGGAAGGAAACAGCTAGTTGTACACAGAACCAGTGCTGAGTGATCCTCGGGTGTCCAGAGAAGGCTGTGGTATGAATTTAAAGAGCAGGAAGAAGCTGACTACAGCTATCCTAAGACCTATCCCAGAGAAGTCGTGTGGTGAAGATCACCTTTGATTTGGGACAACCCTTCCGGAGATGATTTCCTCCTGTGGCGAGCAGAGCAGTTGTGGGCAAGTAGTTTGTGAGATTGTAGGTCTGGAGATGATTTCAGAAGAAAAAAAAATCCCCAAATTACAAGAACAAAAAGCAAAGAAAGAAATGACATTGAGGGACGGAAGCTTCTATTTCACAGGCAAATAAAATCTCTCTGACCAGGAAATTGATACTCTGCTTCTGATAGTGTTGTTCCTTGAAGTCTGGCGACAGCTTTTGGAAGAGTTGGCAGGAGAGGGTATTACTGCACATCCTATGATCCATCCTGTGAGAAATGTGCAGTATTCCCTCTGAAAACCTCTTCACATGGGTCAGCTCATTTTATCTGCAAAGCAGACCCTTCAGTTAGACTGTTGGTGGAATCATTCGGTCTCTCTTGGGTGATGAGTTTCATGATGTCAGATGTCCAAACAAGGCTTAGAAACCCAATGGCTGGGAATTTGCCTTGGATGGCATTGCCTTTTCATTAAAGCCAGCATCCTCTATGGGTTTTATCCCAAAGGTGTAGGGAGATCCCCAGTGTCCATTTATCCTTTGCGACTTCAATCCTTTGATGAAAAGCTGCCCTACCCCTGCTCTTGAGGAGTTCACAGTCCAATTAGGGAATCACACTGACACAGGGGAGAAAAAGTCACAGAATATAAGATGTATTACTAGATCCTTGTGCTTATTGTCTTTAAAATTAGCTATTGCACTTCAAGAAATACCGAACCAGACTCTCAGTGTTTAAAGCATGGGGGTGGAACACCAAACAGGCAGAGAGCACTCTTCACGAGTTGGGTGGGATGACAGGAGAGCCTGTGCTGCTGACACAGCACAGCTGTCAATGATCAGAGAACTGTGTTTCCATTTGGAAGTGATTAAGGTCTTATTGCTCCTGTCTTAGATATGAGAGACTTGAAATGCATCCATTCAATGTGACTAAGGTTGAATGACAACTCTATGCATGTAGTTAGCAAAGTTCATCGGGAAGGAAAGAAGAGCACTGCCTTTCAGGAAAGTTGAACTGTAAGAACTGAGGACCTTGATTGAATTTGATAGCTCTTAATGGGAAACTGTACTGAACTAGCAAAAAAAAAATATGGGATGGCATTTGGTAAAAAGAATAAAACCTAAATTTAGTTTTAAAAAGCCCTCAAAATTAATCTTGCCCATTTTGTGCAGCTAATAGCCAAAATTATTTTACATGAAGAAAGACAGTGTCAGAAATATCAGAGTAGGATTTTAGATGTAGAATTAGAGCAAGGTAGTTGAGGAAGCTCATTTTCTTCCCTGCTCCAAAATAACTGCAGAAATCATGTCTTAGAATCAGTTGATTTTTTTCCCCATAAATGATGAAGCAAGGTAGATTTCTGTACGAATGTGCTGCCCGAGAGTCATCAGGAAAATGTGTATGGCCTGAAGGAGAGAAGCATCCTGGGCTCTGCTCAGAACAGCCAGTGGCAGTCTCAAGTGCTAAGTGGCTGGAATAGAGGTTGGTCAGGGAAAAGGAAGGACTGTGAAAGAATGTAGGACTATAGACAGCATTTTAGGGCTTCCAGAATTTGGTCTTGACAGGGTTTTGAGAAACATGGGGTTGTCTATTAGTGATGAAGGCCTGTTATCAGTTTACTTTCTTGTGTGATCAAATTCCAGGAGGAAAAAAAAAACTGTAAGAGGAGGAAGTGTTTACTTGTGCTGCTACAGGCTAGGGCCATGTTCAGTTAATTCCATTTGCTCAGCACAGCAGCATCTTGGCAGATGAATGTGGTAGAGGGCTGCTGTTTATGATGGCAGGAAGAGGACACACACACACACACACACACACACACACACACACATGCAGAGAGGGAGAGAGAGAGAGAGAGAGAGAGAGAGAGAGAGAGAGAGAGAGAGAGAGAGAGTCCCAGTGTCTTACTTCTTCCAGGTAACCTCCATTTCTGAAAACTTCCACAAGTGCATGAATAGCTGAAAACCATGCATGTAAAATAAGAAGGGCATTTCACAGTTAAATGAAAACAAGACATGAGCTACATCTCTCCACTGCCCAAATATGTTCATGTCAAGATACCCCGTGAATAACTTTTAGGTTCTTATGCTTAGTTGACATCTTCATTTTCTTCCAGGTTTAATTGCTTTTAAAACAACAACTGCAAGTCAGGAGTGGTATTCATTATGTAGTTTTCAGAAGTCCTCATGGCTTCCTAGGGTAGTGACCATAACTGCTGGATTTGGATAAATGAGATGGTCGGGAGCTCCAAGTGAGACCTACCATTTTGCTTCTTGAAATTCAAAAAAAGCTGTAAAACTGTTCTCTCTACTTCATCTGTGAGGATTTCCTGAGAAGCAAGAAGGGCAAAGGCCCATTGTGGCTTACTGAAAAGTGCATATGGTATTCCTCCTGCGGAGAACAAATATGGAACAGGAGAAAGGCGAAGCTGCAGGCACGCCATTTGCATTTGATATGTAAATTCTAGATACATATTGATTTACATGTATAATTTAGTAACCGAAAGGAAAAAATAAAGAAGAAAGAAACCCAGATAGTTAAGTAAATACGAATCCCCACCTCCCGCGAGCTGAAGGCTGGCTTGTGGCTGTGCTTGCAAATGGCATGGGATGGCAACAAATCCCTGGCTTGTACTTGTGTACAAACTGAGGACTGCTGCTAGGTTAAATACCACCTTTCCCAGGAGGCACACTGATGGTGCAGCTTGAGCAACATGCATTGGTCTCCAGGGCAGAAGGCCCTTTTCCTCCACCATGCTTCTCTCTGCTTTCCTTGATGGATTCTGGCTGCTTGCTGACACATTCCAGCATTTACAAACACCCATTTCCTGTGTTTAGATCCATGCATGGGAACCTTGCATATGGAACTTTTCACCACCCTTGGGAGGCATCTATTGACCCTCCATAGTAGTATCTTCAGTATCCAAATTTACTTCTTCTCTTCAGTAATCACTCATTCCTTCTCTCCTGTCCCCTGAAGTCATTGCACATGAAGAGAAAAATCCCTCACTGTTGTCTGGAAAGCTCAATTCTCTCCACTGTACTCATGCCGCTCCATTGTCATTTAAAGGATGCCTTTCCATCCATCAGAACGTGCTCAGGCCTCAAGTGCAGCTTGGGTTTGGTTACCTTTGGGAAGTTTTACTGAGGACTGTAGCTACAGAGTTCTCCCCACAGCTTTCTGGTACCTGTGTTTTTGAGTCCAATTCACAGTTATAGTCCCATACAGTTGACGAGGCTCTGAAGTAATTTTCTAAGAGATACTCTTAGTTCCTCAAGGAGAATGTTTAATGAGTGAAAAAACCTGTTACTTTTCTGCAGCACACCACGTGGCTAAGGAGTGGACCTATAATGAATCCGGTGGCTGCTTCTGCCATGAGCTGAAGGAATAGAATACTCTTCAGATTTAATTCTGTGGTTATTACGTCAGGATTTGCAGTCTGTAAACTTAATCACGATGGCGGTTGAGGTATAGCTTAGCTGAGCAGTGCCGTGTGCAACCAGATAGGGACCATGAAGGACAAGAATACTCTGTGGTTCTTTCCTTACTGTGCTGTTCCTCACAGAATCTCCAATTCTTCATGAGGAGGAGCAGCAAGTACCTACCACTCTAGTAGGAAATTCTTTGTTGTGTGTGAGTAACCCCAGTTATCAAACAATGCTCAGCAGTGCCCTTGATCTTCTCACTGAAAACAACAGTGTCTCTGACTTCATGTTCCACCTCTTAAATTGGGACAAGCAAAACTATCTCTAGCTTTTGCCAAAATTTCACTAGAGTAACATTTGTGTGATTTTTTCCCTAATCACTCACACTGAGACATATCGATATGATCAAGGCTAAATGGTTCATAGAATATTTGCATCTCTTTAGTAGATCAAACAGATTCTCAATAGTTAGAAATAGTCTGGAATTTTCATAGTCTGCTCTTTGTTATAAACAAACCTTTATAGCACAGTACATATTATATACATTATACTATATATTAAATGATTTTAGGATTATGTACTATAGATTATAAATGCATAATGCAACATGTTGTATTGTCTATGTACTGTACATTATAATCTATGTACTGTATTATTAAACACATTAAATTACGTCTTATACAATGAAACATCTTATATCTGTCTCTCTCACTGTATTAAGTGATAAACTGATTCTTTAATTTATATTTGCATTTCTCTGTTTTTGGTGGTGGTGGTGGTGGTGGTGGTGGTGGTGTGGTGGTGTGTGTGTGTGTGTGTTAATGTGGAGATCAAAAGACAACTTTTGGTAGTCGATTCTCTCCTCATACCTTGTGTGTCCAAAGTAGCTAGCTTAGGTTGTCAGACATAGCAGCGTACACCTTTCCCTCCCAAGCTAACTTGATATCTCCGAACAGAATTCATGTACTCATAAAATCAACAAAGTCCCGTTTTAGAAATAGGGCAACTAATACAATGAAGTGAGAAGTTTATTTAAGGCCACACAGCTGTTGTGGAGCGAAGTTGGGACTCAAACCCAGATGCTCTAGTTGTAGAGTTTGCGCTTTATACTAACCTGGATTTTACCAAGTTGAAAGTCAATCTGTCCTGGACTAATTGACTTAAAAGATGAACAGAATTTTTGTGAATTTCTACCAGTTCAAGAATGCTCTTCTGAGTATTAACCATCCACAACTGGTTCTGATTGAATTCCTGTCCTTGGCTGACACTTGGACATCTGCCCTTTCTAGGTACAGGCTGAAGAGCTTCCCCTCTCTGGGACACATTTAACCCAGCACACCTGAGTCAATCCTTCAGTTCTCTGTCTCAGTGGGGAGCACTTCAGACTGACTGTACTTTTGTATTTTCAGGAAGTTTTGCATTGTCACGTTATTCAAACTCATGACCTCTTGTGCACCTCTGCTTCCTGCTACACTGAGGCTAAATTCCTGTGTCAAGATTGGAACCTATCATGGTCCCACTGTCCCCAAGAAAGCCCATCCACTTGCTATCAGTCAGCATCATGACTCCCACCCTAACTTCTGCATGTGTAGCTTTTCTACCTGCTTTTTTGAGGGTCAGCACAAGTTCAATGACTCCTGTGTACTCCCACCATGGATAGCTGTGCTAACTTTTCCTCATTCGCATTAGCACATATCTATGTCTCTACCTGAGGATGCAATCTTAGAATATTCATTAATTTTAATGTTTTGTACTTGTCTCCCCAAGTAGGCTAAATAGGTCTTGATAGGATTTTGCTTTTCCTCTTATTTTTTTTAAATTTTTATTATATATTTCTTTACTTACATTTCAAAGGTTACTCCCCTTCCTGATTTTCTGTCCATAATCCCCCATTCCTTCCCCTCACCCTCCCCCATATGGGTATTCCCCTTATACATCCCCCTTATTGCCCTCCCCCATATTCCCCTGCACTGGGGGGTCCAATCTTGGCAAGACCAAGGGCTTTCCCTTCAACTGGTGCCCCAACATGTCGATCCATGGCCATTTTCCAGCAGTGTTCATATTCTTCCTTTTATGATGGGGACTAGTCCTTGTTCTTCTCTTCAGTGAAAGCTGAGATATATCCCAATATCCTTTACTGATTCCATAGGAGCTGTTACCTTGAGAATAAGAGTGTCTGAGAGTAGGTAAAGCTACATCTCATACACAGCAAAATGGTCTTGTTTCCCTTAGAGAAAACTAAATTTACACATGGCAAGTCCCGGGCAAGAGAAAGGCAATAGAGCAAGACTCTTCCTAAATAAGTAAGTAAAATAAGAATAATAAATGATTACATATCTATCCTGGCTTTGGAATGCATTGTGCTGAGAGACAATATTAGAGACATGACTGTGTCATTGAGATGGGAACTAAGGGGGCTTGGAGAAATGGCTCAGTGTTTAAGAGTCCTGGGTACCCTTCCATAGATCCAGAATTCAATTCCCAGCAACCATATGGTGACTCACAACCATTTGTAATGGAATCCGATGCACTCTTCTGGTGTGTCTGAAGAGAGTGACAGTGTACTCTTACACATAAAAAAAAAAGATGCAAACTGAGATATCTGCTAAGCTTAAGCTTATATGACCAGGAATTCCACATGCAAGAAGATAAGTACACATTAAAACCCTGCTCTGCACTGGGTGATGATGGTGGGGTGACTTATTGTCCATCATCTTGATGTATCCAGTATATGACATCTCTCTTAATCATAAAGTGCATAGGCTGAGTACATGTCAGGGGTATCACCCTTGCTGTATAAAACTTCTGGTGATCCAAATAGTTAAAGGAGTTTCTTGAGAAAAGACCAAGCCGCAACAAATTATTGTAAGACATCCTACCTGTACCTTAAATCACTTTAATTTTAGAGGTGGCACAATGTAGATGAAAAAAGCCATGAACGCTATATGCACTGGAATATGTAACCCAGAAAACAACTATTAATTCAAAGTGTGGAGGTGCTGCTGCTCCTTGTTTTTCTGCAATCATAATCAGTCACTTTTTAAAAAGTTAAAAATGTATTGACTAAGCAACATGAGTATAGCTTATTGTAGGGCTTCATTTTTTAAAATTCTTCTCTCATAGTGTACCTCCTGCCCACAGTTTACTCCTCTTCCTCTACTACTCCAAGCCCCGTATTTTCTTCACCTCTTCCCCAGAAATCCTTCTGCCTTTAAAAAGATCCATTTGCCCTTAAAAAGAGGCAGAAGCAGAAGCAGAAGCAGAAGCAGAAGCAGAAGCAGAAGCAGAAGCAGAAGCAGAAGCAGAAGCAGAAGAAGCAGAAGCAAAGCAGAAGAAGCAGAAGAAGAAGAAGGAGGAGGAGGAGGAGGAGAGGAAGGAGGGAAGGGGAAGGGGAAGAGGAAGAGGAGGAAGAAGAAGAAGAAGAAGAAGAAGAAGAAGAAGAAGAAGAAGAAGAAGAAGAAGAAGAAGAAGAAGAAGAAGAAGAAGAAGAAGAAGAAGAAGAAGAAAGAAGAAGAAGAAAAGATGGCTTTTTTTCCTGGGATGTCAACCAAACAAGGCATAACAAGTTACAATTAGACTAGGCACAAACCCTGATATAATGGCTGGGCAAGGCAAACAAGTAGGATCACAAAGGTTCTAGAAGCAGGCATAAGAGTCACAGAAACCCAATCTTATTATTAGGAATCCCAAAAACATGAAGCTAATAGCCATAACATATATATATATATATATATATATTTAGAGAGAGAGAGAGAGAGAGAGAGAGAGAGAGAGAGAGAGAGAGAGAGAGAGAGAGAGAGAGAGGACCTAGCATAGATCCATGTAGGAATCAAAATTGCCACTTCAGTCTATGTGACCCCTATGAGCCCTGCTTAGTTGATTCTGTGGGAGGTGTTTTCCTGGTGTTTTTAATCCCTCTAGGTCTTACAATTTTTCCTGCATGACTTCTACAGGGTTCATTGAGTCCTGAGCTGAGGGACCCAGTGGAAATCTTTAATTTGTGTTCTTTCTGTGACTAGCCTAATGTTTGGCTGTTGGCCTCTGTATTTGCTCCCATCAGCTACCAGAGAGAACTTCTCTGATTAAACCAGTCACCAATCTATGAGTATAACAGAGTGTCATCATTAAAAATAATTTCTAAATGAAAGGATTTTATTTGGCAAATGAAAGAAACTATTTTTGTTTAAGAATTCATTTAATTAAAACGTGTGTCCATGTGTGCATGTGTACGTGTGTGTGTGTGCGTGTGGTGTGTGTGTGTGTGTGTGTGTGTGTGTGTGTGTGTGAGTGTGTGTGTGTGTGTGTGTGTGTGTCTGTAGTTGCACATATCATAATACCTACATGAAAAGTCAGAGGAGAACTTTTGGCAGGTGGTTCTCTTCCTCTATTTTTGGGTACTGTGGATTGAACTCAAGTTGTCAGGTTTGACATGCAGTGTCTTTAGTCTCCAGTCTTCTCACTGGCCCTTAAGGTTTAATTAAAAATTATTATTATTATTTTTTTTTTGGAGCTGGGGACCGAACCCAGGGCCTTGCGCTTGCTAGGCAAGCACTCTACCACTGAGCTAAATCCCCAACCTTAATTAAAAATTATTAAAAACCATGTGAGCATAATTTTTATATATTTTATAATGAACTGTGTATTATGAGTGAATAACTCAGTATTGACCAATTTTATTTCTTACATCTATGGGTGCTAGAGTTCACATATTTTCTGTGTTACCTTTTCATCTACTGTTCATCTTTATTTGGTACCTTTTTGGAATTATATTAATATTAATATTCTTGACAAAAATGTCTGGCTGTTTAGTTAGAGCTGCTCTGTTATTATTTATAGTTTACAGTGACAGGTAAGTTAATGAAGAGTCCTAGTTACTGAGTTGTGACCCATGGTAGCACCAATAGACACACAATGCTCTTTACCAGTTATTTACTTCACAGGGTCTTGCAGATGATACTTTTTGATTTTCTGAACTTTAAACCATTGTTTTTGGACAAATCCAGTAAAACACGTGAAATTGTGTCTTACATAAGGGACCTCACCCAGTCCCACAACCATTCTTGAGAAGTTAATTTTTATGTTAAGCTGCAACACAGTACTTGTACTACGAGAGCTAGGAGGACATTTTATATTTTATTTTCAGAAAGATTTCTATGTTCTTAAGATCTAGTACAGCAGCCATGGGAACCCGGCACAACACACTTTGATCATATGATCTTATAAAATTTCTTCTAAGAGAAGCTGTATAAGAATAAATGTTCTAGAAATCTAAGGCTAAAGAAGTGTGATTATGTTTCATTATGTTTGCATACAATGGACTCCATGAAGTCTGTAGCATGCACGTCAGCCGTATTAGAATGTGATCCTCATGACCTTGTGACCCTCATGTTTTATATCAAAGGTTCTCAACCTGTGGGTTTTTTGTGTTACTTTAACTAGGGTCACATATCAGATATTCTCAGTATCAGATATTTCCATCATTATGATTCAAAATAGTAACAATGAAATAATTTTATGATTGGTGGTTAGCACAGCATGGGGAACTGTATTAAAGAGTTACTTCATTAGGAAGGATGAGAATATGGAAACGGTGAGAGACTCCCAACTCCTCAAAGCTATTTAGGATTGCACCTCACAGACAGTAGATGATTTCAAGAATTTAATTGAAGGGAATATAATTACCAAAACATTCACTCATTCACCCAAAAGTTCATAAGAAGTTATATGATAAAACCATGTGTGAGAAATATAGATCAAGACCAATAAATACTAGTTATAAACAGCCTTCAGACCAGTAGGCTAAGTCAAATGATCAGAAATCATAAGCCTATGTGAGGTAAAACTTAGAGGCTTTATTTAAGAGACAGTTAGGTCTGAATTACTGTCAAGGACAGTTTTACAGTTTTGAGGGAATCAATAGATGAAAACACATATTTCTGAATTTTACCTCATGTTAATTATGTGACTGTGTCTATAATTATGAATTTTGTAAGGGGACAGCGTCTGAGAGCATGGTATAATGTTTATTTTAAGTTTATTTTGGCCCTCTGTCTTTTCCCAATTAATTTTGTGAATAGATTATATGACTATAACTGAGGAAAATATAATTTTAGAGCTCTAGTTAAACCATGGATCTAGGCGTAGCCCCGGAGGGCAGAACAAACAAAGTCATTCCCATCATGTCCTCTAACTATCACCATCTTCTCTTCTTTTTTTCTCTGTTGAACTGAGGTGGCAATGGCAGGCCAGTGCCCACCCTCCTCTATAAGCCAGGCCACCATTTCTTAAAAGATATTTGAGGCCCCTGCTACTACCCAAAGCCATGCATATGACTACATTCTGTGCTGCTGCCTGAAGCCATGTTGAAGTCTGTGGCCTGTCCTGCCACCGAAGACCATGCAGAGGTGCACATTAAGTGCTGACACTAGAGACAAGTGGCTGCCCATGGTTCTTGTTGTAGCTAGATACTATGTAGAAGTCCATGATCTGATCTCTGATTATAAAGGACAAGGAAACTTCCTCTCTAGTGATATAGATAACTGTAGACTTGAAGTTGAGACAGAGACATAGAAGGCTTCTGTGACAACTTTTGTTCTCAACTACCCAAAAGTAACAACCTAAAAGAAAGTCACTGAAGAGAACTCTTAAAATTGTGATAAAGATACTGCTGTGTATCTTTCTAAATCAGAGTGCTACTCAAGTGGTGGGGGTGTGGAAGACCTCACTTGTCTTTATTTTTTTTTTTTTTATTATTAACTTGAGTATTTCTTATATACATTTCGAGTGTTATTCCCTTTCCCTGGTTTCGGGCAAACATCCCCCCCCTCCCCTTCCTTATGGGTGTTCCTCCCAACCCTCCCCCATTGCTGCCCCCTCCCCCAACAGTCTAGTTCACTAGGGGTTCAGTCTTAGCAGGACCCAGGGCTTCCCCTTCCACTGGTGCTCTTACTAGGATATTCATTGCAACCTCACGAGGTCAGAGTCCAGGGTCAGTCCATGTATAGTCTTTGGGTAGTGGCTTAGTCCCTGGAAGCTCTGGTTGGTTGGCATTGCTGTACATATGGGGTCTCGAGCTCCTTCAAGCTCTTCCAGTTCTTTCTCTGATTCCTTCAACAGGGGTCCTGTTCTCAGTTCAGTGGTTTCCTGCTGGCATACGCCTCTGTATTTGCTGTATTCTGGCTGTGTCTCTCAGGAGCGATCTGCATTCACATTTTGATCATCCGTCTTGAGTTTCATTTGTTCTAGGCATCTCACTTGTCTTTAAATGCTTCAGAGACCATATAAACAACACATATTGGAATTTTTAAAAGTAGGTTTTGGGGGAAGGCCACAAGTGTTAAGTGGAACAGACCTGGGAGGACAGAGAATTAGTGGTGATAGGAATGCATTATATGAAATTCCTAAATAATCAATAAAATATTATATTAATAACTAAAAGAAATGTGTAAAGATACTTGGGCCACACATGATGATAAAGACACAAGTGATTGAACTTAACATATTAGGGATCTCAGAAAGGTAGAAATAAGCTGGGTGGTGGAGGTGCAAGCCTCCAATCCTAGCACTTAAGAAGCAAAGGGAGGTGAATCGCTGTGACTTCAAGACCAACTTGGTCTACACATGGATTTCTAGGACAGCCAAGGCTACCCAGAAAACCCCTGTTTCAAAACAGAGAGATATAAATAATCTGGGATACGCCTCATACACATGCTCATAAGTTCTTTCTTGTTTCTCTGCCTACTTCTACCTGCTCAGCTTTATTTAAAAAGTATAGCTATAAGCAAAAGAGAGTAAATCTCTCCTTTTGTGGTAAACTTTGTAGGGTTACAGGCCCACAACACCTCTGGCACTGTGCTGAGTGACGTCATTAAGCACCTACTAATGGAGAAGCTAGAAGTAAGCCAAAGATGCTGTGTTCTGGTTGGTGAATGCATTCTCCTTAGGAACCTAGGACAACTCTTTTTATTTTACTCATTCATGGTACCTCCCCACATCATAACCACCCAAGGACCATAATTAGTTCATGGCTTTCTAACTTTTACCCTCACCTGGTTTACATTGGTTGAGAGTAGATGGTCACCCCTCAATTTAGAAAACAGTGGCCCAGAGAAATCCTATAAGTTGCCACAGAGGGCCTCAATACAGTAGATTTCCCCTCAGAATTAAGAATAATTTTCCTTTGTCTCATACTGAAGAGTTTCAGGTCCTTCAGGATTTATGAAGAATTGGAGGATCACGTCACCACGAGTGCATTTGAGAATGTTACAGCAGTGCTCTGACCAGAGGGTCATTGTTCCATTCTTAGCACATATATTTCTCATTTTTCCTTGCAGGTAACCACTTTAACTAACAAAATCTAGGAATCTTGCATCAGAATTATCAATGAAAAATAAATGTGTTTACCACTTTATTTATTTAATTATTCATTCATTTATTCATTTATTTATTTGTTATTTGCTTCAACATGTTGAATATTTTCTATATGCATAAGCAATAGAGAGATTAAACAGATGATTGAGGTGACTCTCCTTTAGGCAAATTTCTGGGAAACAGGAAATGATGATCTTAACCATTGTGGAGCCTGGAGTAACAACACTGAAGACAGCATGTAAGATATAGTCTACATTCAGGAAGCACATACTGGGAAAAGCATGGCATATAATATGCATCAAAGTGTGGGCACACTATCATGCTTACTTAGAACTCAGCATCACAGCTGACTGGCAGGGAAGTTCCATCAAGGGGGAGCCTTGTGCATGCCTGGATGGATGGATCAGAACGAAGCAGAAGGCAAGGAAGGGGCCTTTCAGAGGAGAATGGCGAGCCTTGATGAGGAATCTGTGATATTTCCTTACAATAAGACACAGGGCAGAGCAGAGAGGCTGCTCCGCTCACACAGTGTAGGAAATTGAAATAACTATAATGTCCTTCAACTGATGAAGAGATGATGAAAGTGAGTTACATATACACAATATAATTCTTCTTAGCTGTAGAGAACAATGCAATCATAAAATTTCTAAGTAAATAGATGGAACTGGAAAATACCATTCTGAGTAAAGTAACCTAGATCCAGAAAGATGATATTCTGAATTACTCAAATAGCGCAGAGTTCTGAGGTACCATAGGGTATTTCAATAAATTTATTCATTATTTTCTTAAAGCACGTAGTGGATTTTTGTACTATTCTAATTTTAGTAGAAGAGCTTACCTCTTCTGTTCAAGTGTAACTCAGTACGTGATAAGAAAAAAATCATTATTCACCGTTTTCCACATTACTACCTGGTAACTTCTACTCTTGACTTCCCTGAGGTTCAGTGTTTCATTTTTACATATGAACAAAGTCCTGCCATATTTGTCCTTTGGAGGCTGACTTATTTGAATTAGTGTAATGGCCTTGAGTTCTACCCATGTTATTGCTGGTGACTTGTTTTCATTCTGTAATTCAGAGTCCACTTACAAAATCAATGAAGATATGTGCAAACCATACATGTGAAGGGGAGTTTATATCAACATATAAAGACCAGCTCAAGAACAAAAGAACCAAATAATTTAACTGGAAAATGGTTAGTAAGCATAAGCACACATCTCTCAGAAGGCAGGTAAATATGCAGGAAGTTCAAGGAAAATATTCAGAATAAATGACCACTACTGAAATAAAACCCAAAAGGATGATGAGCTATTACATTACTCCAATTAAAATGACTAATATAAAAAGCCACAAACATACAAACCAGAACATGGAGAGACGGGTCACCTATATATTATTAATAGGAATATAAATTTACATAGATGTTATAAAAACACAATACGATGTATAACACACAAGAAATTAAATCACAGTGTCACAAACACACTCTCACCCCATATCTCGTTTAGAACAGTTCACAATGCACACAAAAATTGAAACATATCAGACATCTATCATCTGAAAATTGGACAAAAATGCTTATTTATAATTAAATAGCATTCAGTCATAACAATGGAAAAAATTCACTGTTTTTCCGTTTGTTTCTTTATTTGCTTTTGAGATAGGACTTCACCATGCAACTCTGGATGGCCTAAGACTAACTAGAAAGACTGACTTTGAAATTGACTAATGTCCCTGGCTTTGTCAGCTGCGTGCGTGTGAGCCTTTCTTGCTCTGCTCTCCTTTCTTGAAATTGCTATTACTCCAGTCGTTTGTTCTCTCCACCTCTTTCACACTCCTAGGACACCCCTGTACCTAGCAATATTTCTGTAATAAAATTATTAGTCGGTCTAAAGTGTGTCCTGAGGTAAGTCAGTTTAAAGAGATACATCCTGAGAAACTTCTATTTTAAACCAACTCACAAACTGTAAGAAAACCTCCCCCTTGATAACCCGGGATTGTGTTTCCTAGAGACCCTGTGTATGGCGAGATGATTGGCAGGCATTATCTCTGAGCTGCATATAGGCAAACACTCTTGGAAAAGTCATTCTTTGAGAAAGGGTTTTGTTATCAGATTTGAAGAGCCTATCTGCCAGTTCATGTCAATCAGGATTTTGCATTGGGTTCCAACTCAGTCATTTTAGATTCCTATTCTTCTTGTATCACATCCTGCTGATACCTCGCTCTAGCCAATGTAGAGGCACCTGTGATGTAAATATGCCAACTATAGGCTGATAAGCGGCCAAGGTCCTTTACTGTTGATTATTCAAGACATTTTGCCTTTATTTTATCTTTAGTTCCTGGTGTGTGTGTTTGTGTGTGTGTGTGTGTGTGTGTGTGTGTGTGTGTGTGTGTGTGTGTGTGCGCTTGAAGGCTACAAGTCAGCCTCAGGCAAGGCCCCTCACAACATCATCCATCTTGTTTTCGAAGACAGAGTTTTTTCACTTGTCTGAAATTCATTAATTATGAAATTCTGGCTACCCAGCAAACTCTAAAAATACCCAGCACCCAGCCTTTTCTTCCCAGTATGGTGACACTATATGTGACACTATGCCTGTTAATTTTTAAGCCAAGTTCTGGCTATAGAAAGCAGACGCAGTTGCATGAGAGGCAATTCATTGACTGTTACGTCTTTTCATTCCCCCACCTTATTTATTATTTTAAAGTTCTTAATCAAAAACCTTTTCTTTATTTTCACATGTTTCGGTAACATAATTTTAAACAATTTCATCTGTATTTATTCTGAGGTACTTTCTTTGAAATGTTAACTCTACCAGAAGACAGAAGACAGAAGTGATAATGTCAGCTTTAAAGTGTCCACAGAATATGTCCTGAACAATGCTGAAAACAAGTGTGTAGCCTGGACACTTACATTCTGCTCTTTTCCGTAAACCTATTCTGGGACCTAAAGGAAACACATTTGTGATCTGGCATCCAGATGGACTCTAATTCAAGAATAACCATAGGGAGGCCTGAATACTCCAAAGCCACAGGATTACACCTTGTCTTGAACAGATGGCACAGCAGAGACCTGGGAATTCCTGAAAGGCAACCAAAAAGAACATGTTGTCTTAGTGTAAATGTGTTAAATATCAGCATTGTTATAGAGAGTCTCCTCAGAAGCATATTTCAATATTGACAAGATGCAGAATGATTAGAACCCCAGAGTTCCTCGTGCTGAAGCGCAAATGGGTAGTTGTCCTTTGAGGGGAATGTACAAGCCTTGGACAGGTACAGGGCACAGGAGCTAAATAGTACAAGCATAAAGTGAGCCCCAACTCCTCTAGGATCATAGAATAAAGACTGTCTTATTCCTTAAGCGAAACTGGAGGCTTTTATGGATTAATCTCATTGCTTTCTGATGTCCATCCTTGATGTTGCACTAGGAGAGCAGACAGAGGAAAGGCCAGGGAACAAGGCATCATCCTCGCTGCTTTGTACAAAGTTTAACTGAGTCTTAATTGGAGATAAGTAGCTGGTGAAATATTGCTCACCAATCTGCAAAAATCGAGTGTTCATATTTGCTTCTCTGCAACATTTTCAGGTTGACATGATTTCTTACTTTTCTCATCTCATACATTGGTCCTAACCCTCACTACCCTTCAATTTTCCAAGATCTTGAAAAACATGTGAAATAATTCTCCTCACTACCAACTCCTTAACTCCCCTTTTCTTCCTCATTTATGGATTTTTCCATGATTAGAAACATTTTCTTGGCCCTGATAATGTGGATTGTCTCACATGTATTTGTTATTTGTTAGACACATTATGTTTTGAGTTCAAGAATATGAAAAAATGTTTTCAATGATAATAATCTTGGTTGTCAACTTGACATGCCTATGAAGAGGAAGCCTCAGAGGACAAGTTGCCTTGGCCAATATTCCCACTGGGCACATTTGTGGTACATTTTCTTGATTACTAATTGATGTGCAAGGGTCAATCCCTCTGTTGCCAGTATCCCCAACAGTCACATATATAGACTCAGGGTATATAATAAAGGTAGCTGACAGGATCCCGAAGGCAAGGAAACTGTTTGTATTTCTCCATGTTTTTTATCACATGTTCCAGTCCTTGACTTCTTTCCATGATAGAGGGTATTGCATAAGGTGAAATAAACACATTTCTACCCCAAAGAGTTTAAAACACACACACACACACACACACACACACACACACACACACACAAAAAAAAAAAAAAATATAATTCCTTTTCGTGTTCTCTAAAGTCCAGAGTCCAAACCAAAAGATAAATTGAATGTATTTTGTTTTCTGTTCTCTGATTTTATTCCACTGTTTTGATCAAATATCTCAAGACATGTTGTATGTAGCCATCTCACTGTGCTTGAGTAACATTTATTTGAAACATAGATCACTCTTAATACTATAGGCCCTCAAACCAAAAAGAAAAAAAAAACCAATTGAATATGTGTGTGCTCCTAGTCTAACAGTATTTAGTGCCATCCTTGTGAGAAAGGAAGGGTTAATAAAGAAAAATACTGCATTTGAATTATTTCATTTATGTGTGCAGTACCTGTGAAGGTGCATTGTTCACATGGGTATGTGTGTATGCCAGAGAGGGAATATCCTCTTTTGTTGTGTTCCACATCATTTATTGAGACAGTCTCCCATGAAACCTGGGAGACTGTTTTAGTGAGAGTGGCTGGCCATGGAGCCCCCATGATCATCTTATCTCTACCTCTGATACTGAGGCAATAGAAATGTACGTCTAAGCCCAGCTATTCCCTGCAGGTCCTGGACATCTAAATAAGGTTCATGTGTTTGGGTAGTCATCTCCACATGCCCTCTCATCACTGGTTCTTATAAATGTTTCATCTCAGAAGTCCTCTTTTCTCCCTCAATAGTTGACTGTCTCCACACAGAGAAGGATGGTCAATGACTACCTTGGACCAGGTTTTGCTCAGATTATGCAAGAATTTTAATATCTGTAAAGACTATTATTCTTATTCACCATTTCCTAGAGGGTGATGAAGGCTTAACTGAGAATATGAATGAACTAGAATTCAGAACACAAACACATTCATGGACCACTACCCCCAACACACACACACACACACACACACACACACACACACACACACACACACACACACACACACACACAAAATCTGAAAGTAGTTAAACAAAGATTTATGGTTGTTTTTTTTCCAAAATTGCTTTTCTTACTGATTGAATTTGTTCTTTTTTAATTTTATCCTGCTTGGTCTTGTTTTCCTTTTTGTTTGTTTTTGATGGAAGTTAAGAACTTACATACAGAAAGAAAGACTAGAGACACTGGAAAGCTCCAAGGCCTGTAGAAGCTGCTTTTCCAGACTTCTCATTGGAAATTGTACACAGTGCCAGTTGTGCACAATGCAGAAGCTGGCCCCCAGCATCGAGTTTTACTTACATCTATGCTTTGTGGGTCACCTTTTCTCAGTAGTGACATCATAACCACAGGAAAACACTTTTGTAGGCCAGACTTAGCCACATGGAAATTTCAACTGACTCAGACATTTAATGGAAATGTTCATCAAATGCCTCTGACATGGTAAGTTGTGGCAATTTTTTATCTTGAATCAAGTACTGTTACTAATTAGGCAAATTTTAAAATTTTTATGAAGTTCTCAGCCTGGTACATGTCCCTTCCAGGAATAATTTTCTGTTTTTAGAAGAGTGACTCTTATGTGACTTTTTGGTACAGTCTGACCTTACTTGCCTATTCAAATTGAAATTAGTTGGGGGACTATGTACAAGGAATTCATTTACTGAATCATGTCTCAGAAAATATTTAGAGAATGTCCTTCTCTTGCCCCCTGCAAACTTCATCCAGCCTGGGATGTTGCAATTTTACAGACCACATGAAACCCAAGAAGAAAGACAAAAGTGTGGATGCTTCAGTCCTTCTTAGAAGGGGGGACAAAATACTCACAGAAGGAAATACGGAGACAAAGTGTGGAACAGAAACTGAAGGAAAGGTCATCTGGAGACTGTTTCACTTGGGGACAAATTCCATATACAGACACCAAACCCAGACAATATTGCTGATGCTAAGAAGTGCATGATGACAGAAGACGGATATAGCTGTCTCCTGAGAGGCTCTGCCAGAGCCTGACAAATACAGAGGTGAATGCTCGCAGTCAACCATTGGACTGAGAATGGGGTCCATAATGGGGGAGTTAGAGAAAGGATTGAGTAGCTGAGAAGATTTGCAACCCCATAGGAAGAACAACAATATCAACCAACCAGACACCCCAGGACTCCCATGAACTAAACCATGAACCAGAGTACACATGGAGAGACCCATGGCTCTAGCTGCATATGTAGCAGAAGATGGGTTTTATTGGGCATCAATGGAAGGAGAGGCCCTTGGTCCTGTGAAGGCTAGATATCCCAGTTTAGGGGAATGCAAAGGTAGGAAGTTGGGATGGAATGGATGGGTAGGAGAGCTCCCTCATGGAGGTAGGGTGTTTGAGGATGGGATCGGGGTGGGGTGGGGTTCTGCAGGTGAAACTGGGAATGGGGATAACATTTGAAATGTGAATAAAGAATATATGTAATAAAAGAAAAGATAAAAAGCATAAAAAGAGTTAAGAAAACTTTTTTCCCCAGGGTTTCTGAAATTAAAAAATGCAACAGATATCCCAGTTATTAAACTCATATAGAAGGTTTGAATAAGTCCATTCTAAGGGTTTTTGTGTTAATCATGAAGATTTATCTCATACCAGCAAATGACAGAATTTGGCCTATCTGAATGAGAAATGAAGCTGTGTTATGGTGTGGTCCATATAACCACATGGAAGATGCTAGAACAGTGACGACTCTCTGGTTCACACAGGATATTCTGTTAACCTGGTATAGACAGAGGGATCATCTGGAACTAACTTGCTTTCTCCCTCACACGTTATTGATTTCTAGTTACAGGTGATGAGTGGCTGGAATTATTTTAAAGTATTTATATGAATATGTATTTCTATTGAGAAAAATCATCAGTGTTATTTCCCCAAACTGGCTGCAATTTCCTTTGAGGAAATACTGACTAATATAGTGCATGAGAATTGTGAGGAATTTGCTCTTTAGTGACTGTCCTGATATTAATAAAAGAAATGTCACTTTCAGAACACCGGAGTCATCAATTATCCTCGGAAACACCAGAACTATAGGTTTTGTACTTTATTGGAATAGACAAAAAGGATCCCCCTTACAAGACATAAAGAGAATATGGTAGAGGGGTGCTTATTTAACCCTTGCCTACTTTTATTCTTTAGTAATTTTCTTTCTCTATTTTCCATTGGCAAAAGACAATATGGTACTGAGTCTACTTTTCCTCTCATGGCTTCTATGTAGTTTGGAGATCAGAAATATTATTCCAGGCTCCAGCAGAAGCCTATATAATGGAATTCAAAGGGCCATTTTTGCTTAGAGAGCACGTAATTTTTAATTAAAAATTATTTTACTGCTTTTGTTAAGTATGTAAAATTTACTAAGTGATTTCTCACAAATATTTATTAATATTAAGTTGCTTCTGGCACACAGCAGTAAATAGCAAGCAATTGCTTCACTCTGCATCTGTAATTAGAGTGACTAAGTAATTATATTTTTTCGTTAAGTGCAGTGGACACTCTCGCATCTTTCTAAGTTTTGATTCATTTCTGTTTCCATTAGTGAATGTTCCATAGAGGCCAAGATAAGGGGCATGCATCAGTGAGAACGAAAGTTGCTTCTCTTACTGAGACTGTGACAAATACAAACAAACACTATGTGTCATGTCCACACTTCCCTGTGGCCCGTTCTTGTCAGTATGTTATTCTTCCTTCATCTATTGGTGCTGTACCATGCCATTAGTAAATGTATGTTATTAAAACACTTAAGAACGTATATATCTTGACTGCAATGCTTCATCTTATGCAGTTAGAGTGAATTTAAATTGAAGCCCACAGTGTTGTCTCTGTTCACTACATTAGTTCTGCTCTGTCTTTGCCTTACCCTTTGTCTGCCTCTCCCATAGACAAAATCCAGTATTTTGTAATCCTCTTGATCACTAACAAATGGCCTTTAGGAATTCCCAGTGTACAAACTTCATGACATATGCAAGGGCTTCCATGAATTTGGGTTTCCAATCCTCACCCAATGGGGAGCTCAGCATCAGATGGTGATAAAAGGGAACAGAACCTCTTCTGTTCTGCGAAACAACACACCCTGGGAATCTCCGTTACTCTTCCCATCATACAGAGGAAGTGTTGGTCATGCGCAATGACAGTAAGTGGCTGTGCAGCAATGCTGAGGAAACTTTTCTTGGGACTGCCTCAGACCATAAAGGCAGAAGATGGGAGTCCAGCCTAAGTGTCGTATTCTGAAAAGGAAGCCTGCCATTCTTGCTTGAAGCAGCAAAATCGGGGTGAGCTCACCTGGTTGCCATTACAAACAAGTTTGTAAAAGGAAGAAGTTTAGGCTAAACAAAGAATGACACCGCAGCTCTCATTTATCTGGATCAGATATTTTATCTACATGTAATGGCACCCTCAGGTAGAACAGTGCATTTTTTTAAAATGGAGGATTTTTTTTTTAACATTGAACAGTGAACTCTGTAAGTTGGGAAATGATGAAGTAAGCATCACATTTTCCTGGGCTTCCTGCTTACAAGTCAGGGTATGGCATGAGGGGAGGGCCTTAGAGGATGGACTCCATCTGTTGTGGGCCTGGGAATGGGGAAGATGGAAGTTTGAAGGGAGGACTATTTGGGAGCACAACAACTTAGAGAGAGAGAAAGAACAGAGGACAGCCTTGAAAGATAAACTCAGCAGTAGCAATTAGGCCTTTGTGAGGAAACTATTCAAGGCCAGATAAGAAACTCAGGAAAAATCCTGAAGGCTTGAGAGGTCTGGGCCGCATGTCTTGCAGTTTCCTGTTCTTACCATCCTAGGCAAAAGATTCAGGTTTTATGTATCTGTGGACATGTGCTCAGAAGAACATTGCTTCAGTAGGCAAGGCAACCAACCTTTGACCCTTCAAAATGCCACTGTGCACTTGCATACAATTTCCTGTGAGTAAGCCTAAAAACATCAAGATGCTTCATGCACCATATCTCAAAGTTCTAGGATGCATGTCCCTGGTCAACTGAAGAAAAGCAGTCAGCATTGTGGAAATGCCATGATATATTCAACAGATGCCATAAAGTCACACGGTGTAACAGATCTCATTTGGGAGGTTTATTGGGGGAAGGGATACAGAGGCTGCCTCTGGGTGAAGGTAAAAAGACTGGGGAAATTATGTGTTAGTAACTGGCCTGTACATGGTCCCTATAGTTTTGATGACAAA
The DNA here is from genome assembly GCF_011064425.1 of Rattus rattus. Lineage (NCBI taxonomy): Eukaryota > Metazoa > Chordata > Mammalia > Rodentia > Muridae > Rattus > Rattus rattus. Next base: position 17,617,883 of record NC_046168.1, on the reverse strand, counting down.
ACAAAAGAGTAAAAGAGAATAGAGGAAGTGTATATTTTACACTACAGTTTAAACTTCTTTCTGGTGGGCAAGGTATGGGCTTGAGGTGACTGGTCAGTTCTCTTTCTGTGTTTTTACCTTTTTTATTCAGCCCAGTACCCCCCTGCATCAAGATGGGCTGTCCCCATGCTGTTTAACCTTTCTCAACACCCAGACATATGCCCAGAGTTGGAAATAGTTGATTCTGAACCAAGTGACACTGATAAGGAAATTTAACCATCATGAATAACCAACAATGATACACTTACAATGTTCACCCTAACATCAACAGCTAATCCTGAGAGAACTACCTTACTTGAAGATGAACCTTGAAACGTAATGCATATGGAATTATCTTTTTAGAAAACAATAATATAAACAGTGAAAGAAAAAATATGATGTTCCAAGAGAATGAGACATCCAGGGAAAGAAAATTCCACAAAGCTATTCAACTGGGAGTCTAGAGACTATGGTCCACTGTATCATGAAAGAAAATCAAATGGAAAATAACGATGTTTCTCCATGAACAAAACACAAAGTAAACTAATGCAGAGCTGTCTGAGGTCCTTTCCTTGACAGCATAAGAATAGGGTAGAGAATCAGAGATCACATGACATAGCGTAGAACATAAAAAGAAAAGGAAAAATCATATTAAAATGAAGTCTATACATGAGCATCAAGGTTGGGGAGAAACATAAAGAGCACATGTGTCATGGCTATGATTGGTTGTCAATTTGACTACATCTGGAATTAGTAAAAAAAACCCAGGGCACTGGGTACAGATGTCAGGTAGTTTTTTGTTACTTGGTATATCTAAGCTAAGAAGACCCTCTTCAAAACCATATATTTGAGGTTGAAAGACTCATGTTTAAACTGGACCACACCTTCTTATGGCAGCCTATGTAAGGAACAAGATAGAAAAGGGCTTTTTACCTTGCAGGCAAGTTCATTATTTCTTTGGCATTAGAGAATATTTTAGGATTCCAGCTTATACTGAAGATCAGCTGAGACATCCAGTTTTGTAGACTGAACAACAACTGTATTCTTAGATTTTCTACTGGTAGACAACCATTTTTAGATTAGCTGGACCACAGCCTATAAACCACTCTTATATATCATATTGAAATACACAAATCACACACCACACACACACACACACACACACACACACACACACACAAGTTCTGGTCCTCCATAAATCCTTGAGTAATACAACAGTTGAAAAGAAAAAAAAAAGCTGCTGGTAGGTATAAATGTTAACGTCGTTGGTAACAGTGAGCAAAAGAAACTGATTGGGATGAATTTGTAAAGAATGAAAACTGTAGATGGGAAAAATGAAAAGATGACTATGAGTATAAAGCATGTGTTGTCCCTGAAGTAAAGGAAGGAAACACTAGGTCACAAAACTGAAAGATTAGGAAGACGTCTCAAAAGCACAAATTCTCCATTCTCTTCACTAATTCTTTTACTTTTAAGACACAACTGGAATTGGGTCTCTTCCAGAAAGCTGCTGACTCACTCCATGCTGAACTTGCTTCCTTCTTATGGCACAGATGGGTATATGCTGGGATGCCTCTCGCCTCTAATCGTTAGGCTGCCTTTTACTCTTGTTGTTTTTAGTTGGGTAGTTAAGCAGTTTTATGAGGATCGGGGCTGCGTCTTTCTGGTTTATAGTCCCTTTTGCATTTTGCTGTGGACTCTGTTCCGAGCCAGTACAGTGGAAATTATGGAACAAATGAATGAAATGCACATTTTCTTTGTGCCTTTTCAGAGCAGTGGCCTCTGGGTGCTGATTTGGTAGTGCAGTTCTGTTACTGAGGTTGCCACTTAGCCCTGTGTTACTGACTTTCTGTTGCTCTCTTCAAGGTAAGTGAATAACTAGAGAAGAACAAATATTTGGTCAGGGCATTGGAAGTTAAGATTTACTTTTTGTTTCTATGTCCCTATTGCCAAATATTCTAAGTCAATTAAAGACACAGGTACTGACTTAGAATTCTGGAGAAGGAACAGGGCTCTCAAGTCCCAGTGTAGACCTGATGCTAGTTTTTTCTGCTTCAGCCAAGAAGTCAGTGGATTTTTGCTCTTCTGTGTCTTGGAGTTAGCACAGTTCCTGTCTGGTTGTAGAACTTAATAATTACGTTTAGAATGAAAGAATAATTAAGCTCTGTTTCCTCCTAGGTAAAATAAGGGTATGGCACTCTCATGGTCTCTAAATGCTGCTGCCATCATAAAATGGGAACGCAGCTGCTTGCTCCTGATTGGTGAGCATGTGTGCTGTGTGATTCAATAGCAGTCATTCTGTAGAGGCTTGTTGTTTTTATGGAAGTCATGTTTCCCCACTTGAGCTGTTTACACTTTCCATGTAGATTTTAATGTCCATCCCAACTTGCACAACTTCTGAGAACAGCCAGACAAAAAGCCCAGAGGGCACACTGAAGGATTCTTACAGAAGCTTATAGCCTGTCTCCTTTGGCTAATTTGCAAAAGCATTTTTTGATTTAAAACAGAAGGAGAGAGAATCCCTGGGAGAAAAAGCAGATCCACTGATGTTCCTTCTGGAGTGAGTTATGAGCTGGAGCCCCAGATGGATTGCAGATGAAGGTTAAACTTGGAGACACTAATTTATTGAAAAGGTAATGATAGTGAAAGGACAGAAAGTGCCCCGAGTGCCGTGTCCATGTGTCCTTTCTTGCACCACACTTCCCAACATTTTAAGGAATATTTCTCAGGAAGGGATTTGTTCATCGTAGAATCAATGTCACATAGAGGTAATGCCAACCAGCTTCGTAAGGAAAACCAATCCCCCTTGGAAACAATAGAAAGTACATTTTAATTAGATCCTGTAATTAGACAAAAATGGATAAAGTTTAAAGAATACATTTCATCCTGAAAAACTTCCAGGGTAATGGAACTATTTGGGGAGAATGCAATTCAAATGCCGGTGTGTTCTGGAAAAATATTTTTGCATACAGTGAGCACAGTGATGTTTTACACCTTTATTACATCAACTCAAATGCACTCATTATATTCACATTTTAAGATTTATGGAGTCATGTCATAATCAATTGGAGATAATGACTGTTGCGGGTCAGGAAAAACACAGGTCCTATGGTCACCACAGACTCAGGTACAGACTTGGTTATGTTTCTGGTGGTGTCAGTTGGCAACCAGACTGTCTCTGAGTTTGACGCAGTACATTAGAGAGATTCTGTATGAGGAATGTGAGTTATGATACTTTCCTGAAAAACCTTTTGTTGACCTTACTTGAAAGGATCGGTAGGGATTTTCATCCATGCTTGAAAACTGAAGTCAGTGATGGGCGGAAGCTCCTGCAACACTTATTTTGGAAGTCCTTAGGGGGATACACAGAGGCACCATGTGCAAAATACTTGTGGATTTCCCAGCTAGCAGCACAATAGTGCAGATTTAAAACTCTCTTTTTGACTCTTCTCCAAATTCTGGCAAACAGGATGTTTATATACAGAGAACTTGCTTGTTGTTGTTGTTTTGAGGATGTGATGAAGAGGTTGTGGTAGATGAGACTTGCAAAGGACATTTTTATACATCATTGCAGAATGCCTGAAAATGTTAGCCTGAAAAATAAAGTGTGGTCGGTGGAGGAATTACTGTACCTACATGATGACTTCTCTTTGTCCAAACCCTACTTGTTGTTGCTTTATGCCAGGACTTGGAATTGGTTTATTTAGTCATAGAACTTTTGTCCATTGTGATCCACTTTAATCAAAGAACCTGAGGGTTAGAGATGGCATATTACTTCTAAGACTAGGCTTTGAGAGGCTGTGTCACTATGTTCCTACTGTGACATCTAATCAATTGTAGGAGAGTCTGATGGAGAGCGAGTGAACATATGGAGGAGAGCTAAGTTGCCTCAAATGTTCTACAACACTTAATCATGAGTGTCAGAGTTGACTCACGAGACTCTACCTGACTGAGCCCAGATAAGAACAAGGGAGTTCTGTACCAAAACTATAGACTGGTTCTGAGCAACAATAACAAAAATCTTGATGCTTAAACCACTGAAATGTGTGTGCAGGGTGATTTCTTACACAGCAGAAGCTAACTGATGCATGGGGGCAACATATGCTTCTGACATAAAGCAGGTCAGCTTGAAGTTGAAATTATGTTTTTTCTTAAGTGATCTAAATCCCCGGAATCCCACATGTTGTCTATTTCTGCATTTCCTTGGAGAAGAAGCACTGAAATTCTGTATGACAGGCTGCTCTTGAGATATTTTCAACTTTTTTGGAATCAGGGTTTGCCAGAAATGTCGTGAGACAGCTTGTTTAAGTGAGATTTCCTGCTCAGTTTCTTTTTTTAAAAGAAAAGGAGAAAGCAAAAGTAAAAATTAATGATTTTTTGGATGGAGTTTATCTGTGCTGGAGTCATTTGGACATTGGTGCAGTGGAAGCTATAACCTAAGTCATGAAGTTCTAAGGATATTTTTGAAAAATTTTGGACAACCCAAGATTTCACTAGCTTGGATTTTGACCTGTGATTCTAAGTTAAAAACTTGGACATCTCAGATCAATCTACTGTTCTCCATCAACATTCTGTTTACAGATTGGTACCTTCCTATGGTTGTTAATTTCTCAGAGTTTCTCCATATATTGTCAGGCCCCCAAGAGTCTCTGGCTCTATGCAGTTTAACTATTTGGTTAACAATTCACATTTCAGGGTTTCCAACTGAAACCAAGAAGCCTGAGAAGGGTAAGAATAAAAGAAAATCTATAGGTGTACATGTAGAGAAAGAAGAAGAAGCAGAGGGTGAATATGCATAAATCACATTTAAAATGCCATTCTTATGAGGAGAGGAATATACTGAAGTCTTATACTCCGTTTACATATTTTCACAACACCACATGGACTGAATGAGACCAAGTAGAAGTCTCAGTGTGTTGGGGGTGGTGAATGTTTAAGTGTGTCAGTGAGGAGACAAGTTGATGCTATGATTCCTTTAGGGTTAGTGGCTAGGAAGACCCATGGGGACTCAATAATATGAAATGTTACACATTCTCTTAGGAACTGTTTCCATTAGGAAATTGGGCATCCTGTGCACCTTCTTTTGTGGTCAGTACTGTGGATCCAAGGGACTAAGGTCACAGGCCAACATTGCTCCTCAGAGGGTCAAAACCTGGGCTGACATTTGTTGCTCTAGACCTCCTCTGAGTCTTCACTAAATCTAGGGCTGGTGATATGAAAGGGAGAGAAATACCTGTGCAAATGGGTTTTAGTTCAGTCAATATTTAGTTCACTCACACTATTCTTAGGCCTGCTTCTGTCAGGCCCTGCGAGTTTAAAGAAAGGAATGGAAGACAGTGGAGCTTCACTATCACCAGAACTTTAGGGCTTGTCTAAGCGTGAAATCACACATGTGCATAGAACATATGTCAGGGGACTTGTGTTCAGGACAGAAATTCTAGTTGAGAAAGGCATCTGTCCTGTTACTCTTTGGGTGTACCTACATTTTAGCAAAACATGTATATTTAAGGTTTTTTTTTTCACAAGTGACACATATGCCTTATAATATAACATCATTTGCTGTCACAATAAGCCAACTAGCCAAACTATGTTTTTCTATCTTTCAAAATTTATAGAGAATGATTTGGTTGACAGGAACAAAATAGTTCTCTTTGAAAAAGGTACCTGGGTGTAGGGAGAACATTGGTCATGAGGTGTCTTATACTATAACAAATCTGCTATTCTGCTATTTACTATTTACTAGTAAACATTTACTAACAGAACTAAACACATTAAAGTAGTTAAACAAATACATTAATTTATTAACACATTCATTTAATATTTAACACAGAAACAAAGGTATTCATCGTTAGCCTTTCTTTTCATTTTCTTTTTCTTTTTCTTTTTTGAATACTTTTAGCTTTGTTTTTATTTTATTTTATTTTTAGTGTTATAAAGAAAATTCCCGTCGGGGTTGGGGATTTAGTTCAGTTGTAGAGCGCTTGCCTAGCAAGTGCAAGGCCCTGGGTTCGGTCCCCAGCTCCAAAAAAAAAAAAAAAAGAAAAAAAATTCCCTGTTTATTTTTTATTGGATATTTTCTTTACTTACATTTCAAATATTTTTCCCTTTCCTGATTTCCCCTCTGGAATCCCCCTATATCTTCCCCCTTCCCCTGCCTGTAGTTCCCCCACCCACCCTGGTGTGATTTTCTAGTTAAAGAAACAATTCTTATTTTTCATAAACAGAGATGTGTTCTTTCTCTGTTCCATGGTATTTTCCTTGTGTCCTCATGCCTATCTCACCTTCTTTCTCCTCTGATCCCTCAGATTTTATCAATTCCATCCATTGATATGTTCTCTAGGGCTACCTAACTTTCTACCCCTTGTTCTTTTTCTGAATGCATTAATTCATTCTCATAGAAGCAAAGATGACCATTAGTCAAATCACCATCTCAGTTCCACTTCATACTTTATATTCCATCTTCAAAAAGGCATTCACAGACCACAAGAAGCTCAAGAAGAAGGAAGACCAAAATGTGGATGCTTAAGACCGTCTTAGAAGGAGGAACAAAATACTCAGGAAAGGAAATACAGGGACAAAGAGTGGAGTAGAGACTGAAGGAAAGGCCCTCCAGAGATGGCCTCACCTGGGGACCCATCCTATATTCGTCCACCAAACCCAAACACTATTGCTAATGCCAAAAAGTACTTGCCAACAGGAGCCTGATATTGCTGACTCCTGAGAGGCTCTGCCAGAGCCTGACACATACAAAGGTGGACACTTGCAGCCAACCATTGTACTGAGCATGTGGTCCCCAGTAGGGGAGTTACAGAAAGGACTGAAGGATCTGAAGAGGATTGCAACCCATAGCAAGAACAATATAAACAAACCAGCACTCCCAAATATCCTAGGGACTAATCCACCAACCAAAGAGTACACATGGATGGACCCATATCTCCAGCTGCATGTGTAGCAGAGGATGGCCTTGTTGGACATCAATGGGAGGAGAGGCTCTTTTTCCTGGGAAGGCTCGAAGCCCCAATGTAGGGAAATGCCAGTAGGAGTGGGTGGGTGGGTGGTGGAGTAACCTCATAGAAGCAGGGGTTGGAAAGATGGGATAGGAAGTTTCTAGAGGGGAAACCAGGAAAGGGGACAACATTTAAAATGTAAATAAATAGAATATCCAATAAAAACAGAAAGACACGTTTACTTGTGTTTTGAGTTCCAATTTTCTAAACTAAAAATCCTTCCTTTTCCTGTGTCAAATGGAATGGGTTGTTTCCCTTGATATCTGATTTTGGGTCAGACATTTTTCCATTCTGCAATGTTGCCTTCTCAGAGGCCCAGTGCATTCTTTTCTTTTTCTTTTTTCTTTTTTTTTCAATGCTCCTCACTATTCCCTACAGCCATGCACTCTTCCTTGCTGAAACCATTTAAATATTTGTTTTTGTCTTTGCCTTACTTAGTTTAGTCCGTAGTAGTAAGTAGACTGATTGGCTTAACTAATTACCATTTATATCACGGGGGCTGTTGATACAGGCCTAGAATTGGAGCTATTGGAAGACTGAGGCAGGGGGATTTCAAATTAGTGAACAGCTGGATGAGTTGAAGACCACACTGGGAAATTTGGCAAGAGCTCATGTCAAACTAATATATAAAAGGGAACTTGTATTATATTATCTGATAGGGCAGAAAGCAAAAAGAAGCAATCTCTCTCCCCAATCCTAACAAGGATACATGTTCTATCAAAGGACTGCTACCTTTTGCACCTGATTACGTTCTGAATTCAGCTCTCAGTCTATCATATCAGAGACTCGACTTCAATGTGTGAATTCTGGAGAAACATTCTGTCCTCAAAATTTTCCATGTGCACATTATACATTTTCTCTTCATATTTTCCAAACTAAAGTACAGAAGAATAAAATTTACTTCTTTTCCTGAGAGAATGTCTACTGGTTTTGTCTGATTTATGATGTTTATATCTGAATTGCACATTTTCAACCTTTCCCCTCTTAATCATCACCAAAAATTTTCCGTGTATCAGTATGATTATTGGTCATGGGAGACACAGTAAACGGAGAAACCACAGAAATTTCAGAAGAGTTAATTAATAAAAGGAGTCATCAGTTTCTTAAAGAAACTTGAAATAAGTTAAAAATATGGAAAAATTCCCATTGAACTGAATCAGTGGTGCTGTTCCTACTTATGCACTCCCACAAATGTTGAATGACACATTTCTATAGGTCACACACGAATCTAGTAGCTGGGGATGGGTCCTGAAGTCCAATAGGAGGCCTGTCTCTGTATAACTTCTCCCCAAGTTCACGGAAATAGATGGCAAATAGGCAAGCCAACAAAGAAATTGCAGAGAGTGAAAAATGCTCAGAAAATCATGTAGAATCATGTGAGCAAAAATGGGAAGGGATAAACTATAGCTAGTAAGGTTAGGTCTGATTCAGGTGCTCTTTGTCTCCTGACATAGGTTACATTGAAAATGTGGTCCCCAATGTGATGACTTGGGAACAAATGGGGTTTTATGGAAAGACCACAGGTTTTGTCAGCATCTCGTTGGAAGGGAATGCTGGTCTCAGAATGAGTTGTTAAAAAAAAAATCCTGAGTCTGAAGCTGGAGGACATTATGACAAGTGAATTAAGTCAGGTACAGAAGACAAATACTGCATGATCTCAGCTTCTGTGAGCAATGTGAAAGAGATGATCTCAAACAAACAAACAAACAAAGAAGAAAGGTAGCTGCCAGAGGCCAGGAGTGAGCAGATGAGGAAAGGCAAACCTATGAAATGGTCCAGCTTTCAGGTAGACAGGAAGGTATCCTTCCTTTAAGCATCTGTTCTATTACATCCTGACCACTGGTAGTAATGATGCACATCACAAAATTTCTGAAAGAGTAAATATTTTTATGTTCTTCCTGAAAGTTGGTGGGGTGATGAATATGCTAATGCCTCGACTAAACTCTCCTTTAAACATACATAGATCCAAAATCACCTTGGATACCATAAATAAACATGATCTCCAGTTGTAATTTCACAGCAAAATAGTTTTATTTTTAAAGCCAAGTCTGACCCTATCCAATTTTCTCTGACTTCATGTTTGGACATATTATGTCTTCTCACACATGTTCCAACTATTGTAAAATCATCTGTCATCTGGCGCTGATGGTTTGCCGTCCCAGGACTGCACATTTTAATTTCCTTAGCTGTGATCTATATTATCAAAATTTGCCTAATTTTTTTTAATAAGTTAATATTCCATGGGTATTTTATTATAATTGAGATATTGACCAATACAAAGGAAGCTTCCTCTGATGAAATAAATAGTAAGGGAAGCCAGCTTGAGTGAAAGGGTGTTTAATGGTTCGTTTTGGGTCTGATCTTCATAGAGGCAGTGTGTTTTCCTCTATACAAGCAGTACTCTCTGAGCAGAGTAGGTCATATCCAAACAGAGCCCTCTGCTTCCTCAACGCATGCATTTCCAAGGACAAACACTTGAGTCAGATGGATAAGCAGATAACAAAAAAGGTCTTTGCCCGGGAAGAGAAGAGCTAGGTGAATCAACATTTTCCTAATTGGTTTCCAGAGGCATTTGTCTAGGCAAGAATGAGATGTTTGATATTCTAGCTGAGTGAGTTCTTGATTTCAGGTCATCAATTATGATAATAGAACAAATCAAAAAGTTTTCAGCAAACAGAAATTCTTCATTTCCTGGCTTCTACTCAACTTTATTGATTGGACCATGGAGTATAACTCTACATTTCATGTGGAAATGTTAGAAAGTTGTTTTTTCTGGGATATTCATTATTTCTAATTTCAAATAGTTCAAAGTGCCTGGGCTCAGGTAGATCACTCATTCAAACATCTCCTCTGCTTGTGTAAAGGGCCAGGAGCTTCATAAAGAAAGCTAGTTTCTCTCTTGGCATAAGGGGAATGCCTACCATAAATTACAAAAGAAGTTGCTGCATATAACTTCTTAGTTTTTAAACTTTTTCTTCCATTTATCTTGAAAAATAATGCAATTGTAATGATTACAACACATTCCTTAGAGTCATAAACATAGACTCCATTGTGCAGAATTATGCCTTCCCAAGAAATAAAGGAAGGCTATTTATATGACTCACTCATTTCTAAAGCAAGTTCATTTTAATACACAAAAAAATCAATAGGCAGTATTTAAAGTTACAGAAGAGCTAAGACCTAAGTTCAAGTGTAGGTAATACTTAGAAATGTGTGTTGGTGAATTACTTCTTTTGTGTGTGTGTGTGCTATTGTATTATTCTTTTTTCTTTCTTTCATTTTATTTTTCTTGGATATTTTATGTATTTACATTTCAAATGTTATCCCCTATACCCCCTATCCCATACCCTCTCCCATGCCACCTGCTTCTATGAGGATTCTTCCACTCCCACTCACCCACTCCTATCTTAACTCCCTTGCATTCACCTCCATTGGAGAAACAAGCCTTCACAGGAACTAGGGCTTCCCGTCCATTGATGCTGGACGATAATATCCTCTTCTACTTATGCAGCTAGAGCCATCAATCCCTCCATGAGTACTCATTGGTTGGTGATTTAGTCCCTGGGAGCTCTGATGGGGTCTGGTTGGTTGATACTGTTGTTCTTCCTATGGGTTTGCAAACTTCTTCCTTTTCAGTCTTTTCTCTAACTCCTCCATTGGGGTCCCCATGCTAAGTCCAATGGTTAGCTGCAAGCATCCTATCTGTATCAGTAGAGTTCTGGCAGAGCCTCTCAGGAGACATCCACATCAGGCGCCTGTCTGCAAGTACTTCTTAGCATCAGCAATAGTGATGGGGCTACGTGGCTGCATATGCGATAAATCACCAGGTGGGGCAGTCTCTGGATGACCCTTTCCTTCAGTCTCTGCTCCACTCTTTTTTCCTGTATCTCCTCCTGTGAACATTCTGTTCTACCTTCTAAGAAGGATTGAAAAAATCCACACTTTGGTCTTCCTTCTTCTTGAGTTTCATATGATCTGTGAATTTTTTCTTAGGTATTCCAAACTTTTGGACTAATATCCACTTATCAGTAGTGTATACCATGTGTGTTCTTTTGTGCCTAGGATACCACACTCAGGATCTAGTTCCATACATTTGCCTATTAATGTCATGTAGTCATTGTTTTTAATAGATGAGTAGTACTTCACTGTGTAAATGTACCACACTTTCTGTATCCATTCCTCTAATGAGGGACATCTGGATTCCTTCCAGCTTCTGGCTATTTAATAACGTCTGCTATGAACATAGTGGAGTATGTGTCCTTGTTATATGTTGGGACACATTTGGGTGTATGCCCCGGGGTAGTATAGCTATGACTTCAGATAGCACCATGTCCACTTTTCTGAGGAACCACCAGACTTATTTCCAGGGTGGTTGTACCAGCTTGCAATCCCAACAATGGAGGAGTGTTCTTACTTCTCCACATCATCCTTGCCAGCATCTGCTGTCACCTGAGCTTTTGATCTTAATCATGGTGAGGTGTGATCTCAGGGTTTTTTGATTTGCATTTCCCTGACGACTAAGGATGCTGAACATTTCCTTAGGTGATTCCTAGCCGTTTGGTATTCCTCAGGTGAGAATTCTTTGTTTATCTCTGTACCCAATTTTTAAATGGGATTATTTGATTCTCTGGAGTCCAGCTTTGCGTGTTCTTTGGATATATTAGATATTAGCCATCTATATTGGACGTAGGATTGGTAAAGATCTTTTCCAGTCTGTTGGTTGAGTTTTGTCCTATTCACAGTGTCCTTTGCCTTAGAGAAGCTGTGGAATTTTATGAGGCCCAATTTGTCGATTCTTGATCTTAGAGCATAATCCATTGGTGTTCTGTTGAGGAAATTTTCCCATGTACTTATGTGCTAGAGGTTCTTCCCCACTTCCTCTTCTATTAGTTTCAGTGTATCTGAGTTTATGTGGCGGTCTTTGATCCATTTGGACTGAGCATTTTACACAGACATAAGAATGGGTCAATTTACAATCTTCTACATGCTGACTTCCAGTTGAACCAGCACCATTAGTTGAAAATGCTGTCTTTTTTCCACTGGGTAGTTTTTCAGCTCCTTTGTCAAAGAACAAGTGATAATAGGTGTGTGGGTTCATTTCTGGGTCTTCAATTCTATTCCATTGATCTACCTACCTGTTTCTGTATCAATACCATGATGTTGTTTTCTTTTCTTTTTTTTTTAAATCATGATTGCTCTGTAATACAGCTTGAGGTAAGGGATGGTGATTCCCCCAGAAGTTCTTTTACTGTTGAGAATAGTTTTCACTATCATGGGTTTTCATTAATCCAAAGGAATTTGTAAATTGCTCTTTCTAACTCAGTTCTTACTGAGTTGGAAATTAATAGGGATTGCACTGAATCTCTAGATTGCTTCTGGTAAGATGGTAATTTTTACTATATTAATCCTGCCAATCCATGAGCATGGGAGATCATTCCATCCTCTGAGATTTTCTTCGATTTCTTTAAGACTTGAGGTTCTTGTCATACAGATCTTTCACTTGCTTGGTTAGAATTACACCAATGTATTTTATATTATTTGTGACTCTTGTGAAGAGTGTCATCTCCCTAATTTCTTTCTAGTCAGTTTATCCTTTGAGTAGAAGACAGATGCTGATTTGTTTGAGTTAATTTTTGCATCCAGCCATTTTGCTGAAGTTGTTTAGGTGTTCTCAGGTGGAATTTTTGGGGTCACTTAAGTATACTATCATATCATCTGCAAATAGTGATGTTTTGACTTTTTCCTTTCCAATTTGTATCCCTTTGGCTTCCTTTTTTTGTCTAGTTGCTCTGGCTAGAAATTTGAGTACAATATTGAATAGGTAGGGAGAGAATGGGCAGCCTTGTCTAGTCCCGGATTTTAGTGAGATTGCTTCAAGTTTCTCTCCATTTAGTTTGATGTTGGCTACTGTTTAGCTGTAGATTGCTTTTACTGTGTTTAGGTATGGACCTTGAATTCCTGTTCTTTCCAAGATTTTTATCATGAAGGGGTGAATTTTGTCAAATGCTTTCTCAGCATCTAATGAGATGATCATATGGTTTTGTCTCATGAGTTTGTTTATAATAGTGTATTATGTTGATGGATTTCCATATATTGAACCATCCTGGGATGAAGCCTACTTAATCATGGTGAATGATCATTTTGATGTGTTCTTGGATTCATTTTGCAAGAATCTTATTGAGTATTTTTGCATTGATATTCATGAGGAAAATTGGTCTGAAGTTCTCTTTCTTTGTAGGTAGGGTCTTTGTGTGGTTTAGTTAGATATATGTGTAATTGTGGCTTCAAAGAATGACTTGGGTAGTGTTCCTTCTGTTGATATGATTGTGAAATAGATTGAAGAGTATTGCTATTAGGTCTTCTTTTAAGGTCTTATAGTATTTGGCACTATAATATGGGTACATCTGGCCCTGGGCATTTTTGGTTTGAGAGACTTTTAATGAATGCTTCTATTTCTTTAGGGGTTATGGGACAGCTTAGATAGTTTATCTGATCCCGATTTAACTTTGGTACCTGGTATCTGTCTAGAAAATTGTCCATTTCATCCAGATTTTCCAGTTTTGTTGTGTAGGCTTTTGTAGTGGGATCTGATAGTTTTTTGATTTTCCTCAGTTTCTGTTGTTATCTCTCCATCTTCGTTTTGATTTTGTTAATTTGGATACTGTTTCTGTGATTCTAGTTAGTCTGGCTAAGGATTTATGTATCTTGTTGATTTTCTCAAAGAACCAGCTACTGGTTTTGTTGATTCTTTATATAGTTCTTTTTGTTTCTACTTGGTTGATTTGAGCTATGAGTTTGATTATTTTCTGACTTCTACTCCTCTTGGGTCAATCTGCTTCCTTTTGTTCTAGAGCTTTAGGTGTGCAACCAAGCTGTTAGTGTATGCTCTCTCCAGCTTCTTTGTTGGGGACACTCAGCACTCTGAGTTTTCCTCTTTGCACTGATTTCATTGTATCCCTTAAGTTTGGATATGTTGTGCCTTCATTTTCATTAAATTCTAAAAACTTTTTAATTTCTTTCTTTATTTCTTCCTTGGCTAAGTTCTCATTGCATAGAGCATTGTTCAGTGTCCATTTTTTGTGGGCTTTCTGTTGTTTTTGTTGTTATTGAAGACCACCTTTTGTCTGTGGTGATCTGATAGGATGCCTGGTGTTTTATCAATCTTCTTGTATCTGCTTTGTGACAAATTATATTGTCAATTTTGGAGAAGGGATCATGATCTGCTGAGAAAAAAGCATATTCTTTTGTTTTAGGGTGAAATATTTCATAGATATCTGTTAAATCCATTTGTTTAATAACTTCTGTTAGTTTCAATGTGTCTCTTTTTAGTTTCTGTTTCCATAATTTGTCCATTGATGATAGTGATATGTTGAATCTCCCCCTATTATTGTGTGATATGCAATTTATGCTTTGAGCTTTATTAAAGTTTCTCTTATTAATGTGGGAGCCCTTGCATTTGGAGCAGAGATGTGCAGAATTGAGAGCTCATCTTGGTAGATTTTTTCTTTGATGAGTATGAAATGTCCTTCCTTAACTTTTTTGGTAACTTTTGGATGAAAGATATTTTATTCAATATTAGAATGGCTAATTCAGCTTGTTTCTTGGGACCATTTTTTTGGGGGGGATTTTTCCTGGTCTTTTACTCTGAGGGAGTGTCTGCCTTTGTCATTGAGGTGCGTTTCCTGCATGCAGCAAAATGTTGGGTCTTGTTTGCATATACAGTCAGTTAGTCTATGTCTTTTTACTGGGGAATTGAATCCATTGATGTTAAGAGATATTAAGGAATAGTCATTGTTGTTTCCTGTTACATTTTTTGTTAGAGGTGGAATTATGTTTCTGTGGCTATTTTTTTTTTTTTTTGATTTGTTGCAAGAAGATTAGGGTTTAGTTTCCCAACTTGTGTTGGAGTTTTCCATGTATTTCTTTGTAGGACTGGATTTGTGGTAAGATATTAGGTAAATTTGTTTTTGTCACAGAATATCTTGGTTTTCCATCTATGATAATTGAGAGTTTTGCTGGATATAGTAGCTTGGCCTGGCATTTGTGTTCTCTTGGGGTCTGTATGACATCTGTCCAGGATCTTCTAACTTGATTCATAGTCTCTGGTGAGAAGGCTGGTGTAATTCTGATAGGTCTGTCTTTATATGTTATTTGACCTTTTTCCCTTACTGCTTTTAATATTCTTTCTTTGTTTTGTGTATTTGGTATTTTGACTACTATGTGACAGAAGGAGTTTCCTTTCTGGTTCAATCTACTTGGAGTTCTGTAGGCTTCTTTTATGTTTATGAACATCTCTTTCTTTAGGTTAGGGAAGTTTACTTCTATAATTTTATTGAAGATATTTATTGGCCTTTTAAGTTGGAAGTCTTCATTCTCCTCTATATCTATTATGAGTAGATTTGGCCTTCTCATTGTGTCCTGGATTTCCTGAATGTTTTGGGTTAGGAGCTTTTTGCTTTTTCCATTTTCTTTGACTATTGTGTTAATGTATTCTATGGTATCTTCTGTACCTGAGATTCTCTCTTCTATTTCTTGTATTCTCTTGGTGATGCTTGCATTGATGATTCCTGATCTCTCCTAGATTTTCTATCTCCAGGACTTTCCCCCTTTGTGATTTCTTTATTGTTTCTATTTCCATTTATAGATCCTGGATGTTTTTGCTCATCTCCTTTACCTATTTGGGTATGCTTTCCTGCAAATCTTTAAGGGATTTTTGTGCTTCCTCTTTAAGGGCCTCTATTTGTTTATCTGCGTTGTTCTGTAATTTTTTAAGGGAGTTACTTATATCCTTCTTAAACTCCTCTACTGTCATCATGAGATATGATTTCAAATCCAAATCTTGCTTTTCCTACGTATTGGCATATCCAGTATTTGCTATGGTGGGAAAACTGGGCTATGATGATGCCATGTGTACTTGATTTCCTTTGTTTAGGTCTTGAGCTTGCCTCTTGCCCTCTGGTTATCTCTGATGTTAGTTAGTCTTGATGTCTCTTTCTGGAGCTTGTCCTTTCTGTGGGCCTGTGACCCTGTGAGCCTGTGATCTTAGGATTGAGAGCACACCTGGGAGACTGTCTCCGGAAGGACAGGTTTTGGGTCTGGAGGTTTTGGGCTGTGGGACAGCCTTAGCACTGAGCACAGATGGACACCAGAAGGGTCCTGTCCTAAGCTGATCTTTGGCTCCTGTGTCCAGTGAGCTCCTGGTGAGGCTCTGTTTGAACTGTCAGTGGAGAGAGAGAATGGGGTTTCACCTGTCTGCTATGGGCTTAGGAGGGAGAGTGCTCCTGGCATACCTGCTCTCTGGGGACAAGTTTTGGGTCCAAGGGTTGTGGGACAGCCCCAGCTCTGGGTGCAAATGGAGACCCATTATTTAATGTCTATGGAAGTTTTTCTCTCTAGTTCTAGAATTCACTCAAGGTTTCACTGAGAACATAAAGTTATGTAAGCAAGGCAAAAGCACAAAGTAAATGTAAGCTATTATAAATATAACTAATAGGTTAGTAGATGTTGATTTTTAAGGTCTATTTTCCTGATCATTTTGGTAGATGCTAGAGTTCTGAAAGAATTTTATTAATCAAAATTCATGCACTTTGGATAAATTTGATACACAATAAAATAATGTTGAGTGGGCACTATGTACTAAAGAAGACACTTAGTGGCTTATAGGTTTTTATTTCATCTTCAAATTAGCTGGGTTTGATAGTTGTGTCCACAGTATAGTGATTATTGTTAATTTATTTCCTATAGGACACACATTGTTTACAAGTAGTTTTCAATGCCTCTATCAGTTACATTTATTCAGTCTGAGCTTTGTAATTGCCACAGTTCCCCAGTGCTGGGTTTATAAGGAATATACAAAAGGTGACAGGAGATAAGAGTATGTAGTCATTTAAGGAGAAACTGCTAACTCTGTTCTCCCTCTCCTCTCCTTTCTCTTTCAGGCATTGCTTTCTGACCCTTAACTTTTTTCTTTAAATAGCCTTCTTTATTGCACATTTTGTTATAGCACAAGAATATATCTCTAAGGTTCTATCTGCCAATAGAATTTTTATATGGGGGAGACAAAATTACTTATCCCCATCCCCTTCCATTGTCTGGTTTGAACTTATACAAGGCTTGTAAATGCTCTCACAATTGAAGTAAGTTCATATATGCAACCATTCTTGTGTATGTAGAAAATAATTTCATCATCATCATACACTGCCTCTTTTTACAATATGTATGCTTCCTCTGTTGCAATAATCTCGTAGTCTTGGGAGGAAGAGACGAAATATGTAAATTGGAGGAGTCTTAATATGTATATTAATACTTAATGTCATATATTAACACTGAACATTCCATAGTCTTCTATTCTTTGGAGACTATAGAATTTTCATAGACTGGTTATAGGACCTATAGGTGAATCTATTAATATAAGACTTCTAAATCATAGTATTAACTAATTCTTAATGACTTATTGCTATATCCACATGCTAATGTATCTCTAAACCCTCATCCAAGAAGCTTTTTCTGCAATATATGTCGTGGATTTTGTTACCTTCTCTATCTTTACTCTCCCACATCATTGCCTATTTCTTGTTTCAGTTGTTTGTTTTACGTTCTGAAACTATAATTTAATTCCATTATTTTTCTCTTCCCTTTCATCCTTGCGAATCTTCCTTTAAAACCCTCTTCACTCTTTATGAAATGCAGTCTATTTTTTCATTAATACATATTCTCTATTAAGACAACAGAGTATTACATGGCCCTGTGTGCCTTCTAATTCCTTATAGAGTCAAGGATAACCATCATTGTCTGATACTTAGGAAACATCTATTTCCTAAGTGGTAGAATTATAGATATGCACCATTCCATCTTATTTTTGCAGTGCTAGGTATCAAATATTGGACCTCATGCATGCTAGACAGGCACTTTACCAACTGCACTACATATCTGGGCTCATTTTCTTTGTCTTTGAGCCATTTATATTATTCTCTTGACACTCTAAGTAAGCTGCCACTTACAAGTGAATAATTTTCCTAAGAAATAGAAGTGGTCTTTTTCCATAATTCTATTTCTGATATTAGCCCAAGACTGGGAGTGCAGCAGCTAATGGATAAATATTCATAGACGGGCTGTATTAAAGAGGCTAGGACTGTGGATTAGCATAAATGCCTCTTTCCTTATATCAAATATTAGATTTAGTTTGGACCATTGTGTGTCTTTAGAACAATTCCATATTAGAATTTTATGCAATGCTGAGAGGTATGTGAAAATATGTGAATGGAGAATTATGACACTCAGGATATATGCATTGTTTAGACATCTTGAGTTGTATCCCTGTTCAGATGCCTGAGTGAGGATTTCCTTCATTAAAGGAGTATAGACGAGCTTAAAGAAGTACTTTTTTTCTTGAGCCGTGTTGATTTCTTTTTTCTAGAAACATTTTTCCACTGCATTTCAGGAGATGCAGTCTCATAGCATGTCAGTCACCTTAGTTTGGTTACCATCTGACTTTGAAATCCTAATGAATGGTCTATCTCTCTTTCTAGTCAATAGCTGCTTATAGAACCCTTCCATTCTTTAGAAATGAGAACTAATATCTCTAATGATTGCACTGATCAATCTTAGGTTACAAAACCGTTCTTGCCTTCCTTTGTCCAGAAAGTCCTCCAAGGCCTACTTACCCTGTGAAGACTGACTCAAGTCCAGTTTTCTTCAGGGAACCCGATTGAATATGTCTGCCCAAACATGTTCATCATCTATCTCTAAACCCTTGTGTACTTTAAATCGACACTATTTGTTTCATGTTCTTAATTAATTGGAGTGCTTTATCTCCATATTAACAATTTAAAGTCCTTAAATAACCAGGCAATGGGTTGAGTTCTCTGCATTTCTTGTGGTACCTACACAGTATATGAAAGAAAAGTGTTAGCTGTCTAGTGAGTTCTGAGGACCAAATTGTATGCATCCTCACATGATTCTTTCTCCCAGGGACTGACTACATAGCCCATTCATAATTTGTCCCCTGGCATTTCAGAAGGCTTAGTGGCTTTTTATTGGATAATTGCTGCAGAAATGACTTTTGTTTCTCACGACCGCCATTTGAAAAGTCAAATTCAGAGAGTAGAACGTCTGTCTGCTCACAGAAATGTCTTTCTTTTGCTCAAGAAAACACAGGCTCTTAGCTCTTTCCACCTGTGCTTGGAAATATGCCCTCTCTCACTAATAAAAATGATTGAAAAGCACCTTGAAAATATGAAGTGTTATATAAATGCTAACTGAGGCAATAATAAAACAGTAATAATAACTATTTGCAGATAAACGTCAGTTTCAGGCCCAGGGGAGACGTTTTGCAGGAGAAAGGCAGAACAGGTCCCGTATGTATCCCTGAGCCATGCTTCACTGTGAATCACACCCTTCTCCTTCCATTTGGATACAGTCATTCACCATAGTCATGAAATAGTACTGGTATGTAAAACTATTGTCATCATCCACAGCGTAAACTGCAATGTGTTGCCAAGCCATCTATTCCCTGGCAAGTGCCAGGGTGACTTCACTGGAAATGATCATTTAGAATATAAATGGACTTAGGCTAGAGCGTGCATGATTATTCATCTCCCTTTGGCCTCAATTCTGCCCCTCATGTAGCTGCTACATCCACTCTATCCTTGGGCTAAGGTCTATCAAGGAGTTAGTTCACTAGGGACCCAGAAGAGTCATCATTAAATATGGGATGTGAGAGTCTCTGAGATGTCTCTTTAATATGTGGTTTTGCTTTACCCCTTTTAGAGTAAAAATGAAATCAGAGATAGACGATAGACGGTGAGATGCTGAGTATAGATTAGTAGAATAGTGAGGGACAAAAGTATTTCAGAGGGGGCACGTGGGTCTGGGTGGTGGGACCAGTGGGTGCGTCGAGGCCAGGGGTGTGAATCGGGCCTGGGAGTGGGAATGGCCTGGTGGCTGGTGAGGACGGAGGGGAAATGGTGGAGGTGGTGCTGGGCAGTGCCACGGGACAGAGTAGCTTTAGCTCCCTGTGAAGAGTGGCAGTGATCACTAGACGAAGCTTTCCCCCATTGTCCCCCTCTGTTTTGCTGCCTGACTGGTGACCATCACTGGGTTGCAGGATTCCCTTGGACATACTGTACTCTCCAGTCAAATGTGCAACCCCCACCCCTCTCGCTATGGGCTCTAACTGAGGAGTTTCATGTATGACCCTTGCACTAAGTTTCGTTCACCAGGCAGCGGTGACCCAGAACTAATTCCCTGTTGGAGGTAATGATCTTGACCCAACTGGAGGCAGAATGTTTTCATCTGAGATGCAAAAATGGGTTTCAGGGCCCATTTTCACCCAGGAGCTTTTTATTATGAGAGGAAACTGAGGCACTGAGCCGTGACTGCTGATTCAGCCTGACTCAGTATCAGCTCTTGTGTATTTTTTCTGAATTCACAGGTATTCATATGATGCTGTCAAAATAAAAGCAGGAATGTGAACTGAAAAAAAAAATCAGAGGAAAAACGCAAACGGACCTAAGAGTATATACATAAGACACAACAGTGTTGAGGTTCGTGAGTTGTTTACCAATTAAATGATACTATTACCAAGCCTAGGACGTGGAGACCGACATGGTGGAAGGAAAGAACTGAATCAAGCAAGTTGCTCTCTGACCTCTATACATATACTGTGCTTAAAAACTAAAAACAAAGAATTCCGGGATAGCAGTAATCCTAAGAGAATTGTAGGTTACAGATTAGGATTAGGGAATCCTGGACCATTGTACTATGGTATTTCAAGGGGAGAAAGGAGATGTGAAAAAGAAGCCCAAGCATGTCAAGGTTAAAAGGTTCTGATCATTTTATATGAAACTGTCTATTGTTACTAAATGTTTAAGCCAGATAAATCACTGTTCCCCTTTGTGGCCCCACGTCTTCTGCTGAAGTGCAATGAGATACTCTTTCTATTTATCTGCACCGCTCCTATTACTGTCAGCCACAGGCCTAATACAACCCCCATCACTGCTTTACAAGCAGTCATGATTTTAAACCTCCCTCAATGTGCCTTTTCCCTTGACCCATTCTGCACACTTTCCATTTGCATAGACATGCATATATATTTCATGAAATATACATATCTCATGGAGTTACAGTGGCTAATTTTTTCTTCTTTTTCAGTTGGGAAACTGAAGATGTGGTTATTCAAGTGTGTGAGAACAACTGATAATGGTTGCCCACCATAACTATGTGGTGCGATCCCATGGATGAAGGCATAGCACATGCTAGTTATAGTGCAGAGAAGGCAAACTGGAATTGCACTGAAAACATTCTTCTTTCTGAAGAGTTTTCATAGTGTGGGAGGATCTTATACAAGGTGTTTCTTTTGAGAAAAAATATGAATGGTATTATCCAGCTGTGGAAAATTAATTCCACAATACCAAACTGCCAGGAAATATGTGAGCAGTCACTCAATAGTGGCATGAAGGTTAGTGCGACAAACAACCACCTTCTTATTGGCTCTTATAATGCATGCCTGTATTATAAATCCGGTCAAACGCCTGTGGTTCAAGAGGCCAAAGGTCCCAGGGGAAAACAAATTATTCTTGCTTTATTAAATTAATTTGCCGATAGACCATCTTCTAAATATTCATGTTTTTGTCTATAGACTAGTGCTATTCTTACTACTTACCAGAGAAACAGATTTTTGCCTTCTTTGCCAGTGCAGAGACTCAAACCTGGTAGATTGCTAAGTATTAGTGACTCAAATATACTCAGCCCTAAATGTCAGGTCTCTATCAGCTTCTGACATACTCAGGAATGTTGAGAAAGAGGGAATGTTAGATTCAGAGGATGTGTAAGTGTGTTGTGAAATGAGGTCACTTTGACATGGTATGGTCAATGTACTAGTGAACTCCCTACAGCTATTGTTACATGCACAAGACCAGACAAAATGTCAGTCAGCATTGTATCAGATGGCACCAACTGAACTTAGTGCTTTCTAAAAATAACGAATATGATAGGGCAGTGGGCATGTTGAGGTGTCAGGAGAAGAGAGAATGGGGTTTGTGGTGAATCTGATAGTCATTAAGGCATAGTTTCTTTTAAAGACATTCTTGCACAGGCTCAGGAAAAATGTTGAGCCATGCACCTAGGTATCCTGTACCAAATCAAGTTCATACACACAACCTCTCATCATAATGAGCATGGCCTTTCACACTTATTGAGATCCTCTCCTGCTTTTCAGCCTCAGATATGCATCTGCTTTATCTACTTATCTTGTTTCTGTGGCCAAATCCCTGACAAGAAGCAACTTAAGGGAGGAAGGGTTTATTTCCACTCAACTCTTCAAGCAAATGCAGTCCATTATGGTAAGCACAGAATGGCAGTGGGGCCAAGAGGCAGCTAGTTACATTGTAACATAGTCAGAGAGCACAGGGAGGGAGAGGAGAGGAACAGGGAGGGAGAGGGAGAGGGAGGGAGAGGAGAGGAGAGGGAGAGGAGGGAGAGGAGAGGAGAGGAGAGGAGGGAGAGGGAGGGGAGAGGGAGAGGGAGAGGAGAGGGAGAGGGAGAGGAGAGGGACAGATTTTCTTTTTATTCAGTCTGCGATTTCAGCTCATGGAATAGTATTGCCTCATTTAGACTGTGTCTTCTCAGATCTATGTACATATTATCATGCATGGGTTTTTGCAAGAGTCCTGGAGTTCAAACTTAGGTCCATATGCTTATATGACAAGTACTTAATCAACTATGATTTCTTTCATCTCTGCTATGACATATCTAGAGACTTGCCAGTTTTTCAGTCCTATCATCATCCCCTGAAACAGTTGTAGATTCAATGTTGGCCCTCAGTTGACATTTGTGGAATAAATAAATGATTGCTTTGAACTACTAGATCTATCCCTGACAAAAATAATTCTGATCCTTCAAAAGTTTTTTCCACATGAGCCAAAATGCAATAGTTTCTATATGCACTAGCTTGAATCGAATATTTTACATTGCAAATAATAATCTTGCCTAAGCACAAAAGGTGGGACGCTATGGATATAAGTCCATAGCTGATATATATTGGAGTCAGGCATCACTGTGGATCATCTGAACTCCAAGCCATCACCTTTCTGAATACCAGCATCCAACCTTAAATCTGATCCATTTGCTCCTTGTCACCTTAGTCCCAGGGATTTTAGGAAACATCTTTTTCTCTCCATGAGCCTAACACATTGGGTTTCTGGATAAGAGGCGATGTTTACAAGCTTTTAATAAGAGACCACAAATACCTGTACTTTGATACGGTCAGGATATGATATATTTTATGATATCCCTTCATATAGTAGACTAACAAACTCATGTTTTCACTGTTATTAGCAATTTTTATGGAGACTTTCAATGATTTACTTAGAATTCTAAATGTTTCCTTTCTAAGAATTAGTTTGTAAAAGCAAACAAACCAAAAACCACAAAGAGCCATGAAGGCCAAGGAGGTGTTTGATGATCATGAAATCTTTATTATCCTTCCCTGAGTGTGAGAGAAGGTGCTGTCACGGTCTACTCTTTCTGAGGCTGGGGTTATATAGCAAGAGATAGATTATTCCATATACATTTGAAGTAAAATATATGACTAAACTAAATTTTAGTTATGGATATTGATTTTATTGACTAAACCCTCCTCTACAAACTTCTTGGTTTGTCTAACGGAAATGTTGCCATTTGACCAGTGTAAACTGAAATGAGTCCAGCAGCTCCCGTACAGAAAGAATAAGATGATCCCTCAGGGGATGTGAAAGACATCTGACTTCTCTGTCCCTAACCCCGCTTCCCATTCAGCCTTTTCTCTGCTGGCTTCCCGTCCCTATTCAGTGTCTGTTCTTCTGTACCTCATTTATACCAATACATGAGTGGCCCAAATCAGTCCAACCCAGAGTCTTCACAGGGGAGAGTTACTCTCATCACAAAGGAGAGTTCCACATGGTCTCAAAGTATACAGGCCATTGGGAGGATTACAGAAAAGAAAACTGGAATAAGACAAGTCACACCAGAGCTGGGTTTTTTTCCTCCAAGTCATCGTGTGCAGGCAGACTTCAGTTCAATCATAGGTCCTGGACAGGGCAGTTGAACACTCTCTCAGTTCTCAAGGGACTATGGATAGCACTTCAGTCATTTTGCACATCATAGCCTAAAGGTGTTTTTGTGTAACCGGAAGCCGCTTGTATATTTTTGTGTGGGTTCAGAATGAGGTAGATGAGGTTCATGGGTTGAGATGACATCACTCATTCAGGATAAAGCACAGTGCTGGTATGCCGAAAGTCAAGGGTTGCAGAATCCATCCTTATCACTTCTGAGAGGGCCAACCATCTGGCACTCTTTCTGGATCCTTCCACAGACTTTGAAATTTATGATGGCAGCTAAGTAACATGTGTTATTTTATTTAATTACTTCAAATTATTTTATTTTTGAGATTACAAAAGGATTTCACGATATTCTCCCCGTTTCTAATCCCTCCCATACACCCTCCCTTGCTCTCTTTCAAATCTTTTTCATTAATTGTTGCTTGCATGAGGAAGGCTATTTCTCCTACTCTCAGCATTCCTTAGTTGCCTGCGATGCTTTGCCTAAGGTTGAGGACTTTCCCACATTCATATTAGTATGGCTATTGTTGTTCTGTTCAGCTCATGTTTAGGGAGTCTTGTTAGGATGAATTTATGGATATAGCTCCTGACATTCCAAGGAGACAATCTCAGAGCAATCTCCCTGTTCTGATTCTTAACAACCTTTTTGTCTTCTTTTGTGCAAAGTTCACTGAGCCTTAGGTGTGGAAGTGTTTTATAGATGTTTCTACTGGGATTAGACTCCACATCTCTGCATTTTGATTAGTTGTAATTTTCTAAAATAGTCCCTGCTGTTTGGAGAGAGAAGTTTTTTGATGAAGTGTAAGGACTACAGTTATCTGCAGATATAAGGGTAAATTTTTTTTAAGTGTTTTGATTTTATTCTCTCTATCTAGCACCTTTCGTCCTGACTGATCTTTGAAGACTATTTATTCAGGAACCATTTATTTGAACATGTCCCAGACCTAGACATATGCCTTCTGCCTATTGATTCTCACATTGTTGGGTATAGATATTCTTTCTGCTCTGCCTTTTGCCTAGATTAATTAAACTATTTCTACTGATATTTAAAATTATTTATATCTTTACTCCTATCTTTAGCTCTGACAATGCTTAACTTTCTAGTCTTTTCTATAGTAAATGGCCTTAATAAGGGAGAACATACCATGAACAACTATTTTGGGAACTGACTCCTGTATGTCCTTGTCTTCATTTGAGGTAAACATTCAGTGGGGTGCTAGTTCTTGGTGTCTGGGGATAGAGACTGTTCTGGTGAAAACACTGGGTATTTGATTCTCCCTTCCCCCATGTGCTCTGTGTGCATATTCTAACCATCTTTTGCCAATGGAGGGAAACATTACAAGGTAAATGAGAGCCTGGAGTAACATGCTTGGTGTCATATTTCTTAGTGGTCAGGTGCTGTACCAAGTTTCAGAATTTTCTCTTGGGTTTCAGTTCTTTATCTTGAGCACCATCTTGTTCTTTATGAAAAGTGAGGTAGAGTTTAGATTTTCTTCTGCTATCCTAGCAAATAATGATCTCTAGACCTAACAACTATTTTTTGTTTACTAAAAACTTCCCATTCTGATAATTTGTAGCTAGGCTTCACAGATATGAAGATACAAGTATACACTAGAGTTACATACACTGTCCCGGTTTCAACAAATCTATATGGATTGGTGTCTCAGGAACATCAGCAGCTACCAGCAAATGGGAATATTTGGTCTTATTGTGATTTTTTTTCCGTTATGTGTTTGACTCTTCAACAAACTTATCAGGGTGGAGAGTTCCAATTGATGAATTCTCTGTATGTGGTAATTCTCAAACCTGATGTTTAACTTTTCTCTTTAAATTTCTACCACCTCCATCATTATTCCCTCCACCATTATTATGTCAGCCAAACAGTTTCTTCTTCTTCCCAAGGTAATAAAGTTCCTTGATTTGCATTTTAAATAGATCATTCTGGTGACAGCATGAAATTAATAAGGGAAGCAATAATCCAAATGATAAATGATGAGAGTGTGGATAATTGATAGCAGAAAATAGAATGGAGTGTGGTAGGGCATAGATTGGTGGGAAATGAGGTTCAGGAGAGAGACAGAGAAACAGAAAGGAAGAGAGAGGCATAGATCGATACATAGATAGATGCATAGTTTTAGAGTTGAGCTCCAAGAGAAGATGGCAGTGCTGTTTGTAATGGGGCAATCAGAAAGTAGTTGCATATGGAGATGAGTTTACAAGTCATTGAAGAGTGCTTGGCATGAAGTGATAATATAACATAGATCAAGTGTGGTTCAAAATGTTGAAATAAATGGCTTTATGAGCATCATGTGCTAGGTGCCACATTGTCCTATATTAACTGTGCTAAATGTACATGTGGTTCTATGTGTGCACTTCCTTCCCTGCACTGTTCATTTTGAATCTACCACTTTTCTTGATTACTATTATTTTGATAAATTAATTAACAGCTAGGTATTAAGATCCCATTTTGCATTTAGGTCATTTTTTGAATTTAAGGTCTTAGTTTTCTTGTTCTCCAGCAGTGTTTCAGAATGGCATTCTCTTCAGAACACTGAGATTTAGCAGAAAAAAATTTATAGTTCCAATTAATATAGCGATGAACTGCTCAAACACTTGGCCTTCCATGGTATTCGTGTTGATGTGCAGAGATACATGCTCTCATGATTCTACACCACATTGCCGTGAAAGGGTCGCCTGCACTGTCCGTCATGGGAAGGCTCTGCTGTGCGTCTCCGCATTAATCATCATCTTCGTATGAGCTCGGATGAGAAGCTTATGTGTTTATTATCTTTTGTTTTTTTTCTCTTCCCTCCCTCCCTTTCCTCATTTTCTTCTTTCTGGTTGATTTAGAATGATGACAATACTAATAATATATTTTTAATTAAACATTGGGTGTTCTTTCCTGGCCTAACAAATCTTACTTTTTGTAAGTAATTTAAAAGAAATATATAATCGGCTTAAATAAGTATGATGTATTTGTATTTTCTTTGAATGCATTAAGCTGCCATTGATTTCTTGGTTAGTCAATATCTGCATTTATTAAACTGGCATTACTGTTCATCAGTCAACTGCACCCTTTCAAATTAAATTATTTAAAAAATATTAAGTATAAATGTGTCCCTGTATATATTCTTGAGCTTGATTTTATTAGCCAGAAATCTATGCTTAGTTTCAAAGAACAAAAACATTCATCTAACATAGCTTGTAAATTTATAGATTATTCCACATAGTAGCGACAATCTTTGTAAAGAATCTATCAAGGTACGGTATGTATGCACTTACTACAGGTGAGTATTGGAGACCCAGGCCCACTAACCGTGTTCAAAGTGTGAAAGACACCCTCTTTTTTCCTATTATTTGGAAGGTTGCCACAGGCTTTTCCAGATACAGAGATTTTTCCTAATTGCTAGTAATATTTTTGCTGAATTTTTAATTGAATCATTATTCTGAAGGACCCCCCCCCCCAAATATAAAGGTGTCCTAAACTTTTACAATATTGTTTCTCAACCTTCAAGGTGTGATGGCCCTTTCATACAGTTCTTCATACTGTAGAGACTCCCAAAACAAAATTGTTTTGTTGCTACTTCATAAATATAATTTTGCTTCTGTTATGAGTCACAATGCAAATATCTGATAGAAAGGATTTCTGTTTTTGACACATTTTGGGAAACATTGAATGAAGGAATGGTTTTAGAGGTTTATACGTGAAGGGTCAAAAACTTTATCTGCATAGAAGTTTGTAACAAGGCACCCAGTTACTCTTTAACATGAGTAAAGGTGAGAGAATAATGTGAAACAATGAAAATAGAGAAAGGAGAAATAACAATGGTAGATGTTGCTGCTGCTGCTGCTGCTAACTGTAACCACACTGATGATGCTGACAATGTTGATGATGAGGGTACCAATGCTACTGATGGTGATACTGATGATAATGTAATGGTGATGCTAATAACGCCAATGATACTGGAGGTGATGTTGATGTTGACAATGCTGACTGATGACTCTGAGGAAAGAGATGATGGTACTGATGTAGATGTTGTTTATGGTGATAATATTAATGACATGTAAATAGTACACTCTGTTTTCATCATCTGTCACTGGCAAAACCATACATTTCCAACATCAAATTTGTGTAAAATAGCTGTCCACACTTCCTTTTATTATGCATAGGTCACATTTAAAGTACAATGTCGTAGCTATAGTTAAACTACAGTAGAAATGGTTTTAACACAATGGTGTTCTATGGTAATACACCCCACCCTTATTAGTTGCAATTTATGTTACTCAGGTGACAGGGAAAGTCTTCTCAGCCATGAATTCCCTTTGTAAACTTTGTATACTTTGCAAATTTTGAAAATCAAAAGAACAATAAAGGGGCCAGGTCCCCACCTAAAGGGCTCCAGGAGCCAGGCCCCTCCCCCAGACCTCTGCAACTATCATAATGACATTTCCAGCCTCTGTAGTTTTCACAAAGTTCATCTCTAGTCAACAGAACCCTCCTCAGATTATGCTAATTTTAGGTGAAAAAATCTGAACAGAAGCCCCTAATCCCTGAGTGGGAAAGTGTACCAGTTCCTGAACCTCTCAGAGAAACCCATCAATCCCTGTGAAAGAAAACCCACCAAACACTAAATAGGAAAACTTTATGTGTGGATGTTTGTGCAACAGATGTAGGAATGGGAAAGGCAGGTACAGAATTGGTTAGTCTGGTATCTGGCTAGTCATTCTGGATGATTAGCTCTTCAGGAATGCTGGAATATATATATTTTTCTAGGACCAGAAACCTGAAGGAACAGTTGGTAATGATACATAATTGGATTGAAATTAATTTACTGTGGTCATTTTGAGTCCACAAACAGCAAAACCTGAGAAAATCTTTGTTTTTCTCTTCTAGTTGTGGACAAAAATCTATTGTTTAA
This sequence comes from Rattus rattus, assembly GCF_011064425.1. Lineage (NCBI taxonomy): Eukaryota > Metazoa > Chordata > Mammalia > Rodentia > Muridae > Rattus > Rattus rattus. The sequence continues at coordinate 17,588,843 of NC_046168.1, read as the reverse complement.
CTATGCTTTGAGGTGTGGTTGACATGTGAGAAGGTATAAATACTTAATAGATATATAACGAGATTAGAAGTAAAAAGTTCACTTCATGAAATAATCACACTTTGTTGGCTACTCTTGGTTGTCAACTTGACTATATATAAAATTATCTGTAAACCCAAAATGCTCTGAGGCCGTTTTGCTTAATTTGAAGAGGAAAGATTCATTCCTAATCCAGCTTTTAGGTAGTGGGAAGACATACCTTTTATACTGATCTTGTGAGATGAGAAGACAAGTCTTTCTTTAGTGACACCTTCTCCTGGAAGATTGTATAAGGAGGAAGTTTTGTTTTTTGTCTGCTGGTTTTCATTTCACTAATAAGTTCATTTGTTTACTGGCATTAGGCCCTACTTCTTCAAGATTCTGCAATATACTTATGACCAGATGAAGCTTCTATCCTCATAGATTGAACTGGCTTCTTGGACTTTCTGTACCCAGGCAGCCATTTATTGTTGAATTAATTGAACCACAGCCTTAAGTCATTCTGATAAATCTCCTTCTTATATATATAGAAATTAATGTGCATACATGTGTGCACTTTTGTGTGTGAGAACTCATGTATGTAATTGAACATGTTTGTGTATTCAGGTGCTTGTTTATGTGCGCACATATATGTAGAGGTCTGTAGTCAACATTAGCTATCCTTCCTCAGATGCCATTATATTTAATTTTTGAAAGTGTTCGCATGTCAGCATGGAACTCACTAAATGTGTTTGAATGTTTGCCTGGGAGCCAAAGAAATATGCTGGCCTTTGATTTCCCAGTATTAGGGTTACAAGTATCTGCTTTCATGTCTGGCAGTTTTAACATGGGTTCTGAGGATTGAACTCAGGTCCTCATACATGCGTAATAATTATTCACATACATAATTCCTCCTACTTAATTTTGTATTTCTTTTAATCCTTTGTTTTTTAATTTTTAGAGAATAGAATATACCTTAGAAGCATCTTCTACTTACCACCAAGGCTCAGAGAAGGTAAACAGTGTTACTAAGACCACTAAGCTTGGACAGCTGTGTAGTTATATCTTGCCATGAACTTCATTCTGAGCTGACCTCACAGCCCCAAAATCAAGTTGACTGACTCAGTTGCATATAGAAATTATGAATATTAGATTCAGCCTAAGAATGTGGAGTAGCTTACTAATAGTTGGTATATATGCCTTTAGGACTAGATTCACCTTTCTTGTATTAAGATTCATTTCATTTTGGTTTGAGTTTTACAAAATCTATGACACCATTGATTCTATAACACAATGTTCATGAATAAAATGGCTATTTAAATGTAGATTTGGTATTTTCAAAGGGGAGTAAATCATTCTTTTCTAACAACAAGATCAGAAAAAACTCTTTGCTAATTCCCTGCCTCCAGTGTCAGAAAGGCTTATTCAGGACTCATTGTTTGGGATTGATCTTAGGAAAAATATTTTTATTATTCAATACTTAAATTTAATAATTTCAATATACTTAACTTCATAGATTTTATAATACAGTAATATTAAATAAAAAGCACACTAACTGCAGGGTATGTAAGCATTTCATATGCAATTAGCAAACATTTAAAATACTTTAATATTAGCATTATTTTTATGCCCTAGTGAGTGGAATATTATTTAAATTGATGTGACATAAGAGCATATAAATAATTCCTAAGTGTAAATTTAAACTATAATTTCAGACAGTTTGAAATTAGTAAGTATTATCAATTCCCTATTTCTCAGTATATCATTTATTATCAGCCTGAAGATTTTTTCAGAAAGAGATTCAATTAACATTACAGCAATGATAAACATTATAAATAAATACAAAAATTTTTACTCTGAAAACGTAGTTGAAAATAAAGTATATGGATTTATACGGTATCCAATTCCTCTTTCTTGGAAGAATTCAAACACATTTGTAATACTCTCATATTTTGTCCAATCAAAATAAAATTTATCAAGACTTTAAAGCATAATATTCTTATTTACTCTTCCTGATATACAAACTATGATGAAAAGACAGCAACAGCATGAGAAAAATTCTAATGAACACCATGCCAACAGTGGATCAAGGTAGAATAAGATCCAAATCTACTGGAATATTACAGGCAACACTTAGCCATGATCACTTCTTTTGGACTTTCTATTGGGAGAAGCTAAAATAGACTTTCTTTTTCCATTCAACCATTACAGTTTCTGTGAGCCTAGTGTGTATCTCAGGTCTTTCTGACCTTCAGATCAAACTTTTCTAGTCTAACTTATTTTGGAATGAACTCTACAACATCACACAATAGGACATTGAGGATAAACAAAATAGAATCAACTAGGAGACTGCCTAATTTGTGGGAGACCCTCGTGTCTAGACTGAAGTTGTTTTCATGCCAGCACAAAACCATAAAGATAAGTAGAATAAACCTTCATCTAGATTGTCTCTAGGGAATAACGATGCCCAGCAATTCTGTCAATAGTCTGAATTTAAGACTCTTCTGTTTGGAAATAAATAAAAAGATGGTAATAGATTTATAAAAATGTCAGAGTTCTTTTTAAAGTGACAAGTTGTTGTTTAGTAGAGACTGAATCTCACGAATGAACTCAGGTGTGGATATGGTAATAGAGCCTTAACTGTCATGGCAGAGGAAAAGGAAGGATGGCCATGTGCTTGCTGAGAGGGACCGAGTAATTAGTGGAACTATCCCCCCTCTAAAACCCTAGAATAGCTCAGAGCCAGGAGGCCCTATGAACATTTAGGTCAGAGAAATAGTCAAACTCTTCGTTTCTACTAGTGGAGATAAACTTCTCCATCTATAGCTGGTTTCCTACTTTATGTGGTAAGGAATTCAGTTTAAATATTTGTGTCTTGAGATGTTCAATAGAGCCAAGTCCAAAGATTTTAGAAAGTGATTCAAAAACTGGATTCCTGGCAACTGGGGTAAGGAACCCTTAGCATGTTGTCCCTGCTTCTGTCACATGAGTTGCCTTATGCCCCCAAGTAGGAAAGCAGAAATATTTCCCGAAAAAAATTAAATTGACGTTCAATCATTGTGTTTGCATCTTGTTTAATTTAGTCATAAGGGAAGCCCCACATAACAGCCAGAGAGTTCCAATAGATCAAATATTCCCTTTAAGTACAAATGCAACCAGGAATGTACAAATGCAGGACAGTACAATCTAAACATAACATTCACTTCAGCCAAAGAGAAGACCTGTGTATGTTCTATATAATTTAATAATGGGTCAGCATTGCGTTGTAAGGAGATAAGAAGAGAGAGAGATGAAAGTGGAGCCGATACGTTCCCTGTGAAGGATGAACACATCTATGGCACATCACAAGCAAAACACACAAGTGCAGAGTCACTGTAATTACTGCAGATGTACATGAAAATTAAAACATGCAATAGGAAGTCATGAATATATAACACTAACAATATATAGGAAAGGGTTTGCATTCTTTATTTCTAGAAAACATTACTTGTGCTAGGACGGATGCAAGAAATCAGAGCTGATATTTTCTTCAAAGGTTTAGGATAGCTTGCATATTAACATTATGAATGTGTATTTCCCTTATTAACTAATAAGTGGTTCAAATGACTTACTCTCCATTTTTAAGTCAACTTTGTGGAGGTCTCATGTTGCAAATATTTATCAGAACCCAAATTTTTCCTCATAGCTGATCCTTCTTATCATTCCTAATGACTTATATTTTTGTAGGCCTTTATGTTTTGGCAAAATCTAACACTGGAGCTGAAAAGGAGAGACACATGATTGCTCATAGGTGAATGGAAGGTTTATAAATTACATCATCTGTAGCCACTTTTCTTAGACATAGACCTGCAGACTTAAGCATTTTTATCAGAGTTAACCTGTGGTTGTCTTGTTATGCTTCAGAACTCAACTTGAGGTTTGCAGGCCTTATAGGATATTTCTGCACGAATACCCCATGTGCCCATCGGTCAATTTCACTTTTGTTATTATTCACTTTAAACTACTTGGCAGAGTAATGGCTGGGTCACCTAAAAGATTTCTTAGTTTATGATGGATAATATCACCGGACATTTTCCATGGCTAGATTTTTTTCAGAGAATAAAGTATTTTTCAAGACAATTTTCAAGATAAAAGAATGTTAAGTTCCCAGCACTGAACACTTTCAACTAATTTGTTAAAGACACCACTCCTAAAATCCTCACTATTTTAACTTCCTTTGAAAAACAGTCAACATTTTTATGCTACCATCTTCAATTTAGCATGGGCTAGTTTCTCTTGTATGGCTGATTATGTTGAGATATTCCTAATGCCTGTGAGTAGAATACTCTTTAAAAAACACAGACCTTATATATTATTTCTTTGTTCTTAAAATGTAAATGCTCCTAAAATGGAAAAATACACAAATGTCTTATATTTAGAGCACTGGACATGATTTTGCAAATTAGATGTCTTTAGATAGTAATAGGCAGTAAACTTCCTGTTGGCAGTTGTTGGAAAGTTTTCATTGTATTCTTAGCGCAACCAATACCTATAAAACTATATTTTCTTTATTAGTATTTTAAAAATATTTCCATCAGCACATAAGGTAGAATCCTCCTATAAGCTGCCGGCATCCTATTTAACCTTAGAAATGAAGAGAAAGCAATTCAGGAGGTGGTTAAGAATATGTCATAGGCACAAACTCGGCTTAAGGCATTATGAATTTTCTGTGGAGAAAATGCATTTATTCATTCTACTCCAAGTCAAGATGGAGGAAACCCATTATCTCAAAGTTTGAAAAAAATCCCCTTTGGGATGTGAATAGCCCATGAAATATTTCAGTCAAAAATGAAATTTTGGGATATAGTGAGGGTCCAGTTGAAACTGGTAATAGAGTTTAAGCTTATAATCATCGAAGCTTTCTCTGAGCCTTGCAGATAGAAAGGAGCATGGAGAGTTAATGGGTGATATTACTCTAATTATTATTGTATAGCACGAGGGCCAATCTATTTCTGTAGAATAATAGAGCTAGTTTGAGATTCGACAACATCTGTCACAATAAATGCAAATATATAGAGAATTGACAATGAGCCATGATCTCACGAGTGATTCTATTTTCCATCTGAATGACATCACTACATTTCAAGCTCAGTTGGCAGATATCTTCTCAGCTCTCTGGGGCAGCAGTGGAGACCCTTTTTAACGGCATTTGCAGGGGTGAAATGCATTTGAACTTGGATTTTCTAAAATTACTTTATGTCTCTAGAGAAGGATCTAGGTGCATTTTAAACTTAGATTTCAAAAACATTCTTTTTTTGCTGGTGTTATTAGTTTCATCAACTCACTCTTATGATAGCATCTTTTTTATCTTTGCTTTTATTGGATGTTTTCTTTATTTACATTTCAAATATCATCCCCTTTCCCAGTTTCCCCTCTGGAAAACCCCTATCCCATCTCTCCTCCTGCTTCTGTGAGGGTGCTCCCCCACCCACCAACCCACTCCTCTTGCCTTCTCACCCTGGCATTCCCCTACACTGGAGCATTGAGCCTTTACAGGACCAAGGGCCTCTCCTCCCATTGGTGCCTGACAAGGCCATCCTCTGCTACATATGCAGCTGGAGCCATGGGTCACTCTATGTGTACTCTTTGGTTGGTATTTTAGTCTCTGGGAACTCTGAGGGGAATGATATTGTTATTCTTCTTATGGGGTTGCAAACATTTTCAGCTCCTTCAGTCCTTTCTGCAGCTCCCCCATTGGGGATCCCATTTTCAGTCCAGTGGTTGGTTGAGAGCATCTGCTTATGTATTTGTCAGACTCTGGCAGAGCCTCTCAAATCACCCTCTTGTCAGCATGTACTTCTTAGCATTTGCAATAGTGTCTGGGTTTGGTGACTGTATATGGGTCAGATCTCCAGGTGGGGCTGTCTCTGGATGGCATTCCCTTCAGTCTCTGCTCCATACTTTATCTCCATATTTCCTCCTGTGAGTATTTTGTTCCCCCATCTAAGAAATTCTGAAGCATCCACACTTCATGTGGTCTGTGAATTATATCTTGGACTAATTCCGAGCTTTTGGGCTAATATTCACTTATCAGTGAGTGCAGAAATTTGAAAGTATGGTTTGTAAGCCCAAAGGACCTTAGAATCTCCTTGTAGGTGACACATCTAGAATTATCATGTAACCTCAGCACAATTCAGGTGTTAATCACTCAGTTGTGTTTACTCTGGTCATGTCAGTACTAGCTACACATGGCAAGACTAACGGGGCATAGATGCTGCAATGTGGGATAGACTAATATCAAATAGTCAGGGTGTGGGAGAGATAAAGAAATTAACTATGCTAAACAATTGCTCCACAAAGGTTATAGAACACTGAAAGGATAGATGCATAAGGAGCATCCTCGGAGCCTGTGCAGGGTGAGCTCCTTTACTTTCCAGGACACTTGATTCAGCCCTGCTACACATTCCTTGGCTACTATAAGAATGCTATTTTTTTATGTTCAATGGAATGCAATCAGCATTTTCCTTTTAATTGTGATTTTGGCCTAAGATCATTATTCCATAACATTGGAAAATATTAGGAGGGTGGGGCAGTAGTTCCCAGAGAGGAGAGAGATCTGGGACAAGCTATGTTTGATAGTATGCAGGGATTCCATGTTTATTCAAGGCTGATAAATGTCAATTAGATCTATATTAGTACCTCCCTTTCCTGACCCTAGTAGATCACATGTGTTTGTCACCTTGTCTTTTTTCATTGTTTTCTACTCTATTTTTCTGTCTGGAGATATTTCTAGCAGATTTTATTCTTTTAAATTTTTTAAAACAATCACACCTTGCTTTTGTTTTGTTTTACAGTTTTTTATAATAATATCTGGACAGAAATAAATTGCTTTGAGGCTTAATAACTTGCTCCCTACTAGAACAAATGCAGTATGCATCTTAGCTCACGTAACTCTGTCAACAGACAGAGCATGTGATCGTGGCTATATTCAGAAGGGGTTTGCCTTTTCTAGGGTCAAAAAGCTGAAAATGGTCCATCACATCTAGACTCTGAAACTGCTAAGTGAGTGTTTTCCTTAGAGGAAAGCACATGTACCAATGATGGGCTAGTTAAAACAGTCCAAATTCCCAAAACATACTTCTGAGAATATATTAGCCACACCAACTGTATTGGCTCCATTTCAGAAAGATCTGAAGAGCATGACTTAGCTCAGGGTGTATATTCTCTCTCTCTCTCTCTCTCTCTCTCTCTCTCTCTCTCTCTCTCTCTCTCTTTATTGCAAGTGTACCTCAGCTTCAGTCTCTCACAGAACTCAGTCATTATTGCTCCCTGCCCTTCAATTTGGTAAAAGAAAATTGGACGCAGCTGAGATGGATGGGCATGGCCATTTCCTTGTATCTGTGGAGGGAATGAGACGGACAAAAATCTAAACCAACAAAGTCAACCAAAATTACTGAGGCTTCAGGAAAAATGGAAGAAATGCTTGGTTTCAGGAGGGGCACAAAGGGACACAGAAACATGTCCCAGATTTAGGTGTCAACAGAACTGAGTCTCTCACAGGAACTTTGTCTATATACGGAATCATATTAGACCTGTTAGTTTACCTGTAGTTTGACTACCCACTCAAGATGCTGTTAGTTCTAGAAGTTGTTTTTAGTTTTTTTCCTCTTCTCAGAACTTGTTTCTCATGTATCTGAAGACGAATCCTAGAATATTCTATCCAGCATAGATTAAGCCTTCTTGGATCTTTGTTGGGTCCCTGTGGGCAACAGGGCTGCTTCATATTTTCTCATAAAATTTTATCCTCTGTGCTCTGGTATCTCCAGTTGAGTTCCGACATTGCAGGCTTCATTCCTTCAAGAATCACTGCACAGTCTGGTCCCAAGTTTAGTTCTTTCTTTCTGACCTATTTCTTTTTGATGAAGCAGAATCACTAGCATATTTTTTAAAAAGCAGATAAGAATCTTAAATCAGTGTTTTAACAACCATAAGCTTGTTTCAGATCTTCCACAGATGGTTAATAAACATGACATTAAAAGAAAGTTTTGTGAGCAAACATGTTTGGGAGGATAGCCTCGAAAGAAGGCTGGGAAGAGTGTTTTGAGTGCCCAATTGCACCAGGCAAACTTCTATAATCATGAAAAGTCATCTTAAACAAGAAAGCATGGCGTTACTTAATCTGAAGTGTGGGTTCAGGGGATTGTTTTTTAGCATTATGCACATTTTTATATTTAACACCTTTCATACTTAAGACTCTTTACTTTAGGATACTTACCATTTGTTTGCATTTTGAATCTTCAAGAGGGTACAGTAGCAGCTGGTGTTTTCTAGTTAGTTGACCAAGAACACTCATAGGAGGGCTCATGCTCAGAACTCTTTCTTCTCTAGGGCATACATTTTGAAGACCATCTTAGAAGACATCTGTCTTGCTGCTTATCTTTCTGATTCCTATTCTAGTATCTTGGCTAGCCCTGCAGTTGCTGAGCTGAGTATCATCACCTTAGAAGAGTCTATAATGCATATTAGTTCAGAATCTTATAAGAGTCAGTAGTTTCCATGCATAGCTTCCACTTTCAAAGGGCTATTTCTCCCTCCCTCCTAGACCTACTAGCTTTCTTAGGACTCTGCATTTGCATTTATTTCATGAGATGAGATGATTGGCATGTCTAAAGTTCAAGGTGAATAATGTATATTTCCTCTGCTTCTTCCTTCTCTAAAGATACTTTGTAATTCTTTAACTAAGGTTGAAGACCTTCATACATACTTACTTTTTCTTCCAGAGAAGATGTTTTATAACCTGAACATATTTTAAGCATATAGAATCTATAATAAACCTAGCCTTCTTAAATAGAAAGAAAGAATTATATTCTTATGGAGTTGCTCTCTGTTAGTTTCCAGATCTATGCTGAAAGGATATTAGATATCAAGTAAGACATTTAAGAGACATATACCAAGAAAAAGTTCTTATAATTAAGTAATGAGGTTTTGTGCAACTTTCTCAAATGTACTTTAGGAAATTAGGAAGTTTATACTGAGGACCAAACAAAGTGATTACTAATGCCTGCAACCCAAAGATCAAGTGTCAATACCGTGATAAGGCTGAAAACTTACTGTAATGAGTTCAGTAGGAGGAGAGGGTTTTAGAATAATTTCTACTGCTTACTGGGTGGATATAATAGTATACATAATATTTTAACCTTGTATTTAATGTATTAAAAAAGTTACCAATTAAAAAATTGCCTGCATACTCCAGACTAGTAGACCAAAGATAGGAAATGTTTAAAGGCTTTTAATTTTTTTTAAAGTGTTGCTAAATAAAATTTGATAGTCACTTATATCAGTTGGTTAAGATTATGAAGTTGGACAGATGATTGGCAAAGTCATTGCACTGAACAGTTCTCTTGTAAATGGCAAGGTGATAAACTTTTGTAGAAGTCTTTACTGTTCCATTTTTAACAAAACTGTCTTCTGAAGGAAGACGTGGTTAAGAGGATGGAAATACAGGTTCACGCAGCAGACTCTTTGGAAAGCCAGACATTGAACCATTCATGTCACATGGACTTTAGGCAAAAAGACCTCCATGCCAGTCACCAAGTTAATTAAAGACTGATCTGTGTCCCCACATGCACATAGGACAGAGGGGTTGATGACACTGATCTATGTCCCTCTCTCCAATTCTGGATACCTTACCAATTATCTTCTTCCAGTTCATGAAGTGATAGAATGAGACAAAACTGTGTTTCTACAAACTCTCATTCTCTTCTTACACTGCTAGAAACTAGGGTTGTAATTTCAGTAATCGTCACTGCTGAGACAATTGTGAACCTCTGTGTCCGATAGGGAGCAATTCACACCCAAGCAGATAGACTCTGTCTGAGCACTACCAGAGCTAGTGAAAATATTCCTAGTAGGATGTAGATGAACTTTTCCAAATGTGAATGATGTATAAAAGACAGGCCATGCTTCTATCCCTAATGTAAGCAGAGGGAAGAAGCTAAAATTCTTGCCTTAAGCTAAACTGGAGTGTCACTACTTGTAGACAAACATAACTGAAACCATCCACATATAACCAAGGACAATCTCGTATTGTTTAGATAGTGACATTGCTGGGTAAGAACAGGGTGTGCCCCTGTAGAAAATATAATTCAACAGCACTTATGAGACAAGCGTCTGAGTACAGCTCTGAAGATTGTCATGCTTAAGTTATTTATGTGAAAACCCACAATAAGTGTGGATGCAACTTTCTCAAAAGTTACTAGATTGCAGAGGGATCAGGAAAAAAGGCTCCTTTGAAGTTTCTTTTTGTTTCTGCTTGTCTTATGTCTTATTCTGGTGTTGTACTGTGGCTTTATGCCACTGCTGTTACTACTTTTTTATGGATCCTGGAGACCATCTTCCTCAGCCATCCAGGAAAGACTGATAACTAGTGCCTCTTCCTGGCAATCCAGAACCATATTGGGACTGCTGAATCACTCAGTTTCATGGATTGAGCATTTACTGAGTTCTCCTGGCTTCTCAGTCTCTTAGGGTACAAACAGTCATTGCTGGAATACCCAGTCCATATCATTAAGCCAATCCAATACACCCTATTTTGATACATATTTTGATGCATTTGATTCACTAAAAAACCTTGATCAATACAACCATATTTTCCTTCACTGTGATAGAGAAACTATACAGCCAACTAACCATGGATTGAAAACTCAGAGCTTGTGAGCCAAAATAAATTCGTTTCTTGAATCATTATCTTAGATATTTTATAGCAGAAATACAAGCCTAAGACAAGTACATTGTTCAGGTAGGAATTCTGAGGTTAGGTACCTCAGATTTAATGAAGTTGTGTGGTAGAGCTTCATTCCATCTGGGACACAGTTGGGGGTGGCAGGAGACTGAGGGGGCTCATCATTTTTTTCCATGCAGACAGCAGAAGAAAGGATTTGCTCACATTAGGCTGCTGTTACACAAAGGTCCACAGGCGGCTCTGAATTAAAATTGCTGACTGACTTCACAGCCTGTGCTGTCTATCACTTCATTTCTCTTTACTCTTTAATCACACTGACTCTGAAGTCAAGGGAATCAGGGGTAGTCTATATTAGCCTAGGTTCAATTAGGTTATAGTAGAAAATGGCAGGCATCTGATATAAAACATCAAGGATGAGAGTTGCTAAAAGGTCTTTGGGGATGAGCCTGCTTCTGTTGCACATTCTCCTTGTGTACATGCATGTGTATATATATGTATATATACACATATACATATACATATACATACACATATTCATATGAAAGTGTGGGTGGATGTGCACATGCATTTATGGATGTGTAAATGCATGTGTGAATGTAGAGGCCAGCAGTTGCTGTCAAGATACCTTCTTCAGTTGCTTTTTGTTTGTTTGAGAAGAGGTTTCTCACTGATTCATTTAGGCTTGTTAGCTACCTTTCTCCTGGAATGCTGCCTCTGTTTTCCATGCACTTGGATTAGAGGAATACACTACCATACCCCAATTCTTGTGTAGGCCATGAGGATTTGAACCCATGTTTTCATACTTGTCTGGTAAGGATTCACTGTCTGAGTCATTTTTCCAGCCCCTCTACCACAGATTTTGTTTTTGTCTCAAATTATTTAAAAGCATGATATAGAGTTATGAGTTGGGAAGATTCTGCTTATAGTTAAATCTGAGTTGGAGCATGGCTTCTTTGTAAATAAAGCTTTATTGGAATATATGCTTGAATGTCAACTGTGTGTTGTCCAAGGCTACTTTCCTAACAGAATGGTAGAGTTGATAGTTGGTTATGGAAAGTGTGTGGTCCAGTCGACTGAAGGTATCAGTGAGTCTCTGACTCAATAGAGATATAAGAGCTGGTGCTGGGAAACTGGCCTTAGGTCAAGTAGATTCTGAGTTTGCATTACAATATCCATTGGGTGTTTTTGTTTTCCTTTTAAGTTTGAATAAATTCACTCAGAAAATTTTGAATAATTTGTTTGAAGGCTAAGACTGAGGCACTTCTAGCTCTCCATTTGCCTTGCTTCACCTGAAAATGTGTGTGTGTGTGTGTGTGTGTGTGTGTGTGTGTGTGTGTATGTATGTTTTGACACCAGAAATATCTGTATTTGGAATGATAATAAATAAGAAAAAGAAAGAGCACACACATTTTATTCAAATTTGGATTTAGAGTTTTGGTATTCTTTACAATTAAATTTTCAATAAAGAAATTTTTAAGAGTCATAAATATATTATGTTCATTGTTATTTAACTAGTAGTAGAGCGCCATTACCATCAAATCTACTTGGGACATTTTTAGAATCCTTGTTCTTTTATATGGATGTCCTTAATCATTTTTACAACTTTAAATAGTGCAACTATTTTTTCTAGATCCAAATAAGTTGAATCAGAACATGTTCTTGTAACATTATGTAAGCCTCTTAAGTTGCTGGATACCAGGGTTTTTTGTTTGTTTGTTTGTTTGTTTGTTTGTTTTTAATTTATGAAAGGGTAGAAATGTAGCTGTCAAAGCTTAAGATGGGACTCCATGATTAAGAGAACTAGCTGCTCTTTCAGAGGACCTGGGTTCAGATCATAGTATCCACATAGTGGGTTATAACCATCTACAACTCTAGTTCAAAGAGATCCAAGTATTTCCCCTGAGCTCACAGGTACCTCCAACCACCAAGCACGCAGGTGGTATAAGGCATACATTCAAGCAAAGCACATACAAAATAGTAATAAATGTAAACAAAATTAAAAAGAAAATAATGAGGTCAAAGTTATTGAGAAGGTTAAGGTAGGCCACAAACATAAACATGGATATATTATTATCCTGTTTTCATGTAACAGACAGATGAGAGTGTAAATGACATAGTGAAAATATGAGCAATGGCAAGGCTCGGAAGAGAGGGAAAAAGGGAAGACTAAGAACTAGAGATTTGCGCTAAAGACAGACGTAAAGAACTACCACTGAGCACATCATTAAGAATCAGCAGAGGAGAGAATTGGACTAGCATAGCTACACATGGAATCAGGGAGTCAGCTCTGAGCCATCCATGGTAGTAGAGTTTTGTTTGCCATTGTGGACTTAGCATGATGTTAAACCTGGGAGAGGCTCCATCACATAGGACTTCCATTTTATTCCATCTAACCCTTTCCCACTCTCAGCTGTTTTCACACTCTTTTGACTCTCTGTGTCTACAATTGTCATTTGTGCCTATGCTGTCATATTTTTAATGAAAATACCCTACTGATAGTCTAAAATCAAGTGACTCTAGATATCTTTCTTAGGAACATACTCATTGAATATGTAGCTTGCATATCCTACCATCCTATCAAGGATTTTTTTCCTTTGTTCCAATCTTAGCAAAGTTATATTGGGCATTTTTTTCCTATCAGGAAATGTTCGCATCACTCAAACAGTTGTCCTCAACATGTACTTTACACAGAAATAACCTTGAGTCGATCATTAAACCAGTGCCATGTTATTGCTGCCAAAAAAACATGCTTTACCTTCTTTGAGCTACAGCATACACTCTTAAAAGTAATGAAAATATTTGTTCTTGACAAGCATATTATTCAAAAACCTTTCCATACGGACTGAGCTTCCTCTGATGATTCTGAATCAGTGAGATTACACAGCTTTACCTCAAGTGTCTGTTCATGCCAGGAAATACACTGATATCTAAATCTCATTTAGGAAAACAATTCAGAATCTTTCGAGTGTGAGAAGTGTAATAAAAATAAATAAATCTCATTCTTTCCACAGTTTACCTTATGGCCTATATGTTAATCACTCCAAAATGTCCAGGAGCACATAGAGAAACAAGAACTTATTTAAAATCAAAGCTGCTTGAATTCCAGATGGCTCCGAGTATATCTTCATCTATCTTCAGCAAGTCCCCTAATTTTGCAAGAACAAATGGTGGAATGTTATTAAAATGTTAATTAGTTAAATTTAGTCTCCAAAGAATAAAGAAAACAAAATTGCACCTACATGATTTTATTTTTACTAATGGGAGAACAAAATTCTGATATATAAAGAAATGAGGTTGAGAGGAAGGTTCTATGCATGATGTGAGTTTAAATAAAAAATATCCAGGAGTGTCAAGCAAGTTTGAGCAAAATTATTAGGGTGTATTTGTAACCTATTACATGAAATTTTTATTTTTTTTCTTTTCTTTTTTTCAGAGCTGGGGACCGAACCCAGGGCCTTGCGCTTGCTAGGCAAGCGCTCTACCACTGAGCTAAATCCCCAACCCCATGAAATTATTTTTAAAATAAGCCAGTTTTAATCTTTTATAGGTTCTTTATTTTTTCAAGCAAAATTAATGAGAAGGGAGTGTTAGGTAATGACAAAGGAACAAGTATGGCATAACTTGGACTATTTCTTTTCTATTTTACTATCTACTAGGATTCAAAAATTATTGAAAGGTTCATGACATCTTGTGGTCTATCTTATTAATATCCCTTCTCACAAGAGGAGCCCATCACTCCTGCCTAACACTCTGAAGGAATGGCAGAAAATATTGTTCCTTTAAGCATCTTTAGATTGTGAGTATGTAATTTAAAAGTAGTCAAACAACAAACTTCAAGATATAATAATGCATCAGTGACAGTCTTAAGGGCATACCAGCTGGCCAAGAGCTCAACTTTCCTTCAGTCATTTGATTCCATTAAGGCACTTGTATTTGTGTTTATAATTGGTTTAGCTGCTTTATTTTACCCATATGTTTGCACTTGGTTTAATTTTTAAAAGAACAGTAAAACTCATAGCAATAGTAAACTGTTTGGTGATGAGGAGTCTCTCACATGTTCCTCAGCAGGCTGAAGTTACTGAGCTTCAGGATGATTGACAGATGTCACACTGCCTAGGTAGTGTATATTGTCCAGCTCCTTGTGATGATGTAGAGACTTTGAGACTTACTACTTGCTGTTGATTATGGAGTAGCTTATCCTACAGAAAATAGAGACAAATTAGTTTCTCTTAGGATGATCCTTTCAGATAACCTTAGGAATAGCTGAGCACCCATTGTCTAGTTCAAGTTATGATAATCACAACAAAAGAAACAACCACAGGCAAGACCACCAAGACAATGTGCATCTCAGGGAGAGTCCATATGCCTATTGACTAAAAGTAAGTGTCCAGAGAAAGACCGAGCTGAATTGGTGCCATTCAATTATCCACTAGGAGTAACTCTCAGAGGAAAAGCGGGTTTCATTTTTCATTTGCCCCAGTGAAGCACATTTGATCCTTGATCATTAAATATATTGATCTGAGGAAGATAGAAAGATGGACAACAGTGCTTTAGTTTTCTATTCTATTTA
Organism: Rattus rattus; assembly: GCF_011064425.1. Classification (NCBI taxonomy): domain Eukaryota; kingdom Metazoa; phylum Chordata; class Mammalia; order Rodentia; family Muridae; genus Rattus; species Rattus rattus. The sequence continues at coordinate 17,573,556 of NC_046168.1, read as the reverse complement.
AATTGTTAATGGGAATTAATGCTACACTGGTAACATTATTCTGGGATTTGAACATTACTTTATGTCTACAAGGTGCTGATTTTTGAAGGAGAAAAAAAAACCTTTCATCCCCTCCACTAAACCTCATATGTAAATACAATATTATTCCTTCTAATAATTTAGTTACTTAAAACATAATATTGAATATCTTTAGGTAATATTTTCTATGAGTGCATATATAATATAGACTGGTTAATTAAATCTTGAACAACAGACTGACTTGGTGATGTTTATTTTTGACCTGGAGAACCTAAGAAGACTTGTTACACTTATGACAAATCGAAGAGCTTTGTCTTTTCTGAAAGGAACACCCCACTGTAGGATATGAGCCAATGAGAACAACAGAAATAGCAGACAGACATTAATTCTTATAAAGATGGACAGAAGACACAATTCTGAGAAGACCTTTTAAAATGTGTAGCTTTGTCTTCATTTGTGAATATACGAAGCAGAGCAGATGATGGCTACTGAAGAGAGGAGCAATGTCGTCCTCGTTGCCCCATTGAGTTAATTCTGGCCCATCATTGTAACAGAAATGTTTATCCCTAGGAATGTCTAACTTGAAGCATTGGCTGCCACTGAGAAGGAAGTGTAAAGAATGCTGTCTATTCAAGATGGATGAAGCAAAGAAGTGCAGACCGACAGGAGCCGGATGTAGATCGATCCTGAGAGACACAGCCAGAATACAGCAAATACAGAGGCGAATGCCAGCAGCAAACCACTGAACTGAGAATAGGACCCCCGTTGAAGGAATCAGAGAAAGAACTGGAAGAGCTTGAAGGGGCTCGAGACCCCCACACGTTACAACAATGCCAGGCAACCAGAGCTTCCAGGGACTAAGCCACTACCTAAAGACTATACATGGACTGACCCTGGACTCTGACCTCATAGGTAGCAATGAATATCCTAGTAAGAGCACCAGTGGAAGGGGAAGCCCTGGGTCCTGCTAAGACTGAACCCCCAGTGGACTAGACTGTTGGGAGGAGGGCGGCAATGGGGGGAGGGTGGGGAGGGGAACACCCATAAGGAAGGGGGGGAGGGAAGGGGATGTTTGCCCGGAAACCGGGAAAGGGAATAACACTCGAAATGTACATAAGAAATATTCAAGTTAATAAAAAAAAAAAAGAATGCTGTCTATTTTCACTTCCACAGCACTATTTGCTTCAGTACAGTCAAGTTTTGATTAGTGTCATCAGACAAATTAGGACATTCATATGTGGATAAAAACATGAAGAGGATTCAACAAAAAAGACCTAGGGAAGGCTTTGGTTTTCTCTGTTATAGTATAACCACATAATGTGACATAGTTGCGCCATCCATGACTTGTATGGGGTCATGGAACTGCTTTCAAATAGATAGATAGATAGATAGATAGATAGATAGATAGATAGATAGATAGATAGATAATACCTGAAGCTCCTGAATTCACTTGTGACCCTGGAAGGGAAGACAAGGAACTGACTGTTTCCACAGCTTTGTTGCTCATAGAGTAGTCCTCAGCTTTCCAATGCCTAAAAAAGGGAAGAGGTATTTGCTTCAACCTTTGTGTATTCTGCTGGACATCTTTATTAATGCATCCATTGATACAGTGTATGCTAACACCTTAGCAAATGCTTATATTTCACCTCTGCCAAAGAGAAACACTGGGATGGTTATTTGAGCCTCCTCTTTCATTAGGTGTCTATATTAGCAGTGTCATGGAGTTGGGACTAGTTTCATTGCTCCTTCCTGTTCTATCTTTTCTAATAGAAAAGATATAATAGCAGAAGCCATGTTCAAGAAAATTGTTGTGGTTTGCAAGTTAAATAATTTAGTGGATGGATAGCTAGCTAGCTAGATAGATATAGTTTTCTATGGATAGACATCCTCTTAAGAAATTTTATAAAATTACTATGTTAAGATTTGGTACTCAGTTATCTTGAAGTACACAATCATGAACTTGCAGACTACAGCTTTTCTTCCTGAACCCATGTCTTTGTGGTCAAAATCAATAACCAGAACTCTGGTTTTGTTACAGTTAAAACTCTTCTAAAAACCTTTCACATCTGCAGACTTTTAATGACTTTTCTCATCTTCCAAAATACTATTTACATTTAAAAACACCTGACTCTGTAAGTTTACCAATACCCCTTAACTCTTTATCTTCAGTTTTTCTTCTATTGGTCTTGTTGGTTTTAGTGAAGTATTTATGTATCCTCCCTGATGATCTTCCCTGTATTCTTCTTGGGCATGATGCAGGAGGTAAGCTTTGAAGTAGGGATTCCAAACACAGTCTTTGAATTGTAGCAAGACAAATGGATTCTGCTTTCAGTCTGACTGTTCGTTATATGGAGCGTTTTGCATATATGCTGGACCTGAGATGCTTAAACTGTGCACAACCACTAATTGAGCTACCATCCAGAACCCATCCTTATGGTAAAAAACACTAGCTAGCCTAAGTTTAATATTCACTTTGAAAATTCCATAAAACCACTTTTTCTTCTTGGAGCATGTTTCCTCTAATCTTTTCAGCCCCATGACTCACTCTTATGTATGAATATACTCATATACTTTTTATGTGTGGGTGTTTTAATAGCACTTACGTCTATGTACCACATGGGTCCCCATATCTAATTCAAGCCAGAAAATAACACCAGATCCCCTGTAACTAGAGTTGCAGATGGTTGTGAGCTGACACTGGGGCACAGGGATTCAATCCCAGGTCCTTCAGAAGAACAGCGAATACTTTTAGCTAAGTCATTTTTCCATTCTGCATTCTTTTTGTTGCCACTCCTCTCACTAATATCAACACATACATTTTCTTACATCAGGTATGTCCTGTTCCCCACCAATTATCTTCAGTGGATTTTTACTTTCTGCAGGGTAAAATACTTTGTTTAGTCTGGAACTTGTAGCTCTCAGCAGGCAGCTTCTCAGGCACAATTTTGTTCCGTCTGTGAATGTATTTTAGTATCCATCACACTTTTTATGGTAATCATGAGCAAATTTTCTCATGATGTGAACAGACCTAGATAGAAAATTCTTTCCCCAAAATTCGAACTGAATATTGAGATGAATTATATAAAATGTGTCGAGAAGTTTAATACTCACATGATAAGATTCTCTTGAGATCATATTTCTAAACTGCTGTGATGATATCTTGAAAATACACTTAAAATTAGTTTGGGATTTATTGTGGTTGTGGAATAGAAATTAAAGGTCATATATGTTACTATGTTAGGAATTTTTATTAAATAAATATTTATTAATTTTTATACCTGCTGGGTAGCACAAGACTATTAACACTATAACTCACCGAATATACAATAAATGTTCACATTTAAATAACAAGATAGAACCAATACTTTCAACCAATCGGCCAGTTTCAGCTTCTCATTAGGTTCTTTTTAGCTCTAGATATTTTAACAATGCTTTTTGAAAAGATAACTCCAGGTCAGAAAATAATTTAAGAACATCAAAACAGAAAAGCTTTCCAGAAAAATAGGAGTGTTACATGATGAACTAACCATTTTTGGGGGGCACAAACTCAACAATAAAAATGTAAAAAATAATCTACATCCATCCCACTTCAAAACATCCCCACTGTAATGAATGCAGTCTTCAGTGTCCGTGTGTCTGGGAGGGAGAGACCATCAGAGAAATATTGGCCACATGTTTCCCAGATTCTGTTGGCAGAGGAATTATACTCTGCCATTTCTTCTGTCACCTTGGGATAAATTCATAAAATACCTGCTCTTAGAACAGTGATAGTATTATGTTATGGAATATACTTATTCCATATATGGACCCCCTAAAAGAGGTAGAAAGAGATGAAGAAGTTGTTCAACAGTATTTTCCTCTGTGGATTTTAAAAGTTAAAAATAACTGGCATAAAGCCAACATTCCTTCAGTGATTGGCTTTGATTTAATCACTGCGTTATTCCTGAAAAGAAGGGAGACACCCTTGCTGGCTCACATGAAAGAGAATCCAACAGGTCAAATTTATTTATTTACTTGCGTAACTTTTTTTTATGTCAGGGCCTCTCTGTGTGTAGCCCTGACTGTCGTTGAACTCTTGTACGAGTGACCTCCAACTCAAAGATAGGCCTGCTTCAGCCTTCCAAGTGCTGGATTAGAGCTTTCACTCCCACACCCAGCTCCGCAGGACACTTTTAAATTACAAAATCTCAAACTGTACCTTTGAGATGGTCCAGTGCTCTTTGCTTTCTAAGTCTCTCTTGACGAGACTCAGGGATAGTTAGTTACACTACAGAACGTTTGGAGAAAGTTACAATCATTATACCACAGTTCTTTGGGGCCCAGAGTCTTGCATTTTGTGACTGGAGTCAACATTTCATGTTGAAATTATTGTTACCTTTTTTTTGTTGTCAAAGATACAGAGTCCATTTTCAGTTTCCCCACATTTTTGAGTTAATTTTCCCAGGTTCTTTTCAGGCCCCAATCTTCAGACGTAGTCTATGAAAGAGATCCCAAGAGGAAAGTGCGGGATCTACATAATAAATAAAGTGACTTCGAACCAAATGATTACTTTTCAGGAAGGCCTCTTAACTACCCAGAAGTTACTCTATTTCTTCAATCACAGACCCAGTTTTTCTTTAGGAATATAAATAAAATAAATTAGTTAACTTCATTTTAAATTAACTTAGGTCTCCCTTATGTGGAGTGATAAATTTACTCTACAATAATTACTTTAAAATTTATGTCACAAAAGTTGTTAAAATTCAGGCTTTAAAGAGGTCTTATGGGTACAAGTGGAATGCGTAGTAAAAAGAGGGGCAGCACTTCTGCACTAGATTTGTAGCAAGCAAGACTCGCAAACCGGAAGACAGAAGACCACTATCACACAGACAACTGCATTCCTATCAGGACTGTGTTACTATTCCTGCACCTCAGACTATTCCAATGGTCCCTTTACTTTTATGTTTGCCCTAAGCAGGAAGTAGGTCATCTTATATCAAGATCTGGGTGAGTTGGGGTAGGCTTAAAGTTTAAAATGCTTAAAAGTAAGAAAGGCCAACTTTCTACACAACCTTAGAGAATCTTCATTTTTTCAGACAGCATTGAAAGTACTAAAATACACCCAATGCTGTGAACAAGAGTGCAAGGTGGGGCTGGAGTTGTAGCTCAGTGGTGGGGAACCTGCCCAGCATGCAAGAGGCCCTGGGTTTAATTCCTAGCGTCATGCACAAAAGTGTTATACATACCCAGCTGAGTTTATGAGTGTATGAGTAAGGAGCTTATCCTTTGCATCCTGCGAGGCAGGACAAGGTCTCAGTTCTCTCTCCTTCCCTCTCCATAAGTATGTATGTGTTTGTATATACATGTCTACACACACACACACACACACACACACACACACACACACACACACACACACACATATATATATATATATATATACATACATACAATTTACATATTTTTTCATAGGACATATCTTCTTAAGCACAGTTATACATAACCAGAAACCTAGAAGCAGAGCTTTAACAAAGGGGCTCAGATCCTGTTGAGATCATGCAACTTTTTGTCTTCCAGGGAGTCTGTCTGTCTGTGCTTATGGAACACCATGAGGCCAGGTCTGCCTGGGGTCAGCATCTGTGGGGAATACTGCTACTGCCCAGTAGGTTTTCCAAAACAAGACAGTTTTAAAACAACTGCCATGATAGTGCTGACTGTAGTCCCAGCTACTTGGGAGGCTAAGGCAAAGGATCCCATGAGCCCATGAGGTCAGGGCTATCCTGGGCAACAGAGTGAGACTGAAACTCCAGACAGAGAGAGAGAGAGAAAGAGAGAGAGAAAGAGAGAGAGTGAGAGAGAGAGAGAGATTTATATGAAAGTTTTTCGTTCAGAAGACCACCTTCAAATCTTTATCTTATTTTATTTTTTCCACCAGATAAGCTGCCTTTCTTAAAATTACTGAAAACTCAAATGCATGAGATATAGTGGTCCTGACCTAATCACACCCATGAAATAAGTGTTCCTTCTCTTTTGATGCCATAGCTTGGGTTTCAGAAGTCCAGTGCCCACAGACTTGGAACAACTTTTCTCCACCCTTTGGTATGAACATAATACCAGCCACTGAGTATGTCTATGAAGGGAAAGTAAGGCATGCCAGTGTGTTCAGAAATAAAAACAACAACAAAACAAACAATCAGCTCAAGAGCAAGGTATGAGTTTCTCCATCTGGAAGTTAACTTTCCCCAGAAAGAGCTGCATTCCATAGCAGAAATCCCAAGGGCTGGAAGAGTCAATCGAGTAAAGATGACCTTGGCAAAAATCAGCTTTGGTCTATGTGTGTCAAAACTGCAGTTTCCAAACTCTTGAGAGAGTAATAAATCTTTAAAAAGAGGTTGAGGTATTTGAAGCTTCAGATTCCAAGTGAGAAACTGTGGTGTGAATTCAGGCCTCCAGCCGCGGGATGAAGGTTGGGGCTTGGTCATGTGCACTTTGCTGCTCCCATTGCCATTGGTGGTGATTGTGATGATGTACTGTGTGGGCTGCTGTTGGCTAGGGCTTGTGGAGTCCAGAGAGTCACTGTGTGCAGACGGCTGAACTTGGACTGCTCCGGAGAGCAGAGGCTTGGTTTTCCTCCAATTCTGGTTGACTTTCTGATAACACATACTGACCCATGTAGACTAGGCTGTTCTCGAATTCCCAAAGATCCATTGACCACTGCTGAGGCTGGAAAAGGCAACTGAATCCTATGTTGGGATTTTTATTGCTTGAATATTCTATGGAGTCTAAAGGAAAATGCAAATGACATCTGGTCCAGATATGGGGCAAATTTGGAAGAGGGGGTGATGGAGTGGAAAGTTCATAGCAGTCAATGATAGAGTAAGAAATCATTAACTTGCTTGGCACTATTTATAGTTCTATTGTTCTTTGTAACAACTTCCATTGTTTGGCCTCATATCTGTGACTTCATCACCTTTTTTATTGGTTATTTTATTTTTTATATTTTGAATGTTATCCCCTTTCCTGGCTTCCCACCGCAATACCCATCACATCCCACTCCCCCTGCTTCTATGAGGGTACTCCTTCACCCACACACCCACCCATCCCCAACTCACCATCCTAGCATTTCCTTACACTGGAGACTTCACATGATAAAGGGTCTCCCCTCCCACTGATGCCAAATAAGGCCATCCTCTGCTTCATATGAAGCAGGAGTCATGGATCCCCCATGTGTACTCTTTGGTTAGTGGTTTAGTCTTTGGAAGCTGTGGTGTGTCTGGTTGGTTGATATTGTTGTTCTTCTTATGGAGTTGCAAACCCCTCAGTTACCTCAGTCCTTTCTCTAACTCCTTCACCAGGGACCCCATTCTCAGTCCAATGCTTAGCTGCAAGCATCCCCAACTATATTGGTCAGGCTCTGGCAGAGTCTTTCAGGAGACAGCTATATCAGGCTCTTGTTAGCAAACACTTCTTAGCATCAGCAATACTGTCTGGGTTTGGTGTCTACATATGGGATGGATCCCCAGGTGTGGCCATCTTTGGATGGCCTTTCCCTCAGTCTCTGCTCCACTCTTTTTCTCTGTATTTTCTTTAGACAGGAACAATTCTGTGTTAATATTTTTGAGATGGTTGGGTGGCCCCATCCTTCTATTGAGGGCCATGCTCCCCTTTGTTGGGTATTACAGTAATGTCAACCCCATTGAGTCATGGGAGCCTCTTGCTTTCTGACATCTTGGACTTGCAAGTAGCTACTCCCAGTTCCCCATTCCCCCATTGCTTCAAACCTCTGTTCAATTTCTTGATCTGCCGTACATAACCTATTTCCTTCTATATTTGTACCTGCCCCTCCTTTCTCTCTCCTTCTCCTCTCTCCTTCCCAGATCCCGCTCTCCCTCTACTGAGATTATTTTCTCATCCACATTTTGGTGTGCTCTTCCTTCTTCTTGGGTTTCATATGGGTTGTGAGTTGGATTGTGGGTATTCCGAGCTTTTTTTTTCTAAATTATTTATTTATTTTATGTATATGAGTACACTGTAGCTGTCCTCAGACACACCAGAAGAGGGCATCAGATCCCATTACAGATGGTTGTGAGTCACCATGTGGTTGCTGGGATTTGAACTCAGGACCTCCGGAAGAGCAGTCAGCGCTCTAACCACTGAGCCATCTCTCCAGCCCTCCTGAGCTTTTTTTTTTCTAATATCCACTTATTAATGAGTGCTTACAGTGTATGTTCTTTTGTGACTAGGTTACCTAACTCAGGATATTTTCTAGTTTCATTTATTTGTATGCAAATTTCATGAAGTCATTGTTTTTAATAGCTGAGTAGCACTCCATTGTGTAAATGTACCATATTTTCTGTATCCATTCCTCTGTTGAGGGACATCTGGGTTCTTTCCAGCTTCTGACTATTATAAAAAGGCTGCTATGAACATAGTGGAGCATGTGTCCTTGTTATATGTTAAAGCATCTTTTGGGTATATGCCCAGGAGCAGTATAGCTGGTTCCTCAGGTAGTACTATATCCAATTTTCTGAGGAACTGCCAAACTGATTTCCAGAGTGGTTGTACCAGCTTTCAATCCCTGCAGCAATGGAGAAGGGCTCCTTTTACTCCACATCCTCACCAGCATCTTCTGTCACCTGAATTTTGACCTTAGTCATTCTGACTGGTGTGAGGTGGAATCTTAGGGTTGTTTTGATTTCCATTTCCCTGAACACTAAGGATGCTGAACATTTTTAGGTGCTTTTCGACCATTCAATATTCCTCATTTGAAAATTCTTTGTTTAGCTCTGTACCCCATTTTTAATAGGGTTATTTGTTTGTCTGGAGTCTAAATTCTTGAGTTCTTTGTATATATTGGATAAAAATAAGAACAAAGAGTGAGCCTAGCATGAGAAATACAGTGACCGCCTTTTCCAATTCACACCATTTTGAGGACCGGATATAAAATAGAAAGTATCCCAAACATCACAGAGCCAACATTTTAAAACAAAGATGAACTAGACTCTTTAATAATAATGTAATTCTGAAAAACAAAAACACTGTAGCATTCTTGAGGTGTAATTCTTTCACAAGAAGTTCCAAAAGCCATGGACCTAGTTTTGTAATTTGCCCTGTAGAGTTCCAGCCTTTAAGTTCTTGTACCCTCAGGCCCACTGAACTTAACTCAGAAGAGAATAAAAGCACAAGATAGTCAAAGCTCCAACTCCAAAACTCTAGGCTCCATGTGTAGTGACATGCATGTATGTATGCAAATGCACAACATATAAAAGAGAATATTCTCATTGTACAGGAAAGGCAAAGACAGTGACCACCCAGAGACCACTTTCTTTGGAAGGACTACATCATCCATGGATACAGTAAATTTGAAGTTTTAAAGGGGAAAACAACTTGCAATACTGAATAATCAATAGTGAAAGCAAATAGGGGAATTATTCAAGTTGGAGTGGAGCAGGAAGCCGGGTGGGGGACTTTATAAGGAGCACCTTTTGATTTTGCCAGGTGTCAGTTTCAAAGAAAAAAATTAAACTCTTTAAGAAACATTTCAATACGCAGATGTATTGAAAACCTCCTATTGGCACAGTTTCACCCATTTCCTTTTTACATTAAGGGAGATTTGTAAGGAAAAGGCAAGCAACAGGGTTTCCTTGTTCTTTCTGAATTACTCCTTGCTTCTTACATTTTGCCCATGGACCAGCACTTAGCTAAGACTATTTGATATCTTTAAGCACAGAAGATACAACCCAGCTTCTCTATTTGTCTTATTTTAAGGATTTATTCAAATTACTAAAAGAAAAAGTCAAGGAGAAATGATTTTTATGTGAAAAAATTTGAGTTATTTTCAGTCTTTACCTAGGATCTTACCTCAGAAAATAATCTAAGCAATGTGGCTTTAATCCCATCACAAATGCTTAGTAGCTGAGAATGTTTATTTCTCTGGATATAAGAGTAGCATGAGGAACTGATCACCTTCTTCGCATGTATTAACTGGAACTTATGCATGCTCAACATTGACCATGGGTGGGCACCATTGAACATATCTCATATGTCCTCTTCTATGTCCATTGCAAACATTCAGATAAATAATGTTTTATTTTAATACCTCAGATGAAGTAGTCAGTATAAATATAGGTAGCAAATATTAAACCAAGCAAACATATAGGCAAGTTAAATTTTAGTTCACACTAGAGTCCAGCTATAAACTCTTTACCACTGTCTTAAAGTGCTTTACCACAACAGTTTCTATACATGGCGATTCATCTTTTTCCCCGAGGCACGTACATACGGTTAGTCTGCAGTGATGTTACCTGGGAAATTTACAAAAGAAATGACTCTCATGCAAAATTATACTCTTCATCAAATGCTGAAAACTAACTCAAGCTTCCTTTGTTCAAACTTCATGAAGTTATCATGAGAGGTTTATCAAACCCTTAAGAAATTTAAAAAGTATATATAAATGACAAATATATAATTTTACAACATGTTATTTATTAATGGAATGATTTATAGTATATTTTTTTTCTGTTTTATCATTTGAATTATTTCTTAGTACAAGGTAAATATCCTTTAAATGAAGCTCTGATTTTAAAGGTTTTGCCTAGCCAACTGCATATAAAGTAGATTTTTTAAAACTTTTTATTTTTCAGTCTTAAAACTGACATTAGCTGAGACTAACTCAGTTTTGTATCTTTACTGACAAATCCATATTAATAACAGCATCAATACTGCATTAAACCTGAACTATAGAAATAATTTGCAATCATGCCAAAATTAATAACATTGTATTACCCCGGAGTCTCTTTGGTAGTAGAGTGAAATGGTTATTAACTTGGGTTATCATCACAACATTATGGACATTTAAATAGGCTATAACTCTAGAAATTTAAAGGTCAGTTTGATTTATTCAGTTTAGTTTTGTCGTTTGTTTGGAAAACTAATTAAAATCACAAACAACATGGTTATGGCTATAGCATTCTAGATAGCAAATGAGAAGCTTATGCTTTTGACAAACCAACAGGAACTATTTCCTAGGCATGGTGGTCTGTGTGTTCATGGAACAGTGTGCTTATAGTAGGGTTTAAGCTGTCTCCTGAGAGGCTCTGCCAGAGTCTGACAAATACAGAGGCGTATGCTCACAGCCAAACATTGGACTGAGCATGGGGTCCCCATTGAAGGAGTTAGAAAAAGGACTAGGGTAACTGAGGAGATTTGCAACCCATAGGAAGAGCAACAATATCAACCAACCCTATCCCCAGAGCTTCCAGGTACGAAACCACCAACCAAAGGGTACACACGGAGGGACCCATGGCTCTAATCACATATGTAGCAGAAAATGACATTGTCTGGCATCAGTAGGAGGAGAAACCCTTGGTCCTGTTGAAGGCTCTTTTCCCCAGTGTATGGAATGCCAGGGCAGGGAGGCAGGGGTGGATGGGTGGGTGGTGGTGCACCCTCATAGAAGCAGAAGAAGGAGAATGGGATAGGAGGTTTTCAGCGGGGAAACTGGGAAAGGGGATAACATTTGAAATGTAAATATATAAAACATCCAATTTAAAAAAAAATGGAGGCAAGTTCTTAGAAAATCCAATTTTTCTGGATAAATAGCTTTATGTGAGTTTCTTACATGATAACACCAGGTCTTGGTTGTCCATGGGAGCAGCCTTAGAAAAAATATGATGTTGTCATGTTATATTTTTTAAAGATCTACAATGGTTCTAAATCACCAAATCCTTCTTCATATTCTTCTCACATTCTGTCCCACTGGAAAATAATCCCTTTTTATTAATAATTTTTGTATAGAAAATGCCTCTTGAAGGATAATATTTTCAGTTGGGATAATGTTATAATAAATGCATATAGGAAAGGGAACAATATTGGACCTGGAATAAACAATAGAAGGGTGAAAGGTGAAAGTACGTTTAAAGAGAGAAGACACCAACGAAGACAGGAAAACACACATACACAATTGGCTATGACACAACATATGTTTCCTCAAAGGCCTAGAGAACATATACGGAGTGTCTCCCCTCTTTCCCTTTGTGTTGAGCATTTTGGTGAGTTTTCGGCCATATACATGTGAATCTATAAGAAAAGTGCTACTGTAGACATCAAGGGAATGGGCACTGTTCAAAAAGGAATACCCCATAAGTTCTACCAAAACAAAACAAGAAGAGTCTACAATGTCACCCAGCATGCTGTGGGCATCATTGCAAACAAGCTAGTTAAGGGCAAGATTCTGGCCAAGAGGATCAATGGGTAGTCTGAGCACATCAATCACTCAAAGAGTAGAGACAGCTTCTTGAAGTGGGTGAAAGAGAATGATCAGAAGAAAAAGGAAGACAAAGAGAAGGGCACTTGGATTCCACTGTAGTGCCAACCTGCGCCACACAGAGAAGCCCACTTTGTGATGGAAAAGAGCCTGAGCTGCTGGAGGCCATTCCATACCAATTCATGGCCTAATGGACACAAATGAAATAAAGGACCCAGACCGTAAAATGTTTTCCTTAAAAACAAAACAAAACAAAGCAAAACAACAACAATAACAAAAAAAAAAAACCAATATGTGGGTGGTGTAAAAGACTAGTATTTTTTCAAACTATTATGAAAATGAATAATATATGTGCTTCTTTTCATGTTGTAAATTCAGACATGATTATAACTATGAATTGCAAAAGCAATATGGAGACTGAAAGAACAGTGTAATTGTAGGGCAATATGAAAAGGCAATGTAAATGAGGTCTTTGGACAATACTAATCAATCTGACTAGAAAGAAGTGAAACAGTAGGTTTGAGATCAACACTCAAGGTAGCCATTCTATTTTGCTGCCTTTCATGGCTGCAATTATTAAGCCATATCTTTTGGCCAAATAACTTCCAAGCAGTCCTTAAATAATTTGGATGACAATTTTATGATCCCCAAACCAGAAACTTCAGCCATATGAATGTCTACTTGAGTGTGACTGCCTGATGACAGGAAGGATACAATGAAAGGTGGAAAATGTGGACGGGATGAGGGTAAGAGTAGATTTCCTTACGTAATAACATGGAGAACTGGTAACCATATCGTTGTAGATACAATTTCTCCAGAGTTTATACTCACTGAAAATGAATCTGTAGCTGATCTTTGAAAGTGTCCCCTATTGCATTGGGTATAAAAATATACTTATGCATTAAAATATTTCCTTTAAACCCATATATTTAAATGAATATAGAAGGGACAATGGAAATGAATACAACACGAGACTTAAGACTCCTCAGGAAACACTTAACAGTAACTAAATAGAAACATTAAAATAAACTAACATTTTTAATAAAATGTTGAATGTTTTCTAAGAGTAGTGTTATATGCCTTTGATTTTAGGGCTTGCTAGATTAAATAAGAAAGTTCCTGAGTTCTAGGCAAGCATGAATTGCATAGTAAGACTGCATCTGAAACAATAAAGTACCTTTGCATATGTCATATTTTTAAGTAGAATATAAAATGTAAACCAAATTGCAAAGGAAAGTAACTACTACCATTTTTTCAATGTCTATTAAAATGGTAAAGAATGACACCACTGGAAGTGGGAGGAAATCTATCTTGTAAAACACCTCCACATCTCAGATATGAAAGAAAGGTCAAATTAATTATTGACAATTTAGTCAAGATTCTAGAAATGCAGAGTTCATGACATAAATTGCATTTAATGTACATAAACATGAAAGTTGACTCTCATTATGAGGTTTATGAAGACGATAACAATACTGTAGAAAGTGAAAATTTTAATTGCCATCTACAGTTTGAATAGTAGTAGAGAAAAGAGTGGAAGCAAAAATGATAAAATTCTTAAGTTTATAATCTAGAGGAGCAAAAAAAAACCCACAAAGATATTCTACTAGAACTAGAAAAGTGGTTCACTGCATTTTGAGTACAATTGTGTATAGTCAGGACACACACACACACACACACACACACATATACAATATAAATGTATATACAGTATAAATATATATACAGTTGGGCACTGTATGATTTTTTGAAAGATTATAATGCAATCATGTGAATAATATAAATAATTATACAGTATTGGCATGCCAAACCAAGAGGTGTATTATCAGCAGAAGGTAGTGATAACTTTGGAAATCTTATTGGCATCTAGAAATTCATGAGCAGATTTTTGTCAGTCTTCCTAGACAACTAGGAAGAAAGCATCTGAATTAAAAATGTCACAAGAAATGCATTTTGCATTGACATCTTCTAAGACTTTATACACTATGAATTTGTTTCTATCTCTGACTCAAAAGATAATGAGGATCACAATGTTAGCATTTGTTGGAACCCTGAATCCTATATACATACTCTGGGAGGGCAATGTGAATAGAAAGAGCACTGTCCAGTGGACTTGCGACTGGCTAATACTGAAGAAATCTTACATATATTATCACTAGGTTTTGGAATATGGGAAAATTTGCCCTTATCATTGATGATGAACATTATAGACTGTCCACATGTGTTTTAGAAGTTGTAAAAAGTTTGCTAGCAAGCAAATTACCTTAAGTTTTATATGTGTACTCTATACTTTTCAGGTTTTGAAACATTTAATCCCTTGAGTGGTTTAACAAAACAAACATTATCTTCTCCCACTGGAATTCCTCTGGGGTAAAGCAATTGCCATCTTCCATCCAGTCAGCACATGGTTTCATGAGTAGTTGTTAAAAATATTAGTTATTTGAGGCAATCTCATTTTATGTCAACAATGTTCCACTAAATTGAAGTGCTTCCAGCAATCATGAAAAGAGCACCTAGACAGAAAAATAAAATCACAAATTTGAAGAGTTTGTGTTCTGACATAGGAGTTTTGTTTTGTGAACATGGATGGCCATTTCTTACCACAAAGTCATAGATGTATAGACTTATGGTACTGAAGACATAGCTCAGTGTTTAAGCACACTTTCTGATTTTGCAAAGAACCCTTGTTTGGTTTCCAATGCCCACATGATGTCTCAAAACACTTCTATAACTCCAGTTCTGGGAGATCAAAGGCCCTCAGTCGGCCTCTCGTGGGAATTCCATACATGCTGGTTATACACATACAAGTAGGTAATTTATACATAAGCAAAAATGAGAATAAATTTAAAAAGTTACACTTACTACAACCAAGTTGTTAGGAGAGAGCCTTCAGTATATAGATGATACAGTAAGGATATGCTAAAAAGACTAATTATTAAATAAACTTTTTCTAAAAATAATATACACACATCACTACATACACATACAGACACAGACACAGACACACACACACCACTATCATTGGTGAAATGTAGAAGAATTTTGTGTCAAAATACAGCATTAATCCATCAATGAAGGTCGATGTAGAGTTATATTTAGATAGGACATACAAGAGTACTTATTAAGGGAGTCCTACTGCAGAGGCTGAGGGTAGTATATAAGATTTTCTGGGTCAGAAGCAGTGATACCTGGGAAGGACTGTCCTGTCTTACTTTTCTATAGCTCCGGTAAAATACTGTGGCCAAGCCAAGGCAATTTATAAAAAAAGAAGCATTTAGTTTGTGACTTACAATTTCGTAGGTTTACTAACCATAATCACCATGGCATGCAACATTGCTTTAGGCATAGAATCATGGTACCGGACAATCCACTAATAGGTTACATATTCTAACATAACCTTAGGGCAGGGGGGAGAGAAGGAAGGTGAGGGTGGGGCAGAGATGGCATGTTGAGACTGTGACTGGAAATGATGCAAGTATTATGAGTCCCCAAGACCACTCCAGTGACGTACCTTTTCTAACAAGGCCCGTCCTCCTAATTCTTTTCAAATAGGTACACCAACTTTAGAACAAACATTCAATATATGAACCATTGGGTTCCTTTCTCATTCCAACTAAGATCACACACCTACAGGCTCCTTTAGCAGGGTGCTTCATGGCAGGAAGTTGGTTGGTCACACTGCAAAATCACCTAATCATAGAATTCAGTGAGATTGACTTGTGAGCACAGGAGCTTAGGAGAGGAGAAAGCACTGCATGGGAATGGCTAGTTACAGTGAAAAATACCTGTCTGGACCCCTGCTGCTCAGAAGCCTGATTGTCAGACTAAACACTGCTATAGGTTGGTAACTAACTGCTTTCAATACTTAAGATATATGTATATATATACCACTAACAATGGCCATCAAATTCTACTGTAAAGAGTGAAACAGCACAGATCATTTCCATCAATATCCACTTTATGCCAATTCTGTTTTCTTTAGTGTCCCTAGAAGCTGGCAAAAATGTTGGTGATCACTTAGTACCCTTGATTCTGAGTTTCTTGCTGGATTTTACTATTGGAAAAGAAACACATAGGGAAGCAGAGATTTGAAAGAGAAAGATTGAGTTTTCATGTCAGCCCAGGTTTTCTTCTTTTTTTTTTCTTTTATTGAATATTTTATTTACATTTCAAATGTTATCCCCTTTCCTGGTTTCCCCTCTGGAAACCCCCTATTCCAACCCCCTCTCCCTGCTTCTATGAGGGTGGTACCCATCCACTCACTCACGCACTCCCTCCCACCTCCCTGTCCTGGCATTCCTATACCATGGAGCATCGAACCTTCACAGGACCAAGGACCTCTCCTCTCATTGGTACCCAACAAGGTACAAGGGTCTCATTTATACCCTCTGTTACAAATGTGGGTGGAACTGTCAGTTGCTCCACGTGTACTCTTTGATTGGTGGGATAGTTCCTGGGAGTTCTGGGGGGGGCGTCTGATTGGCTGATGTTGTTCTCCTTATGGGGCTGCAAACCCCTACAGCTCTTTCAGTTCTTTCTCTAACTCCTCCATTGGGAAGCCCTTACTTAGTCCATTGTTTGGCTGTGAGCATCCACCTCTACATGCCAGGCTCTGACACAGCCTCTAAGGAGACAGCTATATTCAGCTCCTATCAGCATGAACTTCTTGGCATTCACAATAGTGTCTGAGTTTGGTGACTGCGTGTGAGATGGATCCCCATGTGTGGCAGTCTCTGGATGGCCTTTCCTTCACTCTCTATTCACTCTCTTTGTCTCTGTGTTTCCTTCTGTAAGTATTTTGTTCCCCTTTCTAAGAAGGACTGATGCATCCATACTTTGGTCTTCCTACTTCTGGAGTTCTATATGGTCTGTAAATTATATCTTGGGTATTCCAAGGTTTGTTCTAATATCCACTTGTCAGGGAGTACATAACATGTTTGTTCTTTTGTTATTGGGTTACCTGATTAAGGATGATATTTTCTAGTCCCATCCATTTACCTAAGAATGTCATGAAATCATTGTTTTTAATAACTGAGTAGAACTTCATTATGTAAAGGTAACACATTTTCTGTATCCATTACTTTGTTGAAGGGCATCTGGATTCTGACTATTATAAATAAAACTGCTATGAACATAGTGAAGCATGTATCCTTGTTATATGTTGGAGCATCTTTTGGGTATATGCTGAGGAGTGGTATAATAAGGTCCTCAGGTAGTACTATGTCCAATTTTCCAAGGAACTGTCAGACTGATTTCCAGAGTGGTTATACCAGCTTGCAATCCCACCAACAATGGAGGAGTGTTCCTTTTTCTCCACATCCTCACCAGCATCTGCTGTCACCTGAATTTTTTATCTTAGCCATTCTGACAGTTGTGAGATAGAATCTCGGTGTCCTTTTGATTTGCATTTCCCTGAGGACTAAGGATGTTAAACATTTCTTTAGATGCTTCCTGGCCATTAGATATTCCTCATTTGAGAATTCCTTGTTTAGCTCGTTACCCCATTTTTAATAGGGTTATTTGTTTCTCTGGAGTCTAAATTCTTGAATTCTTTGTATTTATTGGATATAATCCTATTAAATTTAGGATTGGCAAAGGTCTATTCCCAATCTGTTGGTTGCTCTTTCATTCTATTGTCAGTTCCTTTTGTCTTGTAATTTTATGAGGTCCCATTTGTGTATCGTTGATTAGAGCATAAACCACTGGTGTTCTGTTCAGAAAATTTTCTGCTCCGCCCATGTGTTTGAGCCTCTTCTTCATTTTCTCTTCTATTAGATTCAGTGTATCTGGTTTTATGCGGAGGTCCTTGATCCAGTTGGACTTGAGCTTTGTACAAAGAAATAAGAATGGGTCGATCTGCATTCTTCTACATGCTGACTACTAGTTGTAACAATACCATTTGTTGAAAATGCTGTCTTTTTCCCACTGGATGATATTTAGTTCCTTTGTCAAAGATCAAGGGATGTGGGCGTGTGGGCTCATTTCTGGGTCTTCAATTTTGTTCCATTATATCTACCTGCCTGTCTCTGTACCAATACCGTACAGTTTTATTTATGTTATGTATTTCAAATTTTATCCCCTTTCCCATCTCTGCCATCACTCCCCACATTCCAAATGCTTCTTTGAAGATGCACCCACTTCCACACCCCACCCCTTCCTACACCATCCACCTACTTCCATCTCAAACCCTGGCATTCCCCTATACTAGGGAAACAGCCTTCACAGGGCCAAGGGCTTTTCCTCCTATTGATGCCAGACAATGCCATCCTCTGCTTCACATGTGGCTGGAGCCATGTGTACTCCATGTGAATTTTTTTTTTTTTTTTTTTTTTGGTGGTTTAGTCCCTAGGAGCTCTGCAGGATCTGGTTGGTTGAGCTTGTTGTTCTTCCTATGGGGTTGCAAATCCTTTCAGCTCCTTCAGTCATTTCTCTAACACCTTTGCTGGGGACTCTGTGTTCAGTCCTATGGTTAGCTGCAAGAATGGATCAATTTGCATTCTTCTACATATTGACTGCCAGCAGAACCAGCCCCATTTGTTGAAAATGCTGGACTTTTTTCACTGGAAGGTTTTAGCTACTTTGTGAACGATCAAGTGACAATAGGTGTGTGGGTTGATTTCTGGGTCTTAAATTCTATTCCTTGATATACCTGTCTGTCTCTCTAGCAATACCATCCAGTTTTTTTGTTTTTTTTTGTTTTTTTTTTTTATCATGATTGCTCTGTAATACAGCTTGATGTTAGGGATGGTGATTCTCCCAGTTCTTTTATTCTTGAGAATAGTTTTCTCCACTCTGAGTTTTTATTTTAAGTAAATTTGCAAAATGCTCTATCTAACTCTATGAAGAATTGAGTTGGAATTTTGATGGAGATTATATTGAATCTGTAGACTACTTTTGACAATATGGTCATTTTCAATATATTAATCCTGCCAATCCATGAGCATGGAAGATCTTTCCATCTTCTGAGATCTTTAATTTCCTTCTTCAGAGTTGAAGTTCTTGTCATACTGATCTTTCACTTGCTTGGTTAGAGTCACACTGAGGTATTTTATATTATTTGTGACAATTGTGAAGGGTGTTACTTCCCTCATTTCTTTCTCAGCCTGTTTATCTTTTGAGTAGAGAAAGGCTACTGTTTTGTTTGATTTAATTTTATACCCAGCCACTTTGTTGAAGTTGTTTATCAGCTGTAGGAGTACTCTGGTGGAATTTTTGGAGTCACTTAAGTATACTATCATCTGCAAATAGTGATAATTTGCCTTCCTCCTTTCCAATTTGTATCCCTTTTACTTCCTTTTGTTGTCTAATTGCTCTGGCTAGGACTTTGACTACCATGTTAAATAAGTAGGGTGAGAGTGGGCAGCCTTGTCTAGTTCCTGATTTTAGTGGAATTGCTTCAAATTTCTCTCCATTTATTTTGATGTTGGCTACTGGTTTTCTGTATATTATTTTTACTATGTTTTGATATGTGCTTTTAATTCCTGATCTTTCCAAGACCATTAAGGGTTGTTGAATTTTGTCACATGCTTTTCTCAGCATCTAATTAAATGATCATGTGTTTTTTGTTTTTTGTTTTGTTTTTTTTTTTTGAGTTTGTCTACATAGTGGATTACCTTGTTAGGTTTCATTATATTGAACCACCCCTGCATCCCTTGGATGAAGCCTACTATATCATGATGTACGATCATTTTGATGTGTTCTTGGATTCAGTTTATAAGAATTTTATTGAGTACTTTTGAATTGCTATTCATAAGGGAATTTGTTCTGAAGTTCTCTTTCTTTATTGGGTTTTCTGAGGTTTAGATATAAGCATAATTGGGGCTCATAGAATTAATTGGGCAGTGTTCCTTTTGTTTCTGTTTTGCAGAAAAGTTTGAAGGGTATTGGTATTAGATCTTCTTTGAAGATCTGATAGAATTCTGCACTAAACCTATCTGGTCCTGGACTTTTTTGGTTGGGAGACTTTTAATGACTGCTTTAGGGGGGCTATGGGACTGTTTAGATGGTTTATCTGATTCTGATTTAACTTTGGTACCTGGTATCTGTCTAGAAAATTGTGTACTACACCTAATTTTCCAATTTTGTTCAGTATAGGCTTTTGTAGAAGGATCTGATAATTTTATCAATCTTCCTAGTTTCTGTTATTATGGCTCTCTTTTCATTTCTGATTTTGTTAATTTGGATACTCTTTCTGTTCCCTCTGGTTAGTCTGACTAGAGGTTTATTTACTTGCTGATTTTTTCAAAGATCCACCTCCTGGTTTTGTTGAGTTCTTTTTGTTTCTACTTGGTTGATTTCAGGCCTGAGTTTGAGTATTTCCTGCCATCTACTCTTCTTGGGTGTATTTGTTTCCTTTTGTTCTAGAGATTTCAGAACTCTGCTATCAAGCTGCTAGTGTATACTCAGGAAGTTTGACTCCCAGGTACTCTAACATGCCCAGGGTCATGGGTGAGAGGACCATAACATCTGCCCTAACACCAGGAGTAACTTCGTCCCCTAGGATCCAGTGAGGCAGGAAGCCCTGCCTAGCTAGTGGCGAGGGTTCCTTCTGTTCCGATCCAGTGCCTGAGCAGACCTTGAATGCTGGCTCCACACCCATTCCCAAAACTCCCAGAGAAAGCCAACTCCTAGTTGCTCTAACATGCTCAGGATCATAGTTTGAACCTGCACCTAGAACAGGCCTGGGACACTGGCTCCTCACCCATTCCCACAACATAAAGAGCAAGCCCAACTTCCAGGTGCTCCGAAATGCCCAGGATCATAGGAGAAGTCACAACATCTACCGTAACACCCAAACTAACTGGGTCCCTCAGGATCCAGGGATGCAGGAAATCCCACCCATCCAGTGGCACTGGTTCTTTCCAGTCTGAACCTGGGTCAAGAGCAGAGCTGGATGGCTAGCTCTACATACAATCTTCCAATACCCAGAGGGAGCCTGACTCCCAGTGCTCTGAAACACCCAGGATCACAGGATCACAGAAGAAGCTTGACTCCCACCATATCAGACACAACCAGAGGCATTGGAGCTCTGACATACTGACGATCACAGTTGAGGTCACAGCATCTTACCCAACACCCAGCATAACTGAAGCCCCCCACAGGAACCCAGGAAACACAAACCCCCTCCTAACCAGAGTCACAGGTTCCTTCTAGTTGCAACAATGTCATAAGCAAACTCAGGGCTCTGGTTCTCCATCCACTCCTGCAACATCCTGAGAAAGGTTGCCTCCTAGGAGTTCTGACATAGTAAGGTGTCAGGAGCTTGGTCACACCAGGATTTAAGGATCCCAGAGGCAGCTTGAGTCCCAGGAACTCTGACACACCCAGGATTTCAAGATCCCAGGATCCCAGAGACAGCTGAACTCTAGGAAGTTCTGACACAACTAGAATCATAGGAGGGACAGCCTTTAGTCATAGACAGAAAGGGTAGGTAGCACTAGAGATAACCAAATGGAGAGAGGCAAGTACAAGAAGGGTAGGTAGCACTAGAGATAACCAAATGGAGAGAGGCAAGTACAGGAACATAAACAACAGAAACCACAACTACTTGGCATTATTAGAACCCAGATCTCCCACTACATCAAGTCCTGGATAACCCATCATATCAGAAAAGCAAGATTTGGATTTAAAATTGCATCTCATGATGATGATAGAGGATTTTAGGAAGGATATACATAACTCTCTTAAAAATATACAGGAGAACACAGTTAAACAGTAGAAGCCCTTAAAGAGGAAACACAAAACTTTCTTAAAGAGTTATAGGAAAACACAGCCAAACAGTTGAAGGAATTGAACCAAAACCATCCATGATCTAAAAGTAGAAATAAAAGCAATAAAGAAATCACAAAGGAAGACAACGTTAGAGATAGAAATCTAGGAAGGAGATCAGGAATCAGATGCACGTGTCACCAACAGAATACAAGAGATAGAAGAGAGTCTTAAGGTACAGAAGATACAATAGAAAAGATTGACACAACAGTCAAATACAAAAAAAGAAAGAAAAAGCAAAACAAAAACAAACTATTTAGGAAATCCAGGAAACAATGAGAAGACCAAACCTACCTCTATACCAAACAGGTATAGAAGAGTGTGAAGATTATCAACTTAAAGGAACAGTAAATATCTTCAACAAAATTATAGAAGAAAACTTCCTTAACCGAAAGAAAGAGATGCCCATAAACATATAAGAAACCTACAGAACTCCAAATAGACTGGACCAGAAAAAAAACTCCTTCTGTCACATAATAGTCAAAACACCAATACACAAAACAAAGAATATAAAAAGCAGTAAGGGAAAAATCAAGTAACATATAAAAGCAGACCTGTCAGAATTACACCAGACTTCTCGACAGAGACTATGAAAGCAAGAAGATCCTGAGCAGACACCATACAGACCCTAAGAGAACACAAATACCAACCCAGGTTACTCTAGCCAGCAAAACTCTAAATTATCATAGATGGAGAAACCAAGATGTTCCATGTCAAAACCAAATTAACACAATTTCTTCACACAAATCCAACCTTACAAAGGATAATAGTTGGAAAACTCCCATAGAAGGAAGTATACCCTCAAAAAAGCAAGAAAGTAATCTTTCAGTAAACCCAAAAGAAGATAGCGACATAAACATAATTCCACCTCTAAGACAAAGAATATCAGAAAGCAACAATTACTTTTCCTAATATCTCTTAATATCAGTGGACTTAATTCCCCAGTAAGAAGAATAGCCTAATTGACTGGATACATAAACAGGACCCAGCATTTTGCTGCATACAGAAAATGCTTGACTTCAGAGGAGTGGATCAGGTCAGTAAGTGCAGATTGAGCCATTCTTAGGATTATGTATGTATCATGTTAACTCAAGGAGCTAGGGGAATTGCATGTTTTTCTATGTTGGTAGCTTAATATCTGGTCAAGACCAAGATGTGTGGCTTGTGAAATGTGTAGTATAGTCTGAAGGTTTAAGTGGAGAGATGGTGGAATTCAATTACCCCATCTGTCTCTGTCTCTTTCTCTCTGTCTGTGTTTCTGTGTCTCTGTCTCTGTCTGTCTCTGTCTCTGTCTGTCTCTCTGTCTCTCTCTGTCTCTGTCTCTCTCTCTCTCTCTCTCTCTCTCTCTCTCTCTCTATATATATATATATATATATATATATATATATATATATATATATGTATTACCTGCACTTGGTAATTCTCAGTTGTCCTGTCATGGTTTGTATTTTATTTTCTATTTTCATTTGGAGAAGCATAGGCTCACAGAAGCTTGGAAAGGAAACTGAGTTTAAGATTAAAAGATGTCAGAGAAGATTGAACAGACTAAACATTTGTTATGAGAACTTATTTTGAATGTAAACAGGAGTTGGAATCTCAGCATCTTCATAAAAAGCTGGGTGTACAGCTCATTCCTGTAACTCTGCTTCTGAGAAAGGTGAAGACAGGGGGTGGGAGGATCAGTGGGGCTTGCTGGTTTCCAGTCTAGCCAAGGAAATATGATCCTCAAACTTAATCAATTTCCTGACCCAATGGAGAAGCAGAGGCTGATAGAAGAGAACACCTAACATTACTTCTGGCCTACTTGTATGTTTATATGCAAATATGTTTGTACCCACAGGTGTACAAATACTCATAGAGTCATAGAAATGCTCATACAGATGAACACACATAAATGCAAGTAAATAAATAATTCTTTTTTTAAAGATACCATAAAAATTGTTATTACATCTAAAATTCAATTACCAAAAAGTATGTCAGTGGAAAAAAACTAATGAGGAGACATTTACCAGGTACTTGTGCTATGTGAAGAGAATGACTGAAAGATGTGGCGATCTCAGATATCAGGAAAGATGGTTACATCTGACACTCTGTCTGCAAATGATTTTCTTGGGATGGGAGGATAACATATAGAAAAGCTCAGTGAGTGTACTCAGTGCAGGCAGGAAAATCTGCAATAAGGCAAGGATGGAGCATGGAACAAGCCTTTTATGAACCTAAATGGATGCTGATCTTTGACTTGTTTCTCCCATTTGACAAAGAACCTTGGGTCCAAGAGTGTAAATGGCAAAGGCTATAGAGGAGAGCCACTAAAGGAAAATGGGACCCTAGAGGGAGGGAAGATTGTGTCTGGTGAAATAAATGAAAAGGAGCTCTCTATTCACTGCCATCTCAAGAGATATCTAGAAGATAATATGATTCATGCTATGTTTTCCAACATTTCAAAAACAAATGTATACTTGATTATTCTGTCCAATTAAAAGCATGCATTTGAAAATTTAAAACCTAAATTTCTGGGCAGAAGTGGTACCCATTTAAATAATACTTCTTATAGAAAAAGACAATTGGTAGTTACAGATTACTCACAGTTACTAATCTGAGTTCTGCTTGTTGACACAGGACTGTTAGAAATCAGGTAAAAGGATATTGAGGAAAGTTTAAAGATTGGAATTAATGCATTGGAAAGAAAATGAGGAAATTGGGGGAGATAAAACTGTCATTATTTTCAGATGAGATGCTTACCACTCTGAAAAGGCCATAGAACAAACACCTATAACCATCATTTTAAGCAAGTCTGACAATATTTACATAAGATAAAATTTAAGTACTAGTAAAACTTTAATAGCTTTCAACAGTCAATCAGAAATCATAAGTAAAAAGAAAAATACAACCCACAATAATAATAAAACCTTTAATGTATGTAAGAATTAAACTCGATCAAAGTGTATTATTACTTATAAGAAAATTTAGAGTGTCAAAAAGTATACAGAAGATAATTGCAATACATTAAAACCTTTATTTTTAGATTAACTAATTAAATATTATATGTATAGAAGATCTTTATTCATTTAGTCTATAATTATAATTTTATTTCCCTTAAATATGTGGTTAGATTCTTTTAACTGGACAAATTTTGTACAAAGTTTAAATGAAAGGAGAAAAATCAGAAAGAATTATGTGAAGTTAGAAAAAACCCTATATGCATCCATATGAGAAAATAAGAAATAACGCAAAGCCATGAGCAAAATAATAAAATAATATGGTATTCCTTTAAGAAGTGCAAAATAGCCTGATGAAGCACTTTTTTTGTGGAAATCTCATCACAAAACATATGAAAAATGTTAAACTGGTTTATCATGTGCACAAAACCAAACTAGATCATAGCAGAAGACAGCTGCTACTTGTTTATTAACACATTAGGTGTATAAATGTAGCTCAGTGGTGAAAGCTTACCTAATATGTGTCAGGCTTTAGGCTCCATCTCCAGCACCCACTTCTAAAACAGGCACTTACAATTTACAGGTCTGTAGTATTGTTGAATTCTATTTGACAGTGACATCAGAAAAAAGAATTGAAGAACAGAAACTACTGGTGATGGTAAAAAACAGAAATCTAGATAAAAGATAAAGTTATGACTATATAGAAAGGTTTTGTAGGAGTTACTCTTGGTTGAACATTCAAAAAATGGAAAAGGTTATATATATATATATATATATATATACATATACATATATATATATGTAATGTCAGGAATAAGAGAGAGCCTCCACAATATGGAAAATTTCTAGGAAACAACATAAACAACAACAAAGAATTGAAGGTCTAGTCATTAGTGTAGGAGGAAAAAAATGCCATCTTCTTTGGGACTGATGATCATATTGTAGAGAATGTACTAATCACCACAACATAGAATAGCAAAAGAATACGTAACATTCAGAGGAGAAAGGAAGGGGTTAAACTGTCTACTTATAGATTGCTCAGGTACAAAATCCCAGAAACTCACAAAAGCCCAAAAAGGGAATTTTATCTCTGTCTCAGGATTCCACATCAATATAACTATCAGCTGGGTCTCTGTATATTTATTCAACAAAATATTAAAAATTAAATCAATAATCTTTAAATTAAAGGGATTCATATTTAAGGAAAAATTAATAATATAGTTATTACCTTGCAAATATTAAAACAGATATATTATTGAGAAAAGATATTAAGGAAAACTCGGATTTGAAGGCCTACTGTGTTCTTGGACCAGCAGACCCCACCCAGGTGAGAAGTGCATGATCTACAGAGCTTTGCACAGATTCCCCAAAATACAATTAATGTCTTGTATAAACATACAAAATACATGTAGTAGCACAAAAGCTTTTAACAAAAGGTTTCACTAGAACAGTTAATCCACCTGATTTCAAATTTCCTACAACCTGGATTGACTAAGAATCTGATGGTTTTGGTAAGGACTAATACCTAGATTAATGGTTTTATATAGAAAGTAGAAATACATATACCTATGTTCCATATGGCTTAATATCCACAATATTTCCACATGTATATAAGCCTGAACAATGACTTCTATTTGTACACATGAACATATGCCAACATTTAATAAATATCCTGAGCAATGAAGATAAGGATGAAAGACAAAGAAAACTAGAGTTCATAGGTTTGCATCCTCAGTAAAGTGAACCTTGGCCTTTATGTCACAACACCTATAAGACTTTACTGGAAATGTTCTATAAATGTAAACGTAAGAGCTACAAGTGCATTGTTAAAAGATGTCAGGATGTTCACATGAAGTCTTACTGGGGAGATGCTGTGCAGAATGAACAGATTTTATAATAAAACTGCAAAAATATGCTCTTTTCAAAATAATATCATCATAAATTAAACATATCCAGCAATGAATTTGTACATTATAGGCTCCTCAAAGGAATGCCAAGATTCCTCATTGTACCTCACAACTGTATGTTAAGATCCTATTGCTGTAACTACCCTGAACCTTCCTCAGAGGTTACAGAAAAGTCAAGCTAGGACTGAACTGTAAACTCCTTTTTCTAGCTAGTAATCATGACAGAAAGCTGTTATGAGAGAAGAATCACTAAAAGTATCACTTAGCAATAGATCATTTCCCAAATAAGGAAATTTCATTTGAACAATGTGTGTTTACTTTTAAACCTGTTTACATGTGTTATAGGTTTCTTTTTAAGCCAGGTTGTTACTAGCATGATTTTTTTCTTTTTACTTTTTCAGACATTCTCACTGTTCTTTTATCTTCCTCTCTTCTTGTTTGGGTTTTCTCTCCCTCTCCTCCCTAATTAGAACTCATGAATTTTCCCATTTTCTCCTTTAGATTACTTGTGCCCTTATATAGCCTGATATAATCTGTTGCTTCCATATACCACCATGTTCCTATTTTACTGTTTTTAAATAAAATAATTATATACAGGATATTAAGCCTCTACGGCTGGCAATGCTCCCACAAGAATGATGGAGTAACACAAACCCTCTAGTACTAGGCACAAACAAATTCCTTTTGAATGGCTAGCCAGCCTAGTACAGTTGACTCTCAAACCAACGTAGATTATATGTAATCCTTGGTTGCCTCTCAAAGGTTGACGGTGGATTTAGTATATAGATGATTCTCACTGGATCTATGCTGAAAGGCTCTTTCTTGTGGTCTAGATTCCATTTTCTAGAAAAATATTATGCAATCAATGACAAAATGTGAACCACAATAATTACAATAAAGACAATATTACAGGTGAGTAACAAACTAATATGTCTGTAACTACTAACAATTTTCTAATTGTCTGGAACTGGGAACCTAGTCGACTCCCTGTTATAGATGACCCTCTAGTGAAGTCATGTTCAGTAATAATAGTAACAATAACAAAACTAACAAAACTATTTGTTAGACCAGAATAATTCCTTATTAACTTCTAAATCTTTTAGAAGATTAGTATAGTTACCCCCCTCATCAAAGCCTCTAATTAAAACAAATGAAGACTATCAATGAGAAACATACCTGGACACAATACATATATAAATAGATTGTGGGGAGTGTAGAACCTATAGATACATTTATATCACAGCTCCTGCACATACTTATAAGGAAATATTGCTGAAGAGGAGGTAGAAAGATTGTAAAATTGAGAGTACCTGGAAGACTGCTATTAACTCTTTCCTAAAAATGGTTGCATAAACAAGATTGGAAAAGTGGCAGTATCATATGGATATGCTAATGGGAAAGGAGCAAATTTTATGGGTCCCATCACTAGACAAAGAACTTCAGGCATTTAATGACTTTTGAAGGAAAGAGAATTACCCTCTTCATCTAAATCATAGTGCCTTGGAATCATATACATTCCAACAAGCCAGTTTATCAAGTTGCATTTACACATATTTGTTTATACACACATGCATACATACATACATACTCACAAATTTAATGTAGAGACATAGGTAGGCAGGAGGGAAAGCATGGGCTGGAGAAAAGAAAATTAGGGGAAAGTGATTTAACACTATCTCAGATATAAAAAGTTCTAAGATTTTTGACCCATTAATCAAAATAATGTGAAGAATAAAATGTAATCTAAATTAACAGAGTCAGAAATGAACTGTAAACATTAGGACAAAGACAAAAGTTAGAAGAAAAACAAATACTTTAAAAATGTTTGCTCCATTAAGTTGGAAAACCTAAAAGAAATTGATGAATGTCCTGACTCAACCAAACTACCAAGATTAAGCCAAGAAGTTAGCAATGTAAGCAATCACAAAAATGAAAAGATTGAAAGAGTAATTAAAATCCTTTCCACCTAAAAAAAGACCAGGATCATAAGGATTCACAGCAGAATTCAACTAGATATTCAAAGTCAAACAAACAGCCCTTCATTAACTGTTCCAAAAAGAAACAGAAGATTCAGTCCAAAACTCCTTCTACAAAGCCAATATCACTCTAATACTCAAGGCACATAAAAATTCAACAAAAGAAAACTAAAGCCAATGTATATATACATGCCAATGTATATATACATGCCTACATATATGTATACATATACATCATATACATATACTTTTATACATATACATCATGTACATATAGATCATATACATAAACATAAACATATACACACATATACATTATATATATGTATATATATATATATAATGTGTACTCAAAAATAATCAACAAAATACAGACACAGGGAGACAAACTGGGAGAAATAAAAACATAGGAAAGCGATTAGAAGACATAGATGCAAGCATCAACAACAGAATATAAGAGATAGAAGAGAGAATCTCATGTGGAGAAGATACCATAGAAAACATTGACACAGCAGTCAAAGAAAACTCAAAAAGCCCCTAACCTACAATATTTAGGAAATCCAGGACACAGTGACTGATAATGGGTATAGAAGAGAGTGAAGACTCCCAATTTGAAGGAACAGTAAATATCTTCAATAAAATTATAGAAAAAAAAAGTACCTACTCTAAAGAAAGAGATGCCCATGAACATACAAGAAGCCTACAGAGCTCTAAATAGACTGAACCAGAAAAGAAACTTCTTCTGTCACATAATAGTCAAAGCACCAAATACAAAAAACAAGAATATTAAAAGCAATAAGAGAAAAGTCAAAAAACCTATGAAGGCAGACATAGCAGAATTACACCAGACTTCTCACTAGAGTTTATGAAAGCTAGAAGATCTTGGGCAGATGTCATACAGACCCTAAAAGAACACAAATGCCAGCCCAGGTTATTCTACCCAGCAAAACTCTAAATTATCATCGATGGAGAAATCAAAATATTACATGTCAAAAAGAAATTTACACAATATCTTTACACAAATCCAGCCCTGCAAGCGATAATAGATGTAACAGAAGGAGGGAAACTACACCCTAGAAAAATCAAGAAAGTAATCTTTCATCAAACCCAGAAGAAGATAGCCACACAAACATAAATTCCACTTCTAATAACAAAAATAAGAAAAAGTAACAATCGCTTTTCTTAATATCTCTTAATTTAATGAAGTCAATCCCCAAATAAAAAGACATAGATTAACTGACTGGATATGTAAATAGGATCGAGTATTTTGCTGGAAGCACACCTCAGTGACAAAGACAGAGTCAAAGGATGTCAAAAATTTTCCAAGCAAATGGTCCTAAGAACATTCTAGTATCGAATAAAATCGACTTTCAACCCCCCCCCAAAAAAAAAGACAAGGAAGGACACTTTATACTCATACTAATCAAAGGAAAATCTACCAAGATGAACTCTCAATTAAATATCTATGCTCGAAATGCAAGAGTACCCTTTAGTAAAGAAACTTTACTAAAGCTTTAATAAACCACACATAGCACCTCACACAACAATAGTGGGAAACTTCAACACACCACTCTCATCAATGGACAGATTGTGGAGACAGAAAATAAATAGAGAAACAGTGAAACTATAGGAAGTTATGAACCATATAGATTTAACAAATATCCATAGAACATTTCATCCTAAAATAGAAGAACATACCTTCTTAGCACCTCATGGTACTTTCTTCAAAACTGACTGTATGATCAGTCACAAAACAGGTCTCAACATACACAAGAAGAATGAAATAATCCCTTGCACACTATCAAATCATCATGGACTAAGGCTGGTCTTTAATAATTAAAAAACAACCAACCAACCAACCAACCAACCAAACAACAACAGAAAGTCCACATATTCACGGAAACTGAACAACCCACTACTCAGTGAAAACGTGGTCACAGAAGAAATAAAGAAAGAAATTAAAGACTTTTTGGAATTTAGTGGAAATGAAGGCAAAACATACCAAAACTTATGGGACATGATAAAAGCAATGCTAAGAGGAAAATTCACAGATCTGAGTGCCTCCAAAAAGAAACTGGAAAGAACATTTCCTACCAGTTTGACAGTGCACCTGAAAGCTCTAGAACAAAAACAAGCAAATGTACCCAAGAGGAGAAGACAGCAGGAGTCAATCAAACTTAGCTTTGAAATCAACAAAGTAGGAACAAAGAAAAAACTATACAAAGAATCAACAAACCTAGGAGCTGGTTCTTTGAGAAAATCAACAGGATAAATAAACCTTTAGCCAGACTAACCAGAGGGCACAAAGAGAGTATCCAAATTAACAAAATCAGAAATGAAAAGAGATACATAATATCAGAAACTGAGGAAATTAAAAAAAATTATCAGGTCCTACCACAACAAAACTTGAAAATCTGGAGGAAATGGAAAATTTTCTAGACAGATAACAAGTACCAAAGTTAAATCACGATCAGATAAATGATCTAAACAGTCTCAAAACACCTAAAGAAATAGAAGCAGTCATTAAAAGTCTCCCAACCAAAAAGTCCAGGACCAGATGGGTTTGTTGCACAATTCTATCAGACCTTCATGAAGACCTCATACTAACACTGTCCAAACTATACCACAAAATAAAAACAAAAGAGCACTACCCAAATTCCTTCTATGAAGCCACGATTATGCTTATACTTAAACCACACAAAGTCCCAACAACAAAAAAGAAAATCAGACCAATTTCCCTAATGAATATCTATGCCAAAATATTCAATAAAATTCTCACAAACCAAATCAAAGAATATATCAAAACAATTACCCATCATAATCAAGTAGGCTTCATCTCAGGGAGGCAGGGATGGTTTAATATGTGGAAATCCATCAATGTAGTTCACTATGTAAAGAAATTCAAAGAAAAACACCACATGATCATCTCATTAGAAGCTGGGAAAGCATTTGACAAAATTCAGCACCCTACATGTTAAAAGTCTTGGAAAAATCAGGAATTCAATGCCCCTATCAAACCATAGTAAAAAGCAATATACAGCAAACCAGTAGCCAACATCAAGCAAAATAGAGAGAAACTTAAAGCAATCTCACTAAAATCAGGGACTAGATAAAGCTGCCCACTCACTCCTTACCTATTCCATACAGCAAAAGAAAATAAAAGGGATACAAATTGGAAAAGAAGAAGTCAAAATATCACTATTTGCAGATGAGTGATAATATACCTACGTGACCCCAAATTTCCACCAGAGAACTACTAAGTCTGATAAACAACTTCAGCAAAGTAGCTCGATATAAAATTTTTTAACCAAATCAGTTTCCTTCCTCTACTAAAAGGATAAACAGGCTGAGAAAGAAATTACGGAAATGACATCCTTCACAATAGTCACAAATTATATATAATTCCTTGGTGTGACTCTAACCAAGCAAGTGAAAGATATGTATGACAAGAACTTCAGGTCTCTGAAAAAAAGAATTTGGAGAAGGTCTCAGAAAATAGAAAGATCTTCCAAACTCATGGATTGGCAGGATTAATATTTAAAAATGGCCATCTTGCCAAAAGCAATCAACAGATTCAATGTAATCTTCATCTAAACTGCAACTTACTTCTTTGTAGAGTTAGAAAGAGCAATTTGTAAATTCATTTGGAATAATAAAAAACCCAGGATAGTGAAAACTATCCTCAACAATAAAAGAACTTCTGGTAGAATTATCATCCTTGACCTGAAGATGTATTACAGAGCAATATTTTAAAAACTGTATGGTATTGGTACACAGACTGGCAGGTAGATCATTGGAAGAAAATTGAAGATGCAGAAGTGAACCCACACAACTATCTTGATCTTCGCAAAAGGAGCTAAAACCATCCAATGGACAAAAGATAGCATTTTCAACAAATGGTGCTGGTTCAACTGGAGGTGAGCATGCAGAAGAATGCAAATTGATCCATTCTTTTCACCCTGTACAAAGCTCAAGTCCCAGTGGATCAAAGACCTCCACATAAAACCAGATACATTCAAACTAGTGAAGAAAAAGTGGGGAAGAGCCTTGAACACATGAGCACTGGGGAATATTTCCTGAACAGAACACCAATGGCTTATGCTCTAAGATCAAGAATCGACAAATGGGACCTCATAAAATTGCAAAGTTACTGTAAGGCAAAGGACACTATCATTAGGACAAAATGGCAACCAACAGATTGGGAAAAGATCTTTATCAATTCTAAGTCTGATAGAGAGCTAATATCTAATATGTACAAAGAACTCAAGAAGTTAGACTCCAGAGAATCAAATAACCCTACTAAAAATGGAGTAGAGATCTAAACAAAAAATTCTCAGCTGAGAAAAACTTAATGGCTGAGAAGTACCTAAAGAAATGTTCAATATCCTTGGTCACCAGGGAAATGCAAATCTAAACAACCCTGAGATTCCACCTCACACCAGACAGAATGGCTAAGAACAAATCTCAGGTGACAACAGATGCTGGGGAAGATGTGGAGAAAGAGGAACACTCCTCCATTGTTGGTGGGATTGCAAGTTGGAACAAACACTCTGGAAATCAGTCTGGAAGGTTCTCAGAAAATTGGACATAGTACTAAACGTGGACCCAGACACATCACTCCTGGGCATATACCCAAAAGATGCTCTAACATTTAACAAGGACACATGCTCTAGTTTGTTCATAGCAGCCTTACTTATAATAGCCAGAAGCTGGAAGAACCCAGATGTCCTTCAACCGAGAAATGTATACAGAAAATCTGGTACATTTACATAATGGAGTACTACTCAGCTATTAAAATCAATGACTTCTTGGAATTCATAGGCAAATGGATGGATCTAGAAAATATCATCCTGGGTGAGGTAACCCAATCCCAAAATTGCACATGGTATGTTTTCTCTGATAAATGGATATTAGTCCAAATGCTCAGATTAATCAAGATACAATGCACAGACAACAAGAAGCTCAAGAAGGAGCACTAAAGTGTGGATGTTTCAGTTCTTCTTAGAAGGGAAAATAAAAATATTCATAAGAGGAGATATGAAGACAAAATATGGAGTAGAGACTGAAGGAATGGCCATTCAGTGACTGCCCCACCTGGCGATCCAGCTCATATACTTACAGCCACCAATCCCAGATAATTTTGCTGTTGCCAAGAAGTGCCTGCTGACAGGAGCCTGATAGAACTGTCTCCTGAGAGGCTCTGCCAGAGCATGACAAATACAGAGGTGAATGCTCACAGCCAACCATTGAACTGAAAATGAGTTCCCATTGGAGGAGTTAGAGAAAGGATTGAAGGAGCTAAATAGGTTTTGCAACAAGACCAACCATTCATTCAGAGCTCCTAGGGACTAAACCACCATTCAAAGAGTACACATGGACAGACCCATGGCTCCAGCTGCATTTGTAGCAGAAGATGGCCTTGTTGGGCACCAATAGGAGGAGAATCCCTTGGTTCTGCCAAGGCTGGACACTCCTGTGTAGGGGAATTTCAGGGTGGGGAGGTGGGAAAGTGTTGATGGTTGGAGGGGGGGAAGTGGATAACATTTGAAATGTAAATAAAAAGTTCCAAATTAAAAAAAAGAAAGAAATATCCTGGAGAGTAAGAAATGTGGGTTGTGGAAGAAATAGTCTTCTACAGGAATCAGCTCATGAATTAGTTTTCCAATGCCAAATAGTCAAATATACAGACTGACAATATATACAAGATCAATGTATAGAAAATAAATGCCAATCCACTATATAAACAAACTCAAAGGAAAAAAATCACATGATTATTTCCTTAGATGCAGAAAAATCACTTGACAAAATACAACACACTTCCATGTTAAAAGTATTGGAACGATCAGGAACTCAAATGCCATACCTAAACATAATAAAAGCATTTAATTGCAAACCAACAGCCATATCCATTAAATGGAGAGATACTTGAAGCAATCCTACTAAAATCAGGGACAAGATAAGGATGCCAATCTTCCTGTATCTATTCAATATAGTACTAGAGGTTCTAGCTAGAACAATAAGGAAACAAAAAGAGATCAAGAAGATACAAACTAGCAAAAAAGAAAGATAGATATCACTATTTGCAGATGATATTATAGTATACGTAAGTGACCCCAAAAATTATACCAGTGAACTTTTACATCTGATAAACAACTTCAAAAAAGTGGCTGGATGTAAAATTAACTCAAATAAATCAGTAGCCTTCCTTTATACAAATGATATACAAGCTCAGAAAGAAATTAAAGAAATTAGGGAAACAACTCCCTTCACAATAGCCCCAAATAATATAAAATATCTTTGGGTAACTCTACCCAAACAAGTAAAGATTTGTATGACAATAATTTTAAGTGATTAGAAAGAAATCAAAGATCTCAGAAAATGGTGAGATCTCTCATGCTCATGGATTGGCAGAATTGATATAGTTTAAATGGTGATCCTACCAAAGTTGATCTACAGATTCAATCCAATCCCCATCAAAATCTTAACACAATTATTCAAAGACATGGAAAGAACGATTCTCAAATTTGTCTGGAAAGGCAAAAAATTCAGAATAGCAAAAGCAATTCTTAACAATAAAAGAACTGCTGTGGGCGAGTCACCATCTCTGACCTCAAGCTATATTACAGAGCAATAGTGATAAAACTGTATGCTATTGGTATATAAACAGACATGTTGATCAATGGAATAGAATTTAAGACCCAGAAATAAAGCCACACACTTATGGACACTTGATCTTTGACAAAGAAGCCAAAAATATACAATTGAAAAAAAATGAAAGCATCTTTGGTAAATGATGCTGGTCTAACTGGCTGTCTGTATGTAGAAAAATGAAAATAGACCCATATTTGTCACCTTTCATAAAGCTGAAGTTCAAGTGGATCAAGTACTTCAACATAAAACCAGATACACTCAATCTAATAGAAGGGAAATTGGGAGAGAGCCTTGAACACATTCATTGGCACAGGGAGAAATTTTCTAAACATTACTCCAATGGCTGATGCTCTAATATCAAGAATTGATGAATGGGACCTCAGGAAATTGGAAAGCTTCTGTAAGGCAAAGAACTTAGTTAATAGGACAAATTGGCAATATCCAACATATAAAAAAAATCAAGAAGCTAACCACCAAAAAACCAAACAACCCAATCAAAAATGGGGTCTACAAGAACTAAACAGAGAATTCACCACAGAGGAATCTCAAATGGCTGAGAAGCCCCTAAAGAAATGTTCGAAATCATTAGTGATCAGGAAAATTCAAGCCAAAACAACCCTGAGATTCCATATCACACCAATCAGAATGAGTAAGATCAAAACTTCAGGTGATAGCACATGTTGGCAAGGATTAGGAGAAAGACAAACACTCCTCCATTGCTGGTAGGATTGCAAACTGGTACAACCACTCTGGAAATCAATCTGAAGTTTCCTCAGAAAATTGGAAATAGCTTTACCTAAAGACCCAGCTACACCACTCTTGGGAATATACACAAAAGATGCCCCACCAGGCAAAAGGGCTATGTGTTACGTTATGTTCATAGCAGCCTAATTTGTGATAGCCAGAAGCTCGAATGAACCCAAATGTTCCACAACAGAAGAACGAATACAGAAAATTTGGTTCACTTACACAGTGAAATACTACTCAGCTATTAAGAATGAGGACATCTGAGTTTTGCAGGCGAATGGATAAACTAAAACATAACCTCCTGCATGAGGTAACTCAGAACCAAAAGGACATGCATGGAATGTGCTCACTAATAAGTGGATATTAGCCAATAAAAAGTGCAGAATACCCAAGATACAACCCACAGAACTCAAAAAGTTTAACAAGCCAAAAGGCCCAAGTGAGGCTGACTCAATCCCACTTGGGAGGGAGAAGAAAGCAATCACAGGACAGAGGAAGGACGGAGAGAGGGACTTGGGTGGAAAAGGGGATAGGAAATTGAGGAGGGGAACACGATCAGGTATTGGGTGGAGGAACAGCAGAGCGAATGGAAGCTGGCATCCTTGGGAGGTAGAAGGTGGGGGTACCCTCCAGAATGTACCAGAAACCTGGGACATAAACTTAGGACTCGAAGGGAGGGACCTTAGATGAAATGCTCTATAGTAGGGAGAGAGAACTTGTAGAGCCCACTTCCAGCTGAAAGACAGGGCATCAAGTGAGAGAGGTGTTGGCCATCACATAGTCAAAAACTCTGATGCAAAATTGTTCCTGTCTGAAAGAACTGCATGGACAAAAATGGAGAAGAACCTGAGGAAAGGGAGGTGCATAATCAGGTCAAAAGTGTGATCCAGCTCAAGGGACGTCCCATAGCCTGACATTATTGCTGAGACTATGGAGTGCTCACAAAAAGTGGCCAATCATGACTGCCTCTGAAAGACCCAACAAGAAACTGAAAGAGTCACATGCAGATATTTACTACTAATTGACAGAAGCTGCTGGCCCCTGTGGTTGATTTAGAGAAAAGCTGGAAGAAGCCCAGGAGGGGGGCGACCCTGTAGGGAGACCATCAGTCTCAATTAACCTGGACCCCAGAGATCTCTCAGACACTGGGCCACCAATCACGCAGCATATACCAGCTGATATGAGGCCCCTAACACATATACAGCAGAGGACTGTCATGTCTGGGCTCAGTCAGAGAAGTGCACATAACCCTCAAGAGACTGGTGGTCCTAGCGAGTAGAGAGGTCTGGTGGGTTGGGGGCTAGAGGGTAGAGATATCTTCACAGAGAGGAGAGTTGGGAGGAGTTATGGGATATGGAACAGTCAGAGAGGGTAGACAATTGGGGGATAAAATCTGGAGTGTAAAAAAATTATTAAATAAAATTTAAAATGTAAATAAAGAAAAGGCTATGGATTAGAAAGAGAGCAAGAAGTGTTATATGGGAAGCTTTGGGTGGAGGACAGAGGATAGAGAAATTATGTAGTAATATCATAATCTCAAATATAAGAAATAGAAAACAGTGCAAAATGAAAGAATGGTCCATAAATTACATGGAATGATGTCTATAGGATAATTCAAACAAAAAGCCAGAGGCTAGTAATATGTATTATACTTAACGAAATTTAAAATTCTAATCCCTTTAGGTGATGACGAGAATTTGGAAATACTATGTACTCCAAAAAGCTAAATAATTATAAAAACACAGATTTATTAGAAAAAGTATGTCTAAAATAAAACACAAAACATGAGCTATCATTTTAATCCTTACAGAGTTAGTAAACGTGAGGAAAGCTGGATCATAAATGTTGACTGCCATGCATATGGTCATGCAGGGCTTCTTAAAGTTTAGTGACCAAGTGGGTGGTCCTTCTCATCTAGCGAGAAGTGGCTGTTCTGTCAGGATGTCACTTGTGTCCACTGAGTTGGAAACAAGGGCATCATGCTGAGAAGTTAATTTTAGCCATAGTTCATGGAATGTTTTGAGTATATTTGTTTTCGTTTCTGTGCATGACAATGTTTTTTCAAGTTATTCCTGTATGTTTCTTATGCAGCCTCTAAAGAATGCTCAGTTTTGTTGCCTTTCATGGTCTTTTCCTTGAACGTACCATATCTAGTATTATGAACATTGCCTGCTGTGTGGGCAGAACCTTGAGGCTTAGCTTGTCATCCATAGCAAGAGGATATTTGCCACTAACAATGAGTGTTGAACTTTCAAAAAAGCCTCTTAAAATTGCGTGTGTGTGTGTGTGTGTGTGTGTGTGTGTGTGCATGCATGCCCGTGTGTGAGTATGTATGGGCAAATGTAAGAGTGTGCATGAGTACACCTGCATCCATGCATACCTGTGTGTGTGTGTGTGTGTGTGTGTGTGTGTGTGTGTGTTTATGCAGATGAGTTTGGATGTTCTCAGAGGTCAGAGAGCCTGCCACATCTATCTGGAGATACTATCTGTTGTGAGCCGACTAGCATGGGTATAGGAAACAAACACAGGCACTCTAGCAGAGCTTCTAAACCTTAGAAACATCGCTTCAGGTCCTCTGAACTTACTCTTTAAAAAAAAAAAAACTTTACTGAGCATAACTGATCCATTTGGTCATTGATCTGCCATTTAATTGGTTGGAACTCTTAATCACATTCTTTCTGTTTCATTCAAATGTCCATGTGTTTCTTTACAGAAATAACAAAAACCTTCCCAGGCATTGAAGAAGATGGCTTGAAAAGATGGAGAGTCATTTTGAGGCAGAACTGCTCACAACCATAAACCCAAAACATTTTTTATGTTGAATTGAAACTTAACATATTGCTAATGGGAATACAACATGATTTGTTAACCACATGGGCTTTCGGTTTTTCATGAAAACATTAAGGGAAACAGAACAGTTGGAGACATTACATTTAAAAACCTGTATTTACAACCAGTTACTCTGGCAACACTTTCTGTGTGTCCCCCCAGTTCTGGTTTCTGGAGAAAGTCAGTTTGAGTACTTCTAAAGTTGTGTGTGTATGTGTGTGTGTGTGTGTGTGTGTGTGTGTGTGTGTGTGTGTGTGTTCACATATATGAACATGTGATTGAGGAAATACACAGATCACTACCTAAGTGTGAACCACATGAACGTGCAAGCTTGCTCTCGCTCTCTCGCTCTCGCTCTTGCTCTTTCTCTCCTCTGTTTTTTTTTTTTTTTTTAAGATATAGATTATCTCACTGACTCTGAAGTTCCAGTTCAGCTCGGATGACGAGGCAATAAGATGCACAAATCCTAATACATTACCTCCCTGCACTGCACTTGGATTAGAGACATCTAGTGCTGGTCCTGGCTTGTATGTGGGTTTGGGGATCTGAACTCAACTTCTCTTAGGGTTGTGCATCAGAGAACTTAGCAGCTGAGGCTAACATCTATTTTACAAGTAATATCCCTAGCCTAGAAACTATATCCTTACAGTTCATGGTACAATGATTTTAGGTATTATCCAATCATTTTATGCTACTACAAATGGGACTTAGAGCTCATTTTTACCAGCCTCTCCATCCTCCGTCAGTAGTAACCAGATACCTGTGGTCATTTTCCTGAGACTTTTCTGATAACCGTTTATAGCAAAGCTATTTACTATGGATCAGTCATATCTATTTATTACATGCATTTGTTTTGACAGAAATTAGTAATAAATTATATTTTCTCCTTCTTAGAATGTATTCCTTTAAATGGCTGACCTATAAAAATAAAAATCTTCATTACATCAGCTAGTCCTTCAGTTATATTGATATTTCTGTGTCACTTTTGCTAGCTCCTGACTGGCGTCTCTTGTAGCCTGCCAGTGAGGCTATCACTCCAGTACATGCCTTTCTTTCCTAGGTTGTGACCCTGTTTCACTGTTTGCTCTTTAAATTTATTGGAGCTAGAATTTTGATTTAGGGAGTCTTTCCAACTAAAGAACTCTTCCCTGACAACATTCTATTCTTTGCTTCTCGGACTATCAGCTTTTTCACAAAACTTTGAGAACAAAACAGTGTTCATTCTGAGACTGAAGACTCTTATGTTATCAGAATGCACACTAAATGTGTCCAAGATTCATCTACTATCTCTCCGAATGCTTTCAGCATCTCACTCCTTTATAGACCGCCTAAAAATAAAAACAAAAATACCACATGTTTATATCATTTCTAGGGACAAGCATCAGGGTGCTCGTGACTTAAATAGGGAAAAGAATAGGGAAGAGGAAATTCAGATATGGAAATAGCGAAGAGGAAGGTCAAATGTGGAAATTCCATCTAATTCATACCTTTGATTCACAGACCCTCATTCTTGTCAGCTCTATTTCTCCCACACGCTACAGAGTACTTAAGCACCTCTAGCCTCCCTTTCTTTCTCCAGCACTGGGTAAGTTGACCAGGTTCCACACAGTGCAATCCCATGTATTTTCACTCAGGCCTTCATCTGATTTTACCTGCCAGCATTTTTAGGCAGTTTCTTCTTCCATAAGACTGTATACTCTCTGGTCTCTGCTAAGCCCCTTTCTCATCTATGTTGTTGACATATTCCATGTTATATACCCCCGAAAGCTTTCTTCCAGTGGAGATTTCATATCTACATGAAATGAAAATCTGCTGGCTATGCAATCTTGTATGGCAATCTATAATGTTTTATTATATGGTGAAATAAGTCACCCACAAATACTCTTCCTTTCTAATTTGTCTTGGTTATTATTTTTTCCATTATACTCAACCACATGGAGTTTAGAATCATTTTGTCATGTTCAAAGAAAAAAATCCAATTGGAATTTTAATTGGAAATGCATTAAATTGATTAACTTGGCAATGATTGCTTTTTATTTTTAATTAAATTTTCAAGCACCACTTTTTTTTAGCTTTACTAATTATAAATTTCTAAATTTATTGCATTTTTGTCAGAACCTGGCTTCTGAAATTTCTGTTTCTAAGCGGTATAAGAGATAAAGGCGCTGTGCTTAGCATCACCTTGCCCAGAGCTTCTCTGTGTTCAGGGTCCTGGACCATCCATATCAGCGTCACCTGGCAACTGCTAGAAATGCAAGCTATCTCGCCCTAACACTCCATCCCTGAATTAGAGACTCTGGGTGTGAAGTCTGCAAGCCTACCATAGGACCCTGTTTGATAACCAAAGAAATTATCTGTGACCATCCATGCAACCCTGGAAAAAGCATAATTGAAGTCAGTGTGCTCTCATATGTAAAATGGATAATAGCACAATCTCAATAAAAGTGTTGCTAGGAGAAAAAAACCTGATATACACGAAGTCTTTAATGAATTTCCTGGCACACTCTGAATACTGAGCACTCACTGGTGATATGATAACTGACATTGTCATTTTCTGGTTCTGTCCAATACAAATCATGGCATTATGATTTTAGTCATCGGTTTTTACAAGGTTCAATGTTTGTTTGAAAGCTGGCACATCTCTCTTTCTTTGTGCCTGATATATGAGTGCATTTTTACTGAAACAGATGTTATGATTTTTAGATCTTCTTTGTATTATTTTGCCCTTTGGATATATAAAAGATTGTGCATATTGTTAAGCTCTCCCAAGATACCTGCATTTCTGTAAAATATTTCTTGCAATTTGGAAATTTGGTTGATATGTGTCAAAACCCTACTCTAATGCATATGAATTCCCCTCCAGTGTATCTTCAAAGTGAATTGCATTTTACAATAAAATAATCTCTTGATTTTGAGGTCAAATTGATTAATCTCTTCCTTCCTTTCACTTTGTTTCCATTTACCAAATATGCCCTTGCTCATCCTTTTAACTTCAAATACTTTTTTGCCTTTTTAACATCAATGCATCTTTTTCATAAGTACTATAATACAAAATGCATACATTATCTGTTTTTGCACAAAAGTTGTCCTCAGTATTATGATTATATGGTTCATCTAAGTTAATTGTATTTAAATTCCTTGATAGTTCAGCTAGGTTGTTTGTCTGTCTGCCCTTCTATTTATTTGTTCTTAAAATTTGGTGTGTTACATGGCTCTTCTTAGCCATGAAAGCAAGCCAAAACAAGCCAATAAAATAGCATTTTACAGATTGAATAGGTTATATTTAAAAAAAATACACACACACACACACACACACACACACACAGATCCATGTAAGAACAATCAATGATAAAAGAGTATGAATTTGATGGAGAATAAGAATGAGTGTGTTGGAAAGTTTAGAGGGAGGAAAGGGAAAAGAAATATGTAACAATAATATAACCACAAAAATGAAATAATAAAAATTTTTATGTACTTTGGAATGTTTGAGCATAAATTGTAGGAGAAACTTAGCCAAGCTAGCCCAGCCACAATGTTGGGGCATGCACCATTGATACTTGCTCCCAGAGCCAACATAGATTCTGCTGGCGTAGCTAGAGACCACTGATGCTAGATCAGGCGATGAAGGGAGCCAATGAGAAACAGGGCCACATCTGGCAACTTGAGCATCAGTGGGATGCTGGGAGCGGGGTATAAAGGTTTTCTCAGTCCCTGCAATA
The DNA here is from genome assembly GCF_011064425.1 of Rattus rattus. NCBI lineage: Eukaryota > Metazoa > Chordata > Mammalia > Rodentia > Muridae > Rattus > Rattus rattus. The sequence goes on along the minus strand of NC_046168.1, from coordinate 17,530,758 downwards.
AACGAGTCTGCTTTTGCCACTGGTCTTACTCCTGGAATCTGTGTCCTTGACTCTGTGCCTTATCATCCCCACTCCTAAGGGTCTTAGTCAAGGTTGCAAGCATCAACAAGTACTCGTGACTTTTATGTTTTCCCAGACAATTATTTAATACATGCTCTAAGGAACATCATTAAACAAGAAAAGGCGTTAGTTATTCACGTGTTGGAAGTTATAAATTGTTCTCACTCAGTCTTATTTAGTAAAGGATTTTACACTGGTACACACAAAACTGTATTCTCATCAAACTTTTCATGGCGAAGCTCTAACTTCTCTTAGAGGTGTATTGGTAGATAAGGCTTTTGGGAGTTAAGGTTAAATTAGGTCATGAGGGTAGACTCCCAATCTAGTAGGACTAAGAGGCTATTATACACATTCATGTATAACACAGGAAGAAGTGTCAGTCTGTAACAGGAAGGGATACCTCACTACATCCATTCATACAGACTGTCAATCTCAGATTTCCACATCGAAGACTGCAAGAAATTCATTCTATCATTTGAGTCACTTGGTTGGATTTTTGTTAAAACAACTGAATTAATCATACCTACTAAAGATGTTTGTAATGTTGTAAATCCTATTGCCAGTCCAGTTAGTAATATCAGGGACTTGTTTTGTAACTATTTCTAATAATCTTAATTTCACTTTACATGGCTTCCCTTTTCTTAATTTCCCCTTTCTTTCTTCTTTCTTCCTTTCTCTCTCTCTCTCTCTCTCTCTCTTTCTTTCTTTAACTTTCTTGGTTTTACCTTTCTTCTCTTTAAAAATCCCTTGATAGTCACATGTCTAAGTAGTGCTGACTCTCCCCAGAGAGGTGAGATGTTTGGTTTACAGGGCATTTACAAATCACGTGTGAATTTTTTGATTCTCAAAAATCCCAGTAGTATGAAAGCACACTTGTAACCTGCACTTTACTTTAGAAATGGTAAACTTGGTGGAAACAAAAATTTTGTATCTTTGAATGCTGATTGTTTTACATTTGCTACTATTCTTTAGTTTTATAACTAAAATGCGAAGTGCTAGATACAGATTTTATTTTATTTTTTTTTCACTAATTTGATTCAAAAGCTTGAGACTGATCAAAGTACTTGTTTTTTCTATGTTGAGGGAACACTTAGCTTCCAGCTTGTCTTTCATATTTTTACTCTGTATTCATTGTTCTTTGCAATTTTAAACCTTGGCGTGCATGTCTCCTGGATTCTCAGTATAAGACAGCGTCTCTTTCAGATCTAGTCTCTGCCATCTGCAGCAGTTTCTCAAGCATCTTCCATCAGGTTGACTATTCAAGGTCAACCATTTTTCCCATGTTCCACCTACTTTTAAGTTTGGTTTAAGTCTTACTTATCTATATTATCACACCAATCATTGTCCCTTCAGTTTAGATAACTGACATTTTAAAGGGAAGGACATGCATGTTTGCATCCATGTAGAGAGCCATTTTCTTGATGGTATAGAGATGAGTTACAGAAGCCTTCAGTCTTGGCTTCCTTCACATTTTAAAATTTGTTTTTAACCTTTGCACAGTGAGGTTTAGTGACATATTTTACTCTGATCACACCTTACTGGTATTTCTCTTGGCTTATTTTGAAAAGTTTCAACTTTGGGTACACACTGAATCAGGCATAGATTTTTTTCCACGACATCTGAATTTTCTTCTGATTGTTGACTTAGTGACCTCCCAAGTTGAAAGACTGATGGCCCAATGTAATAGCATAAACCCATATTTTACTCACAGTCTCCCCCTCCGTAGACTGCATGATTTTCTACTCAGGGATTGTATGGATCTATAGGTCGAAATGTATATGACTAAATGTTTAAATGTATTCCAAGAATTTCTGAGTGGAAAAATTTAAATGTGAACAAAATTAAGAGGGGAGGAACATTTTGCATGCTTCAAAAATCAGTGTCTCTGTGAAAAGTCACCTTCATCTATCTGAGTGCTAGAGTTTTAGACATGTACCACCATGCCATCTCTTCCCCCTTAGCCAATTTGTCCACTCTTTCACAGAAGTGAACTTTAATGACTCGAGGATTCTCTATAAGCACCAAAGAGAATTTCCTTCCTGAGGAAATCCCTTCCATTCTTTTGATCTCATAAAAAATAGCAGCAGGAGTCAATTTATGCTAACACACAAGTTATCCATCAACTAGGTCTTCAGAGTAATAAAGTTCTTACCTCCCCCAATGCCATAATTATACTAGCTCATGGGACTGTGTTCTATCCTGACTCCTTTTAATACATCCTGTGTCCACTCCTCCATCTGATTCACCACACCTCACTAAAAACTGTGGGTCCTTGTCCCCATCTTCTGTCCTTTGATAGTGTCCAGCCTTTCTATTGTCATAAGGAACTTGATTAAATTTTCTGCTGTAAAATCCAGCATCAAACTAGCCCCCTGGGAAATGTTTATATGGTAGTTGCTCTAGAGCACAAGACTTGAATAGCTTTTTCTCTGGGGACTACTTCCGGCAAAATTAAAATTTAATTAATAATCTAATAGTATCTGCACTTCCCTCATGTTGGCTCAAAATAGCTTTTGTTTACCTTTTTGTTTCTGCTTTTACATTGACAATTTTTCATGGATATGAATATTTCTTGTGCAGCAAACGTTTTGTGAGTATTTCCTATGTGTTCGGCACTGGGCCATTCTTCTGGGAAACATAAAGGAGAAAGATGCCTAATTTGCTTCAAGTGCAGTGTGATGAGTCAAACAGGCTTTAGGTAATGTAAATTATCTAAGCCAAATCCAGGAGATACCCCCATCGTACTGTACACCAAAGGAGAACAAAAGAGATGGAATAATTTAACTTTGGGGAGTGTCAAACTTGTTATTGTATTATTTTCAGAGAAAAAAATCCAGCAGGAGAGGCTAATCCCAAAGTACAATAAAGCCATTACCCCCTGGGGACTTGAATACATATTGAGCAACCCTCACCTGATTCTGTCTGTGGGAATATTTAAGAGTCTAAGGGCACCTGAACCTCAAAGGGACACCACTGGACCGTGACCAACAACGTAGAAAATAATGAACATTTTTCAATGATGAGAAATAAATCCCTTTCCTGTGTCCTTCTAAATTTACTTTGACTAGCTATTGAACAGTGTCTTGTAGATTCAATACATCACAAGGAATTAAGTGCTGCTCAGGTCCCGCCACTCTAGCTGCCCTGCTGTGGACCGTCTCTTTCCGTTTGCATCTTGCCTGTCCTCCATGCATATCAACTAAGCGTCTCCATTTGAGCTCTCAGAGTGTGCCACCCCACACAACTGAGATTTCCAGAACAAATATCAACAGTAGCTAAGCCAAACATATCTTGTCAAGAGACTGCCACTGCAGTGTAAAGATTGATTTGTCGAGGGAGGTCTTGCATATAAGTAGATGTGAAGGCAAGGACTGAGGTTAACAAGTTTCCACTGTGGGAGTTTATTTATAACAAAATAAGGAAAGGACAGTTCTGTCTTTGTCCATTACTTCCCACTGCCTTCTACAGCCGATGCTGAGTGCCTTTACTTATTGTTAGAATCAACCAGGACAAGTCAGGAAGAACTATGTAGACAAAGAGCTTGCTATCTGAGCTTAGTTTTCATATTGTTAAGGGTAGTTTTATTCTAGTTGGCACAATGCACGTCATCTATGTCTCTAGCTCAGAGCTTAGATGAATAGAACAAAAGGGCGAGAAGAGACAGTCTTAGTGTGTTGGGTTCTTGCAGAAAACAGATAACAAATATCACACCGAAGAAGGTATGTTCACAAGAGTTAGTATGCAACTTTGGAAGAGTGAGTGCTGTAGGTTAGAGCAGACATAGCCTTACTTTTCATGGCACAAATAAGCAAGGCTAGCTGCAAGCATTGGTGACTGAATCAACAGAGATTGAGAGAAGACTATAGTTTATAACATGGTAATATTTACATGGTAATGTGACAACATCCATGGTTTTAAGAGTGAGAGGATCAGAGGCATTTGCTTGAATTCTAAGTGAGGTAGGATGGTGTAGCCCACTATGGGCAATGCCAATCCTGGGCAGGTGACCAGATAAATAAAGAGTGCAGACATGGAGTGATTCAATTTACATACTCACCTTCTTAACAAATATCAGGTCATCAGCTTGACACTCAGGAAGACAGAATATCAATTGAAGTATTACATCAGATATGCATGTACATATGGGGAGTATTTACTTGAATTCTAATTAAGGTTGGAGGGGTAATCCACCATAGGAAGTGCCAATCTCAGGTCGGAGGTAGGTAGGCATGGGCTATATAAGAAAGAAAGTTGAGCAAATCAGGAAAAGCAGACTAGTTTAAAAAAAAAACCTCAGTGTTTTCTGCATTGGTTCCTCTCAATGGCTGACTACAAATTCTAAGTTGAGATAAATCTTTTCCTCCTTCCAAGTTTCTTTGGGTCTGGTGCTTATCTTAACAACAGGAAACAAACTAATGTATGTGCCTTAGAATCTTGAAATCTGGCATTTCATGAGTCACATTTCTATCCCAAATATGCCTTTACTTACTTAGCTATACATTTAGTAAAACTTGGCACATCCTTAGTCAATAACAAGAAGATAGAACAACTGTTTCCCTGGTATGAGTGTATAACGCATTTCCGTCTGAGATGGCCTGAGCAGAAGGGAAGGCTTTCTGTAGGAGTTGGTATTTGAACTGAAGATGGGAGTGGGAGGAAGAGCTTTGTTGTCGCAAAACCTCTGGTTTCTAGACAGCCAAATAATCCAACATTCTGCAGTATCTTGGACACTGAATCTCTTCTAAAATTCCTTAACAGTGTACAGGATCATTCAAACCTCGAAACAGCTGGCACTGTCTATCCAACATAAGGTTCCTACATGCCTCATAGTAGGCCTTCAAGTCTTTAGAGAAAAATGTTATTCAAAACTCATTAACTATTAACTTAGCATATCAAATTTAATTGTTTGGCCAGCAAAATAGGCTTGCAGTATTAGATTAGAGCAGGGGGTGCAGGGACCCAACCTTAAAGTATGCTATTCCACAACCCTGACCCACTTCTCCTGTACTCAAAGACTGATGTCAGCTCCAGTCAATTAGTCTTCAAATTTGTATTCAGGCAGGAGAGTTTTGTGTGGCCCCATCTCTTTTGGATCTGTGTTTTCAATTTTAGAATAGGAGAGTAATAGAAATAATACACTTTTTACAGAAATACTCTGTTAATAAATTCTCGGTGTGACCCATATCTTCTCTGTAACTACAGAGTTAAATATTTACAACTTGGCAGTGCTGTCAGTATTCTTTCCTTTGGAGGTTTTCTTTGTCCTTAGAATTAATTCATGGCATGACCTTTGCCAACTCCTTAATTCTTGTCTCTTTTAAATCTGGTCTGTGTGGTTATCTCATGTGGCTTCCCCCAGGATATGCTTGGCCCTTTCCTTGACTCAGTTCAACACACTGAACTGCATCCCCCCAGCTTTCTGCTCAATTGTACTTTTCTTTGCTTCTGGACGAGCAGTGTGGCATCTTCAGCTGTGATAACCACCAGTCCTAACCTGGGAGCAGCTGGTAGAACGGCCAAGGTGTGTTTTCTATAAATTCTTTCATATATAGAAACCCAAAGGAGAAAAAACATACCAAAAATGTGTAAAGATACAGGAAAAAAGCCGAGAATGTACGTGTCTGTATAATTTAAGTAAAAATAAGACCAATAATTTAGGGGAGAATGATAATTTAAGAAGACAAATGTAAGTATTACTTATGAATGTTACATACATCTAACCTTATATTATTAATTAACATCTGCTGCTATGTATAAGTCATGGAAATATATGTCTTGCACCAATAGCATTTGTCAAAAAATGTGTAAGAATGTATTAGAAATAAATAATTTATCAGAGTTTTTTTAAAGCAGTTCACTGGTTTTGATGATTACATTGCTAAAATATAAATTATGTCTCACTGATATCCCCAAAGACATGGATCTAAAGAATTGCTGTCTAATGCATAGGTTTTGCAGGTTGCTTTTATAACTATGACTCCAAGTTGTACTTTTGAAGCTCTTATGAAATTGCTTGTGATGTCAGCAAGCTTCTTCACCTTCTCACCAGGTGATAATAAATTGTATTTGTCTTCTGAATGGTTGTTACCTGGATAACCATAACGGACTGCGGAGAGGAGTCAGTGAAAGAGGCATTTGTTATGCAAGTATATAGAAACAGAGTTCAAATCCTAAGCCCCTTGTAGTGCCACACACGATAGTGCTTTGTTGGCAATTCAAGGGATTCTAAGGTAAGATGAGTTGAAGAGTCAGGAGAACTCCTGGAAGCTTGCCAGCCAGTTAAACTGACATGTATGCCAGTGAACAAGAACGTCATTCTTCAATAAGGCAGAAGACAGGAAGCAACACCTGAGGTTGTCCTATGACCTCTATGTGCATGAATTTTGCAAGGGTGTACCTAAATTCACACAGACATACACATTAATGCAGGACAGCAGGAAGAGAAAAAGGAGAGAGGGAGGGAGAAAAAGAGAGAAACACAGAGACACAAAGAAAGACAAAGAGACAGAGAAAGCAACAAAAATCGTACCCTGATTAGAATTGGCCATAAATAAACATTCTTTTGGGCCATGCTGAGCTCCGATGCCTGGGAGTCAAGTCTCCAAATGTGATTTCTGCTACTTAAATAATTGCTGAGCAATTCAAAACTCCTCATTTCTATTTTTAAAGTGACAGGTTGTCCTAAGAGCGACATCAGCACACAGGGTCATAACTAGTTTCAATGTTATCGTCTGAAGACTTACTGCTTTGTACGTAATAGAACATTATTCAGGCTAGAGCAGAAGTAGCCAGTTTTTAATGAGGCATCCATCTTGGCATTCAGTTATTCTTATCAAATGAGGATGAACAGGAAGCCACAACCAAGATGCCGCTGTGAGATTTATCTGTGCTATCAGGGTCATCTGGACAGTGCCAAAGTTTACATGTGAAATATTCGTCACAGGACCCTGAGCTTAATCTGAACTCCAGCTGGTACCACTATCTGGAAGGTTCTGTAGAAAACCCAGAGAAAGAGGGTCTGGCTAGAGCAAGTGTATCTCTTGAAGAATCGGACTAGTCTCGAGTTTTATAGCCAGGGCCTACTTCCTGTCCTGTCTCTGCTTCCTTCCTCTGCCCTGAGATGTAAGGCGGCAGCTTCTGTCTGCTCCTGTCTGCACAGAGCCTCCAAGCAAGGTTTCTACCCATCAGAATAAAATATGTCTTCCCAACTCTGAGCCAAAACAACTCTCTCCTCTGCTCATGACATACTGCTGTATATTAGTTCACAGTGATGGGAAAATACCTAACACAGAGGATTGTATCATTTTTAAACTTGTGGGAAGCAGCTGATTCAATCTATAGCAATGGCAAAGGAGAGAAAGCTGTCTCTGGATCAGATGCAGAAGGAGTTGATGGAGTTCCTTCAAAGCAAGTCAGGAAGAGTGGCAGCATAGCAAGCTCATTTGATAATCGCTGTCTAGGGTGCAATGGATTCATTTCCTGGTACACAATGAAATTGTAGCCCCCAGATGGAGTCTGGCTGCTGAGTCAGTGTTGATTCCAAAAAGTGTCTCACTAGGTTCTGCCATAAATTCTGCATCCCAGAAGCAGAACATTCCAAGAAAAGGTACTCAGAGAGAAAAAGACAGCAACAGAGGGGCAAGTCTGTGTGCTTGTGGTGGCTATTCCTGGTTGTCAACTTGGCTATGTCTGGAATAAACTACAATCCAGAAATGGATGGCACACCTGGGATCCAGGCTGGAAGACACAGGCTTCTGACCCAGATCTTGACATGGAGATGTAAGGCATAATAGCTGTGAAAAGCTTAGGCTCGGGCAAGGTAGGACACACTTGTAGTCCCAGGAGACTGAGGCATGCAGACTCTGAGTTCAAGGCTAGCCTGGGACAAAGCAAGTTTTAGTTCCAGGCATGCCAGTACACACCATTAATCTGGGCCTATACCTTCTGCTGGAGGCCTACATAAGGATATTGGAAGAAAGAAGGCTCACTCTTCCTCACAGGCTTGCACTTACCTGCCAGCACATCTGTTGGATCCTACTTCTTCAGGACGACTCAGAACCCTGGCTGGTACAGTGCTCAAGAATCGCTTTCTTTGTCATGTAAATATAAACTATTCTTTCCTTTTCCCTTCCCATATTTTCTCTTACAAACCTAGCCAAACCCAGAGTTCGGCTATATGTGGGGAATCCCACTCTAAAAAGACATGCTCACTCCTGCCCAGGTAGAGCTGAAATTGAGCTTAATTCCCTTTCACCGAGGGAACTGTGACTGCAGCCAGCTGTAGCTTATAGAGAGGTGTTAAACACAACTCCATCTGAGTAAGAAAGTGGAAACACAAGGTCCTTGCACACGATTGGTCACCTTTCTTTCTTTTATGTGTTTAACAATCCACCTAACTCCCATATTCCTGGGAAATTCTTGAGAGAAGAAGCCTAGAAGCTGAGAACATCATGTTCCTTCAATGAGTCTGGAACCTCAGCAAGAGAAAAAGATTCTTCCCCCCAGCCTATTAACCAAAGACAGTTTCTATGTAGCTCCTTAACTGCTTGATTAGGTCCCAGGGCTTTGCTTTTTATTATCCATTCATGTGTTCATTCATGCAAACACTCAATGAACAGGGACCGAAGACCCATAAAAGGCAAGGTATTTAAACACTTAGTGTTTTGAATGACAGGAACCAAGTCAAGGATAGCAGTGATGGGCTTTTACAGACTCCATAAAACACTTCCAGACATTTCAAAACAAAAGTGACCCATGCCTGCTGCGTAAGTGGGCTTACTTCCAATGAACCATGTCCCTGCTTAAATGATGGCTTATATAAATAGTTTAGTCACCCCTCTCTTGCTACACACTGCAATCTATTTCCCTGAATCCCAAATAAAATCTGAAATACTCTGAAGTAAATGTAACCACTAGGAAAAACACTTCTGCATAATTTTTTATTTTGACCTTGGGTTTGGTGGTCATCAGGATCTTTGAGGGGCCTGAAGTAGCGTGTGCATTCATCCTAGAATCCCCTATCAGGAAAAATCATTTTAAGAATGCCTGGCAGGGCAGAGAGAAAACAATGTTTAAGGCTTGTGGTTTTATTTTGTCCCCTTTAGCTTGTTATTTTTTACAATCAAAATAAAATGACGTCTGAGCAAAGTTTATGCTATTTTTTAAAGCAGTAGTAGTATCACACTAATACATTCTAATCTTTCAGTTCTAATGGACACAGGGAAGTCAAGAGGCAGGCTTTATTTCTTATTTCTAATTGGCTGTACACCAGAGAGTATGTGCTCTTACTAAAACCTTCACCCATCAGGAATGCCTGCCTGCACAGAATCACAAATCCTGCTCATTATGGTCGCCCACCTGAGGTGCCCTTGCCCCTGTCCATATCTGTAGAGCCAATTACATTCACAAATTTGCTATCCAGCTTTGCTTTCCATTCTGCAAACCGCAACTCTGAGAAGATAATGCAATTTCTTGTCATTTAAAAAAAAACGTCTTAGTACAGATCCTCAGTCATGTTTTCCACCCAGGTCCCCCAACCCTCAATTCAGCTTCTCTGATGTACTGTTCTGTTATTTATATTCTCTCCCTAATAGTGGAATAACTATAGACAGTCTTCTCTTTGGTTGTTTGAGACCACATCTTACTATGTATCCCAGACTGGCCTTGAACCCTCAATCTTCCTGCAACACTTCTTTGCTGCAGGAAGTAAAGGCATTTTAATATACCAAGTTTTGCTTACATATGTTTTTGGCTGCTATATATGAGCAAGGTCCCATTGCATAAGTGCAATTCTATTTAAATGGTACTCATTTCTGAGTCCCTTCCAAAGGAGTCAGATCATGGGGGTGGGGTGGGAATGATACATATTGGTGGGTCAACTCAAAATTCTTTCCAAAATCCTTAAAATCTTTCCCAAAATTGTTGAAAGATATGGTAGCTCTACTTCAAATATTGTGAAAACCCCACACCCATTCCCATATCTGTGTGTGGCTTCTCATCCCCATCTCCTGAATCATAGACAGCATTTACTATTATTTATTTCTTTAGATAGCCATTTGGATGGAAGCATTTATGAAGTCCAGCATTGGTCCTATGTATGAACACTAACAAAAACATTAAAAGCAGAGAGATGAACTGTGAATGGATCTTAGGTGACTTTCATAAATATCGCTCTGGCGGTTCCACCTTGGGGCATCAGAGGAGCTGAAGCCTTTTTGGGAGAATGAACTGTGACTCAACACTATACTGTTATTATATTAAAGTTTCACAGGTCTTGACCGAGAGTCATGGAAGACTTGTGCTTTTGTTGGGTGCGTGGATACTGCTTATGTGTTAGGAAACCCTTGGTTAAATGGGATGAAATGAGCTGTGATTCCTAATTAAAAAGCTGATTCTTTATCTATGAAAAAAAGAGAAAAAGTCAGGAAGTGTGTTTATGTCAAGAAGTTAGTAAACTAGGAAGTTATGAAATTAAAATAAAACAAATTAATAGACCATTAGCCAGGAGCAGCTGATTATCTGCTCTACAAACTCCCCAAATATAGTATCCATCTTCATAGTCTCCTGTAGGCATGACAATTGTATCTTTGTTTTTCAATATCATTTTTAAAAAAATCTATGAACAATTTACTTGTCAGAATCTCCAAACAACTTACCGTTTGGTTTATCAGACTTAAAAGTTAAAATATTCTTAAGAAGTACACAAAGATCTTAGAAAAATAAAATAGTTAATACAATATTCTTACTGTCTTGTACCAAAGGGAAAAAAAAACTATATACGCTGGATACACATAGATTTTTGCCTTCATTGGGTTACTGAACTCATATGCACATACATACACAAATGCACACATATACACACTTTAAAATAAAACAAAATAATAAAAAAAATATAGGGGAAAAAGATGGTTCTGTTTTTTCTTCTAATTGCTGACTTCAGAAAAAAAACCCAAACACTTCTATATTTATAACTGACCCCTCTCTCATTAAGAGAGGTTCTCAAGTGTGCTACAATTCAACATTCTGTATAATTGAGGATGAACTAAAACTTGAATTTATATTGCTCCTGCCTCCTCTTTTGGAGAGATGGGTTACAGTTATACACAATCATGCAGGATTATATCATGCTGAGCATGGAACATAGGGCTGATGCATGTTAGCATGTATGTACTCTACCAACTCAGCTAAATCCCGAATACTGAATTAAGCATTGCTCAGTTCAAATTTACTCTCTGTGTGTGTTTGCGTATTTGTGTGTTTGTGTGTGTGAGCACACAGGATTTTTTGTTTTGAAAAACTCTGTTGCTTTATCAAAATAAAGCACTTTCAAAGCATAGGGCATTGAATGAGGTTTGTAGATGCTGTATTTTGTAAAAAAGAAAAAAATGTCCTTTCTTATTGGATTTCTTAAATTTACATTTCAATTGCTACCCCCTTTCCAGGTTTTCTATCCATAAACCCCCTATCTCATCCCCCCTCCTCCTGCTTCTATGAGGGTGTTCCCCCACCCACCTACCTCTTCCTGCTTCCCTGACCTGGCATTCCCCCATACTGGGGCATCAAGCCTTGGTAGGGCCAAGGGCTTCTCTTCCCACTGATGCCCAACAAGGTCTTTCTATGCTACATATATAGTTGGAGACATGGGTCTGTCCATGTGTACCCTTTGGATGATGGTTTAGCCCCTGGGAACTCTGGTTGATATTGTTCTTCCTATGGGTTGCAAACAACTTCGGCTCCTTCAGTCCTTTCTCTAACTCTTCCATTGAGGACGCCATTCTTAGTTCAGTGGTTGGCTCTGAGCATCTGCCTCTGTATTTGCCATGCTGTGGCAGAGCTTCTCAGGAGACAGCTATATCAAGTTCCTGTCAGCTTACACTTCTTGGCATCAGCAATATTGTATGGGTTTGGTGGCTGTATATATATATGGACTCGAACCCCAGGTGGGGCAGTCTCTGGATGGCCTTTCATTCAGTCTCTGCTCCAAACTTTTTTTTCCTATTGCCTCCTGTGAATATTTTTGTTCCCCCTTCTAAGAAGGACTAAAACATTTGCACTTGGTTATCTTCTTCTTGATCTGTGGAATGTATCTTGGGTAATCTGAGCTTTTGAACTAATATCCACTTATCAGTGACTACATACCATGTGTAAATTTTTGTGTTTGGGTTACCTCACTCAGGATGATATTTTCTAGCATTTTCAAAATATGGTGCTGTTTCAACTGGTGGTCAGCATGTAAAACAATACAAATCAATCCATTCTTATCACCTTGTACAAAGCTCAAGTCTAAGTGGATCAAGGTCCTCCACATAAAACCAGATACACTCAGCATAATAGAAGAAAAAGTGGGGAAAAGCCTCAAACACATGGGTACTGGGGAAAATTTCCTTAACAGAACATCAATGGCTTATGCTTTAAGAGAATGAATTGACAAATGAGACCTCATAATATTTCAAAACTTCTATAAGGCATTGACATTGTCAGTAGGACAAAATGACAACCAACAGATTGGGAAAAGATATTTACTAATCCTACATCTGGTAGAGGGCTATTATTCAATACAAAGAACTCAAGAAGTTAAACTCCAGAGAATCAAATAACCCTATTAAAAATGGTTTACAGAGTTAAACAAAGAATTATCAGCTGAGGAATATCAAATGGCTGAGAAGCACCTAAAGAAATTTTCAACATCCTTAGTCACCAGAGAAATGAAAATCAAAACAACCCTGAGATTCTACCTCACAATAGTCAGAATAGTTAAGATAAAGAACACGGGTGACAACAGATGCTGGCGAGGATGTGGAGAAAGAGGAACACTCTTCAATTGTTGGTGGGATTGCAAGCTGGCACAAGCACTCTGGAAATCAGTCTGGAGGTTCCTCAGAAAATTGGATATAGTACTACCTGAGGACACAGATATAACCCTAAAAGTGCTCCAACATGTAGCAAGGACACATGCTCCACTGTGCTCATAGCAGCATTATTATAATAGCCAGAATCTGGAAAGAACTGAGATGTCCCTCACCAGAGAAATGGATACAGAAAATGTAGTACATTTACGCAATGGAGTATTAATCAGCTATCAAAAACAATAAGTTCAGGAAATTCATAGGCAAATGGATGGCACACTGGATTCTGTGGAGCACTTAATTTATTGAAAAACTAAAACATATGCCTTTTCTAAAAGGAAAATTTGAGGTCAGCTTAATGGTCGGTTTCTCAGCCTGAGAGGAAGAGAAACATGTTGGTGGTTTGTTGAAAATGAGGTGGAAGAATGTTGTGCATTCAATTAAAAATGAGAAAATTCGCTAAATTTTGTACCATTTCTGCCATGAGATGAACAGCTACTAAGTAAAGCCATATTCTACATTGAAACCAGTAAGGATGCTAATGAGATTTTGATATTCCCATTGATTGCATAGACTCCTTTCTTTGCCTTCACTCACTTGTCTGAGTGCTGCTTCTGTGGTATATTTGTTTTGTGTAGACACTGTGACCTACACTTACAGAACTTTAGAAGAAACATTGCTTACTTTTCCAGGCTTTAGACTGTGGAGGTATTGCACATGTTTCCTTGTGACTTCAAATTTTTCTACAGGATAATAATTTGCGATGTCCATGTTGTTGCTGAGAATTGTAATCCGTTTGTTTCCACTTGCAGGATGGATTTTCCTTTGTTATGTTATTACAAAAGGGCTCCACGGACATTCACATGCTTATCTCTTGGTGAATAGATGCCATTTTTGAGTTATCCACCTAAGAATCAAATGGATACCTCGATGAGAAGAGACAAGTTTAAAGAGAATGCCAAAGTGTTTCCTAAATTGGTGAAAGAAAAATCCTTCCTCCCCTGATGGTTTCTTGTGCGAGTAGGTAGACTAATAGTTATTTTCAAAAGTAGTTTATATTTTAATCTAGATAAGTTTTCTTGATTATAGTTTGCCCAAAATATTAATGCATTTTTCTGCCGATCTAGCAGAATGCTGGGTTTTGAACAATTTATAACAAATGCAATTCTACTTTGCTCTTCTTTTCGAAGCTAACATGTCTAAATGCACACTACTGGGATGCCTTATGTTCCAGCATTCCTTGGAGGAAGAAGGGAAGGCTAGAAAACTAGAACATGAGAGGCTAAATGCTAGGAAACCCACTCATTTATTCCTAAATAATGATAAGGGATTGTCTATTCATAAATGTGGTGATCCTCAAGACATAAAATCCTTTTTGTTGGATGTTCTCTCTTTAGAGACAGAATGTTGCTATGGAGACAGGTTGACCTGGAACTTGGGTCTGGTTCAGGGCATCTGCCTCCCCATCACAAATGTGAACACCTGTCAGTTTTACTTTTAAACCCTAATATAAAAATCAATGTGAGTTTTAAAGACAGCAACTACTTCTAGCAGTAGTTCTGGCATGAGTGGCAGATGAGTTAGGGCTTCATCAAAGGAGTCTAATGAAATTCTTGGGGACTTAAGCTATAGAGATGGTGAAGGAAGGGAATGACTGAAAGGTGATCTAGACAGGAATGTTTGAGAACCCTGATTTCCACATTGGTAGTGTCATGAAGTGAGGTAGGTATTGGGAAGTAGCTATTTCTTGGGAAATGGAGCCCAAATGAAATCCTAAGAAATATTTAAGGGAGTTTTGGACAGCAGAAGGAATGAGCATGGTATGGTACTCAAGGCAACATTGAGGGGAGACTGGATACATACCGGTGTGTGTGTGTGTGTGTGTGTGTGTGTGTGTGTGTGTGTGTGTGTGTGTGTGTGTGTGTGTGTGTATGTGTGTCTAGGGAGAGAAAGCTTAGCTTTCTCACCACCACAATTTCTACCTATCTCCAGGAATCCCATAGCCTCAGGGAATCTGTTTCTGGACATTTGACATTGGGTCCAGGAAAGAAGCCCAACAACTAAGTAATTTGTGTAAGTTGTTTCCCATTAAGAGAGGGTGGATAGGAATCAAAATGTATGAATATTTCCACTGCCTCATCTCTGCCATACTGGGGACTGGCCAGCAACTGTATTCTATGATGGCAGAAAAAGGAACACTTTCTTAATCTAACTATCTAAACACGAGAGCTGTATATATTTTACAAAAATGATTGGTCGGGTGTAAGCCCACATCAGAATTCCTGTTATGAAAGGTCCTCATAGTTGACTTAGTCATTTTATGTCTCTTCTATTTAATATATTTGTTAATAGAAGTAGTATATACAAGTTGTCTATTGGAGAGAAATAGTATTTACTTCATTTCCTTTGAACATCAAAACACATTGTGGTAGAAGAGCTTCCTGGAGTTGAAAGTGATGGAAATAGTCAGATCTTAGAGTCAGGGATACTCTGAGAGGTAAGCCAGTGGGAAAGATGTGTTGATGAACATATGTAGAACCAAGTTTGGAAGTGGAAACTGCAGAAAACAAGGTTCAGGAGAGAAAACTGAGAGAAGAAGAAGCACATGTCAGTGGAGGAGGAGAATGATGGAGCAGAAAGTAAAGGATAGCTATGGTTGTGACCCTCAGCAGGAGAGTTACGGAGCTTCAGGGATGGACAAAGGCACTCTAGCAGGCATAGGCCACACCCTGGACTATGTAGTAATGGACTATGGAGCTCAGATACTATTCTTATTTCAGATTTTTTTGTCATTCTATCTGTGTTCAAACAACAATATCAACAATATCGAAACTCAACTTGGGGAGGAAAGTGTTTATTTCATCTATGTGTTCCAGGAAACTGTCTATCACATCAGAAAGCAGGGAATTCCAGGGAGGAACTTGGAGGTAGGAAGTGAAGCAGAGACCACTTGCTTGACCTTCATGGATTATTGCTCAGCCTTTTGTTTTTTTCTATCCAGGCCCACCTGTCCAAGGGTCTAGGCTCACGCACATCAATTATTAACCAAAATATGCAGTACAGACTTGGCTACAAGCTAGTCTGTTGTAAGCTTTTTTTGTCAGTTGAGTTTCCCTTTCCCAAATGGCTCTTCATGCCAAGCTGACCAAACAAATAAACAATAATAAACAAACAAAACAAAAACAAAAAGATTTATAAATATAGAAATTACCACTTTTGATTTTATTTAATATTTTAATTTTTAATTAAAACAATTTTTACCTCCTTGGGATTAGTGGGAGACAGGGAGTGCTGAAACACAGAGATGGTGTTTAACCAAACCCTGGGGTAGGGAATATAAAGCCCTTTATGCTATTCTTTGTCTATTTCTTTGCAGTTGAATCATGATTAAAAAGCTACATGGAATTTGTGTCCTAGCACATGTCTACTTATTTAGAAGTATATCAATATTTTGCTTTTCTGTTAAATCAAGTTTAAAATGAGGATTAACATTAATTGTATTTTTGTAATGATGTAGAACTCAGGAGATGAAGGCAGGAATATGTTGTATATTCAAGGCCAGTCAGGGTTACAAAATATAATGCAGTCTCAAATTCAAAAAGAGCAGATAAGAGGCAGACACAAAGACAGAGACAGAGACAGAGAGCAAGGAGGTGGGGCGGAGGGAGGCTAGCCTTTGCATGGGTTTTCGTTTCTCAAAGCCCACACCCAGTGACACACTCTGAAAAATCCATATATGACCTAATCTTTCTATTCCTTCCAAGTAGTTCCACTTTCTGTTGACTAAACATTTGAATGCAGTAGCTTATGTGAGGTATTCTTTTCCAAATCACCACATACTCTTAGGTTGCCCCTTAAAGGATGAGGGTAGGCCCCTATATTTGCAGATACACTTAGAATGTGCAATTCTAGTTGGATCTGAATGGAAAGTTTGTTTTCAACAGTCACTTCTACAGTTCTAATAACCCTATGCTAGGTGGGGAAACAAATATTTAAAATTCATTTTAAAATAATTAAATTAATACACAACTACAAAACCTATGAACTATAGCAACTACCAGAAGTATAAGATGTTCATAAAAGCCAAAAATGTTATACTCATATGATGGTGAACAGTAGCTTTATAATTAAACTTAACGTCCAGTTACTAGAAGGGAAAATATCCCCAGTACTGATATCTAGCCAGCTTCCCAGAGCTAGTGATCTGATGGACTTTCAAAAGAATTTATTATTGCCAATTTGCTAAATTGGCATAATTCCTTAGTATATATTCTAAATACCTACAAATAAATGTAGCTACCACACACCATTAAAGAAGCCTCTTTTTTAAATTAAATAAAGACCATCATGGAAAATCACAAGTGGACAAAATGCCTAGATCAACAGTTTATGAGGAATAAAACCTCAGTGGATATATTTACATAACTGCTCTTGCATCTATTGCTGAGGAAACTCTGTGAAAGAAGAGGTCAGAAATATTGTCAGGCATTATACCAGGAAGGCTGAAGTCTCTTCTAGAAATCGCTACATAAACGAGAACAACGACAGTGTCAATGGATATATTAAGATTGAAAAATAACATTCTGTGTGATCTCATGCTTCCATGAAGAATTGAAGGCAACTACTGAGTACTGTGAAAAGGGAATTATCTTTTCCCATATATGAGAATGTGATTATGTGTGTGAATATATATTTTCAAAATTATATACTTATTCATATACACATTTATTCAACATATATGTTCAATGCATGTTTAATATATATGTTCAACAAAAATTGATTGAACAGGACATATATATATGTATATATATATGTGTGTGTGTGTATGTACATACATATGCAGATGTATATAACAATAATCAAAGATTGACTATTGAAAAGTGAGGGGCAAGAAAGGAACTTGGAGGAAGATAACTGGGAAGATGGGAGGGGTTAAAGGGAGGAAATGATGGCATAATTATATAATTCAATTTCAATTAGATACCTATTTAAAAAAGAAAGGTGTTTGTTTTTGAAAAATCTATTCAAGTTTCTGATGGCAGAAGCCATGGAGATTCTGCATGTTCATAATCTTAGACTTTAAGAATGTGTCTCTTCCCTCATTCCATTTACACACACACAGTGCACAAGTACAGAATTTCCATTCTTAAATCCTACTCTGATTACTTACTATTCTCATTCCCAATTAAAGCCATGGTTATTGTACTAGGTGTTTCTGTTAGGTGTGAAATCTTATGAAGTTTATGGTAATTAATGAATGTGATACCTATGAGTTATTAATGGCATTAGAAAGAGAAAACTAATGTCATCATTACATCTCTATAACAAGGGAGGGACCATGAAAAATGTAGCAAGTGCCTTAATGACAGTTTCTGTGTTGGGAGAAAGGGCAGGTGCTTGGATAGCAGATCAGACAAGAAAGCAAGTCCAAGAAGATAGATGAATGTTGGGACTTGTTACCAATGCTGATGTCCCCAAATTAGTATGAAAATTTTATACTGTCAAAGAAAGAAAATTAATGGTCTTTAACATTTTTACTGAATTTGACAAGTCTGCAAGCTTATATGTTCTAGTTTTATTCTGTTGCTTGACAAATGCCAGGACTAAAAGCAACCAAGGAGAGGAAAAGGGTATTTCTGCCATAATGTTACAATGTATCATTAAAAGAAGGCAGGCCCTATCTCAAAAATTTTAACCTAGTATTAGTCCTGTCTAAAGGAAATGCAGGAAAAAAATAATCGAGCAGAGATGGGGAAATGCCATCCAGAGTCCTCCCCACCTGGGAGGACCTGACACTATTGCTGATACCAAGAAGTATTTGCTGACAGAAACCTTGTTTAGGTTTCCCCTGAGATGCTTTGCCAGCACCTGACTAATACAGATGCAGATCCTCACAGCGAAACATTGGAATGGCCCTCAGGACCCTAACGGAAGAATTAAGGGAAGGACTAAAGGAACTGAATTACAACCACATAGAAAGAACAAAAATATCCACCAACTGGACCTCCCAGAGCTCCCAGGGAATGAACCACCAACCAAAGACTATACAGGATCGGTCCACATCTTCAGCTTCATAGATATCAGAGGATTGCCTCATCTGGCATAAATGAGAGAGGAGACCATTGGTCCTGTGGAGGCTAAATTTCCCAGAGTAGAGGGATTCTAGAGTAATGAGGTGTGAGGATGGATGGGTGGAGGATGGCAAAGGGGAGGGAGGATGAGATGGGGTTTGTGAAGGGGAAACTGGGAATGGGGACAAACTTTGAAATGCAAACAAATAAGATAACCAAGATAAATAAATAAAAGTTAAAAACATAGAAGAGGAGAGCAAGCAAGTCAAATGAAATTAAAGAGGAACTTGAAGATATATCTGCTTGGTACTCCAGGTACCATTATCTCTAATTAGAGAACTCACAGCACAGGAACAGTGGAAAGCCATAGAAGAACATACTTGGTTGTCTGGCTCACGGGTTCATGTTTAGGTAATATTTTTATACAGCTCAGGACCACCTGCTTAGGGAATATAGGAGCAGCCAGTGGCAGGAACCTGCTGGTCTCTGCTAGTGCCTGGGACTGAAATGAACTGGTCCCACAGCTCCCTGCACCCAAATCCCATGAGGGAGAAACCTGGACCTTTAGAAGTGCAGACAACCCTGAGAACTCACACGTTTCTCAACCCAAGTTCTTTCTGCCCACGTTCCTGACCCAAGAGGAAACCACCTACTGCCTTCTGGGCCCTCTGGTCATAGAGACCTAGTAGCAGTCAGGGACAGTATCCTTCCAATATCTGCCTGGGCCAAGAGTTGAAATCCAGTTGCCATGTGCACGTACACACCTGAGAGCAGAGGGAAGACCAACTCTTTGGCACCAAGCAACACATCTGGAAGCTTTAGGTCACACAAACTCAGGAGCAGCTGTCTGTTCCCAGATCTGGTTAAAGAAAACAAGTCTACAGGAATGGTGACACACAGGCCTACATAAGGGTCAAGCCACTGTCAAAAACAGCAAGACAAGCTAACACCAGAGACAACCTGATAGCAAGAGGCAAGCACAAGAACCTAAGCAACAGAAACCAAGATTACTTAGAAACCATCAGAGCCCAGTTCTCCCACCAAAGCAAATACTGGATATCCAAACACACAGGAAAAGCAAGATTTAAAATCACATCTTATGATGACGATAGAGGGTTTCTATCCAGGATTTAAAAATAGAAATAGAAACAGTAAAGAAAGCACAAAGGGCAACAACCTGGAGATAGAAAACCTAGGAAAGAGATCAGCAGTCAAAAACACAAGTATCATCAACAGAATACAAGAGATAGAAGACAGAACCTCAAGAGCAGAAGATACCATAGAAAACATTGACACAATAATTAAAAATAATGTAAAATGCAAAAAGCTCCTAGCCCAAAATATCCAGGAAATCCAGAACACAATAAAATCATATACATGATAATAGGTATAAAAGAGAGCAAAACTCCCAACTTAAAAGGACAGTAAATATCTTCAACAAAATTATAGACAAAAATTTCCCTAGCCTAGAGAAAGAGATGCCTATAAATGTACAAGAAGACTACAGAATTCCAAACAGATTGGACCAGAAAATAAATTTCTTCTGTCACATAATAGTCAAAAAGCCAAATGCACAAAAAGAAAGAATATTAAAGGCTCTAAGGGACAAAGGTCAAGTAACATATAAAGGCAGACCTATCAGAATTACACCAGACTTCTCACCAAAGACTATAAAATGTAGAAGATCCCGGGCAGATGTCATACAGATAGTAAGAAAACACAAATGCCAGTCAAGGCTACTATATACAGCAAAACTCTCAATTGCCATAGATAGAGAAACAAAGATATTTCAAAACCAAATTTACATATTATCTTTCCACAAAATCAATCCTTACAGAGTATAATTGAAGGAAAACTCTAATACTTGGAGGGAAAGTACACCCTATAAAAAGCAAGAGAGTAATCTGCTTGTGAGAAACCCAAAAGAAGATAGCCACAAAACACAATTCTATATCAAACTTGAAAAATAACAGGAAATAACAATCACTATTCCTTCATATCTCTTAACATCAATGGGCTCAAGTCCCAAATAAAAAGACATAGGTTAACTGACTGGATACATAAAATAAGACTCAGCAATCTGCTATATACAGGAAACACACCTTAGTGACAAAGACAGACACTACCTCAGAGTAAAAGGCTGGAAAAAATTTTTCAAGCAAATAGTCCTAAGATGAAGATCTGAGTAGGATTCTAACATTGAATAAAATTGACTTGAGACCAAAAGTAATAAAAAAAGAAAAGGAAGGACATTTCATACTCTACCACAATGAAGTATTAATTCTAAACATCTATGCTTCAAATGCAAGGGAACCCACCTTTCTCTGCGAAAACTCCAGCTGTGCCAAGTTGAGACATAAAACCAGCCAGTACAAAAACATAGAATAATTGTTTTTTAATACAAAAACAAAATGTTAATCCATTGGAGAGAAAAGGAAGACACAATCATCTGAGATGAAAATTGAGAAAATGAGCTTTATTGTTTACTGAAAGTATTTTGCCTAGTATGCAGCCATTTTCATATTACTTTGAAACTGAGGGCACCTTTTCCTTTACTCCTGATGAGGTGGGAATATAGGAAATTATCTCAGCCAAGATTACTTCCTTTTGTTGTAGATGCTTCTTCTGTGTTGATTTGCAGATGGCTTCAATAGCCTTTCATTAAAAGATGCTTTTAGCAGTCTTTCTCTTTCATTCCTAGTATTGATAGACTCCATCAATTCTCTCTCTTCTTCTCTTCCTTGTGTTCCTTCTCCCTGCCCTCTCCTCTTCCTTCTGACTGTGAATCCAGACTGGAGCTCTTACTTCTCCATCCTTAGCTGCCCACATGTTTGGGTTGCGTGTAAGTACCAGCGACTCTCTATTGAGGCAGTTGTTGAGTAACCAGAACACCTGATATCCTGAAGTACTTCCAGTATGTTTTCAGCTGCATCAAACTAAATTTGATGTGTCATATTTATACTTTTACATATTTATACATTTATATATATTTATACATATATACATACTATACTTTTACATATTTATACATATTTATACATATATATATACATACTATACTTTTACATATTTATACATTTTCCTTAAACCATTGATAATTTATGACCAGAATATTCAATTTCCAAGTATCAATAGATTATCTTCTTAACTTTCTGACATTGACTTTAAATTTTATTCTATTTTGATAAAAAATAGTTTACAAAAAACAGAAAAATTAAAAAAAATAGTTTACAATAACCTCAATTTCATAGCTTTCTAATTCTTATTAAATTATTTAGGTTACAACCAATTATGATATCTGTTCCAAGTATATTATATTAATCAGTTGAATTTTATATGTTCGTTAAAATATTTAGATTTAATTATTTTTATGTCTGCTTCTTTTACTTACATTAGTGTTTTTTTCTACCAAACTTTCTTGTTTCTCTCTCTCTCTCTCTGTCTCTGTCTCTCTCTCTCTCTCTCTCTCTCTCTCTCTCTCTCTCTGTGTGTGTTTAAATTTACTTGCAATTATATTTTATGCTTTAGTTGTTATATATTTTTTGCTATATTTCTTAGATTTGATTTCAATGAGTGATCTAGATTTTGTAGTGCACAAATTCAATGTTTATAGTCATATAAACAATATATAGTCAATATAAAACTCCTGCCAAAGCTCACCAGTCTATAGGTCCTTTGCTCTTACATGCACAATGCGATAATAGCATGTTTCAACTCCACTGAGCTGTGCAGACCTATAATTTTATGTCTCATGAGAGTTTTTGGAACTTTCTACAAAAATTACTTCAATCATATTTACTAGATCTATGTGATACACCCCCAAATTTGCAGTTCCTGACTGACTCTATGTTCATTTTTCTTTGCTTATTTATTTTTAGTATTTTAAATTATGTTTTTGATTTTAGCCATTCTGGCTGATATGATATGGTATCTTAGCATTGTTTTGATTTCCATTTCCCTGAGGCTAAGAATGTTGAATATTTCTTTAGGTGCTTCTCAGCCCTTCGGTAATCCTCAGTAGAGCATTTTTTGTTTGACTCCATACACCATTTTTAATAGGATTATTTGAGTCTCTGGAGTCTAACTTCCTGAGTTCTTTGTATGTATTAGCCATTAGCCCACTATTGGAGGGAGAATTGGTAAAGACCTTTTCCCAATCTGTTGGTTGCCATTTTTTCCTATTGACAGTGTCCTTTGCCTTACAGAAGCTTTGCAGTTTTATGAGGTCCCATTTGATCTTAGAGCATAAGCCATTGGTGTTCTGTTCAGGAAAATTTCCCCTGGGCATATGTGCTCTAACTCTTCCTTACTTTCTCTTCTATTAGTTTCAGTGTATCTGGTTTTATGTGGAGTTCTTTGATCCACTTGTACCTGAGCTTTGTACAAGGAGATAAGAATGGATCAATTTGTATTCTTCAACATGCTGACCTCCAGGTGAACTAGCACCATTTGTTGAAAATGCTATCTTTTTCTATTGGATGGTTTTAGCTCCATTGTCAATGATCAAGTGACCATAGCTGTGTGGGTTCATTTCTGGGTCTTCAATTCTATTCCACTGATCTACCTGTCTGTCTCTGTACAATACCATACATATTTTTTTATCATGATTGCTCTGTAATACATCCTGAGGTCAGGGAGTGTGATTCTCTCATAAATTCTTTTATTGTTGATAATAGTTTTCATTGTCATGGATTTTTTGCTTTTCCAAATGAATTTAAAAATTGCTGTTTCTAATTCTCTATAGGATTGAGTTTGAATTTTGATGGGGATTGCATTGAATCTATAGATTGCTTTCAGCAAGATGGCCATTTCTACTATATTAATCCTGCCAATCCATGAGCATGGAAGGTCTTTCCATATTCTGAGATCTTCAATTTCTTTCTCAGTGACTTGAAGTTCTTGTCATATAGATCTTTCACTAGCTTGGTTAGAGTCACACTGAGGTATTTTTTGTTATTTGTGACTACTGTGAAGGGTGTCATTTCCCTAATTTCTTTCTCAGCCGGTTTATCCTTTGAGTAGAGGAAGTCTCCTGATTTGTTGGAGTTAACTTTGTACCCAGTCACTTTGCTGAAGTTGTTGATCAGGCTTGGTAGTTCTCTGTTGGAATTTGTGGGGTTACTTAAGTACACTATCATATCATCTGCAAATAGTGATATTTTGACTTCTTCCCTTCCAATTTGTATATCCCTTTGACCTCCTTTTGTTGTCTGATTGCTCTGACTAGGACTTCGAGTACTATATTGAATAAATAGAGAGAGACTTGGCAGCCTTGTCTAGTCCCTGATCTTAGTGATATTGCTTCAAGTTTCTCTCAATTCAGTTTGATTTTGGCTATTGTTTGCCTGTATATTGCTTTTACTATGTTTTGGTATGGGCCTCAAATTCCTGATATTTCCAAGACTTTTATCATGAAGGGGTGTTGAATTTTGTCAAATATTTTTCTCTGCATTTAATGAAATGATCATGTGGATTTTTTCTTGAGTTTGTTTATACAGTGGATTGCATTGATGGATTCCTTTCCTTTGAACCATCCTCACATCCCTGGGATGAAGCCTACTTGATCATCATGAATGATTGGTTTGATGTGCTCTTGGATTCTGTTTGCAAATATTTTAATGAGTATTTTTGCATCAGTATTCATGAGGGAAATTGGTCTGAAGTTCTCTTTCTTTGTAGTCTCTTTGTGTGGTTTAGGTATAGGAATAATTGTGGCTTCACAACATGTTTCGTCATCACGGAAATGCAAATCAGAACAACCCTGAGATACTACCTCACACCAGTCAGAATGCCTAAGATCAAAACTCAGGTGAGAGTAGATGCTGGAGAAGATGTGGGCAAATAGGAATACGTGTCCCTTGTTGGGGGGATTGCAGACTGGTACAAGTCTATAAATCAGTCTGGCAGTTCTTCAGAAAATTGGACATAGTACTATCTGAGGACCCAACTATACCACTCCTGGGCATACACCCACAAGATGCTCCAACATATAACAAGAACACATGTTCCATTATGTTCATAGCAGCCTTATTTATAATAATGAGAAGCTGGAAAGAACCCAGATGTCCTTCAACAGAGGAATGGATAGTGAAAATGTGGTACATTTATAAAGTGGAGTACTACTCAGCTATTAAAAACAATGATTACATGAAATTCTTAGGCCAATGGATGGAACTTGAAAATATCATCCTGAGTGAGGTAATACAGTCACAAAAGAACACACATGGTATACACTCACTGTTAAGTGGATAATAGCCCAAAAGCTTGGAATACCTATGAAAAAAATTCACAGATCATATGAAGCACAAGAAGGAAGACCAAAATGTGGATGCTTTATTCCTTCATAGAAGGGAGAACAAAATATTCACAGGATGAAGTACAGGTACAAAGAGTGGAGCAGGGACTGAAGAAAAGGTCATCCAGAGATTGTGCCACCAGGGGATCCATCCTATATGCAGCCAGCAAACTCAGTCAGTATTGCTAATGCCAAGAAGTGCTTGCTGACAGGAGCCAGATATGGGTGTCCCCTGAGAGGCTCTGCCAGAGCCCTACTGATGCAGATGGGAATGATTGCAGCTAACCATTCAACTGAAAAAGGGGACCCCAATGGAGAAGCTAGAGAAAAGACTGAAGGAGCTGAAGGGGTTTGCAACCCCATAGGAAGAACAACAGTATTAACCAACCAGACCTCATCAGAGCTCCCAGGAACTAAACCACCAAGCAATGAGTACACATGGAGGGACCCATGACTCCAGCAATATATGTAGCAGAGGATGGCATTGTACAGCATCAATAGGAGGAAAAGCCCTTGGTCCTGTGAATGTTCCTTTCCCCAATGTAGGGGAATGCCAGAGCATTAAGGTGGGAATGAGTGCGTGGGAGTGGGTGGGTGGGAGTGGGAGCATGCTCATAGAAGCAGGGGGAGTGGGGAGGGTGTATGGACTGGGGGGAGGAGATAACATTTGCAATGTAAATACTTAAAATATCCAAGGAAAATAAAATTAAAAATATTATCTCATGATTAAGTGTTTTTGTACATGTGCATGTATGTATGTGTGCCAGAAGCATGCCTTGTGTTCTCAAAGAGCAGAAGAAATTTTCAGATCCCCTGGAACTGGAGCTATAGTTGATGTTGAGCCAATAGGGTGAGTTTGTAATGGAAACTTTGGCCTCCAAAAGATCCAGTTTGTGCTCTTAACTGCAAAACTACCACTATTTTTGTTAATTTTTCAAAGTTCTTTTTTTATCCATTGCTAATATTTGACCATTCCTACCAACAGTACAAATTCTATATAACCTTCAGATTTTTACTGTATCCATCCACACGATTCTATTGTGTTTTTATTGCTCATTAATATTTTTGAATATAAGTTCAGGTCGAATGTTATCATTTGTTTCTTCTTTTTAGTTTCTGTTTCCTTCTCATTATTTTCTGTTTATTTAAATATTTTATGTGCTTACTAAGATATGTTAATATATATATATATATATATATATATATATATATATATATATATATATATATATATATATATATTTGACACTGTGTCTCCATAGTCTGTGCTCTCTGTATGGTGTCATGTGAAGACTATGTTTCCTCATGTAAGTGGGATAATCCAAGTTTGAATTATTTCACATGTCTATAGAAAATTTCGATAATTAAGACTTACAGTATAGAACTTTAAGCCTTATACCTATCCTATAGAAAATGTTGGCAAATTTTTTAAAGCAGTTCATCAAGTTGGTCAGTTTTTTTGATCAAGTTTCTGTGGGCATTGTCTTTAATACAAATTCAATTGTTAACATTTATTAATTACAACTGGGATATAGTGGCTCTGGAACTATGAGTGATCCATTTCACCAGAGTAGCCTGTGTGAAATAAATGGTCTGTGGACATGAATTTCTATCTCAGGATGGTCAAACATGAGCTTTCAACATTTATTTCATTTTCTTTATTTCACTGTTTTATTGTATAACTATAGATATTGCAATTTTTTCAAGAATTTTGTTAACCTACACACAAAAAATTAGAGTCAATTTCCCCTCATGATAAATGATTGCAACTGAGATTGAATCAACCACACAATTATTTTCCAACAGAGTTAGGATTTTCAGAATGTGAAAATCCATGCGTATTGCACATGGGCAGTTACAGTACTTTCAGACGTAAGCTTTATGTATACTTGAGCTATATTTCTAATTCTTACTGTTTCATGATGCTATAATGTTTATATTTTATTTCTAATGTATAACATGATTAAATTTGTATATGTTTTAGAATTATGTTCATATACTCATATTTACCCATTTAGTGTGTATAGTTAATTGATTTTTATTGTTCTAGGACTACATAATAATCAAAAACAACCTTCTCTTCAAATGATTGATTTGGAGAAAGGAAAATGGTTCACTGAATGTTTTTATACTGTAAACACAAAGATGTAGGTTCGAAACCTGAAGACTCACTTATATGCCTAGGCATGGTCATACATCCTATAATATCAGAATTGTGTTGGCAAAGTCAGGTATATTCTGATAACTCTCTGGCTATCAAGCCTAGTTCAAAACTATAGCCTCTCCTTCAATGAGAGATCGAGTCATAAGACTATAATGCCCCAAGGCAAAGACACCTCATGTCCTGCTATGGTTTCCACCTGTATGTGCATGAGTGCTCAGGTGCTCATATGTCCACACCAGCATGTGTGTACCTCTCACCCAGCCATAGGCAGTTGTTACTTTTTCTTTTACTTCTGTTGATATAGCCTTTTCCTTCAATTCCATTTGATCCAAAGTATGTAGTTTTCAATATTTTATGACAGTTTTTTCCACACAGCAGACATCTTTCAACCCCATCCATATTGTATCGTATCATTAAATCATGAGTTTTTATTGCCAAACATTATTTCACTGTATAAATATGAGTGTTTAATTGTCATTAATTAATAACAAATGCTTTTATTTTCCCATTTATTGGTCGTATTATAAGTATTAAAATAATGCTACTATAAACATTTGTGTAAACTTTATTGTGTTCACGTATATTTTTTCCTGCATTCTTTGTGAATACCTTATGAGTATGTAGTTTATTTTTGTCACAGCTACCCCTAATTTCTCCCTTCCCACTCCTTATAGGCATCCATCATACCTCTCTTCTAAATTTAGCTCCCATACTTTCTCCTTTCTTGTCCCTCTTTATCCAGTTTGTGCTGCCCATTTTCATGTGGATGTAGAGCCATCTACTAGGTAATGGGCAACCTGCCTACAGACTGGTGACTTCACTAACAAAGAAAACTGACTTTCCTCTAAGTGCTATTTACTGCCAGTAACTCTTTATCTTGAAGTGAAGTCTTGTTATTCCCTCCTTTCTGTGATTGAGTCTTGACTGGTTTTCCCTGGTATAGGTGTTACACAGGTAATCATAGCTTTTATGAGTTCATAAATGTAATAACCATGTCATGTTCAGGAGAAAGCATTCCAAAGCACTCCTCCCCATTCTCAGTATCATACATTATTCCCACTCACCTTTTCTGAGGTATTCCTAAGCTTTTTTGGATGGGGGATTGATTCAGATATTATATTTATTTTATCTTTAAAGATTTGTTATGTATATAATGCTCTACATTTATGTATAACGGAAGGTCAGAAAAACACATGAGACCTTACACATATTGTTATGTGTTTGCTTGGATTTGAACACATGACATCTGGAAGAACAGGCAATGCTCTTAACCTCTGATCCATACCTCTAGCTCCATATGTCCAATTATTTTTGAGCACTCACATGCACTTATTTTCATCTGTTTGTACATTCTTTAGTCTCTGTAGTGTATGTTGGGGACTGAAAAAAGTAGATTTTTTTGAGTTTCAGAGCATGGGATATGTTTCCCCCACCAGTCTTTTTTTTCTTTTTTCTTTTTCTTTTTTTTTTTCGGAGCTGGGGACCGAACCCATGGCCTTGTGCTTGCTAGGTAAGAGCTCTAACACTGAGCTAAATCCCCAACCCCTTCCCCCACCATTCTTGATACTTAGAAGATGTGATGTGGACAATCTGTTTAGGGTTGAACACCTGACCATTGCTTACTCTGATTATCGTGGGCAGTCTACTGCTTCTGCATTTGCTGTCTTTTGCTACAAAGACAAGTTTCTCTGACAGTAGCATCTGTCTATGGTATTAACATAACATTTACAAGTTAGTTGTGATTTCTTTTCCAACCTAATCCAGAGGAAAGACTCCATGCCTACTATTGTAAACTGTGCTAAAATCCCATGGCCCAGAAGGTCTTAGACCCACATGGAGAAACTTGCTTTATCTTTATTTATAGTAGTTTTTCTCTATCATCACAGTGGGTTTTTGTTTGTTTGTTTGTTTGTTTGTGCTATTACTATGTGATGAGTTAAGAAGAACTACTAAAGTAGAAATGTATAAGTTCTTCATTTGAACTTACTCTTTATTATTAGTGGATACAGGAAAATAATTTCTAATCTTTTGTTGGTTGGCTAGACTAATCTATTAAATTTTATAGAAATTGCTTCAAAGGCTTTATTCTCTGAAATACTTTTTGCTTATGTCAAACATGAGTAAACATTAAAGCTTTAGTGTCTTTCCATTCTTTGGGGTGTTCCATTGTTCATGTATTTTAAGGAAACATTATCAAAAACATTGATTTGTGATTATCAGGTCTACCTTTCACTGAATTCTTTATCATTATACAATGTTTTTTGCTAAGTTAGGGCCTTTATTGATTTGGGGTGAACTTTGTCTGACTCATTTAGCTTTCTGTGAGTATAAAATTAATTTGGGTTTTTCAAAAAGGAATATTTACTAAGCCTTGCTTTTATATTCAATTTATATAATTTCTTTCATATTTAAAAAAATGTGATGATTCTCATTTAGAAGTGCTAATGTGATGAGTCAACTGTAGAATTTGTTTATCTTGTATTTATCTGTATTGGTTGCTCTTCCAAAACATTATAGCTTTCAAGGATTTGTTTTTCTTACATACTGATCATGATTCAAATGGACCATTAAACAATATTCTGTTTAACGTACTTTTTATAAATTTTTATGTACAAAGATGTATATAACAAACCTTGCCTAAACATGTCACTTTTGTGAAGTACTCTAATAAATTCATTACTAAATTAATTTTTTCTGCTCTCAGTATAGGTTCATTTAACAACAAGCTTATCTACATTTTTTAAATACTGAGGCATCTGTGTGTATGTTTGCATGTGTGAGTGTGTTAGAAAGAATACAAATAAGAAAAAATATATATCACAATGTAGTGAGTCTGTGATAATTATTATTATTATTATTATTATTATTATTATTTTGTGATACCTTACCAAAGTATCCATAGCTTGTTGAGAGAAATTATATTTGATATATGTCACTACTTATTCTATAACTAAATACTAATATATAAATAAATTGCACATTCTTGCAATAACTGCAATAGATATTTAAATTAGATTTCTACTTTCTCCGTGGTCTTGGTTTTTTAGGAATAATCTATCAATGACATTCTCTTTTTGTGAATAAATCCTCAACCTGTGTACTCTATTACTTTAGAAAATTAAAATGAAGGGTGTTCAGATTTAGTAGGGATGTGAGACTATGAGAAATAAAATTTCAATTAATAACATATGGATCTCAAAAGAAATAGCATAAATTCTCTTCTGACATGAACTACTATGACACATAAAAACAGTTAACATGAAAGAACCACTAAATTCAGAGAATGTGGCACATGTAAAGGAAAGTCTAAGGATGAAACTTGGGCAAAGACAATTTTCATAAAAGCTAATTAAGTTCCAATGACTTAACTTTTTAAAAGTTAAAATCCAATCATTTACTTTCTACTTCAAATCTGCAGAAACAAGATATTGGATATGCATGGAAGGATTTGATGTAGCATCAAAGTATTTGTCTGATTCCCTTATGATAGGGCTGGCCTGGTATTGAAGACACCCGAGGTCTCATTAAATTTCAAGAGATGATCCAGGGTGTTGATGTAGTTCTTCCACAGGCCACATCCGCATGTATCTCTTCAGAAGCTTGACTGAATGTGGATCTCCCTAAGGTAGAGGATCAGCAGCTTTGTGTTTTTCAGTTCTGTATGGCTCTCCATCTCTGACCCTCCACCCTCTCTGTGCTGATCAATGTCTGCACTCCTAGAAGGTCAAGGCTTCTGCAGACTGCCTGGATTAAGGTCTTGATGTCAGTGCCTGTTATCTGCTGCAGAGCCCCTAATGCCATTAGCAATAAAACGAAAGCAGCTTCCAAACAGCCCTCAGATCGATGCTAACGTTATAACTTCCAACAGCTGCTGCTCAGCTTCTTTATTTGCTAAGACCTCCTCCTGTGTAGAACTTTCTTGACTCCAGCTTATTCTGTCAATTCAATGAAGATGTTGTGAGCAGCTGTTCTATACACAGGCTTGCACATGTGTGCATGTGTGTGTATGTCTGGGGTGTCTTTCCTCTCAAAGAAATACATATCCAGTCAGAAAAGTGAACATCACAAAGTACTTACTGGGCTGTGTATGACCAAGAAGAGTTCAATAATGAGACATGAATTTGGGGAATGTTGTTCAATTGTAAAACATCTGCTGGGCTTGTGGACTGATTCCCTAACAGTGTTGTATTTTAACCTGGTCATAGAAGGGTTATTCATGCGAATAAACTTGGAAGAAAGAATTTGAAGTGGAAAGAAGGTGAAGTTCCATATTTTAAAAATACATTTTGGTAAATAAAAAATAACTAAATTTTAGCATTTAAATAAATATTTCTTCTTTTACTTTGTGCATATTTTACAAATTTCTACTCTCACTGTCCCTTCTACCTGCCTCATGGAGATCTCTTTTCTTCCCCCAAATCCAACTCTTATGCTACAAAAATGTATATATCCTTATGACATTTGTGCGTATATATAGATGAAGCAAGTTTGACAAAACCTGTTACATTTTTTATTTGTTCCTCCATTATCCACTGCTATGTATACTTCATTTAAAACCTCTTCATCTTCCTTCCAAATACTTTTGTTTCCATGTCAATTATTTGTGTATATATATACAAATATATATTGATACTGCATATGAGAGAAGACATAGTACCATCCAACTATATTACTCCTGAGTTAATACCTGAAGGAATCAAAATCACAATACTGACAGAATAATATTAATGCACATCCATATTTATTATGAGAATATTTGAAAGGACCAAAACTAGGTATAGATCCATATGCCTATGGAAAGAATTGATAATGAAAATGTGATATATGTATATATATATATAATATTTCTATATACTATATATATGTGTGTGTGTGTGTGTGTATGTGTGTGTGTGTGTGTTGTGCTTGACTGAATAGACATCTACAGAATATTTCACCCAAATACAAAAGAATATACCTTTTTTTTCAGAACCTGTTGAATTCTTCTTCAAAATTGACCATATACTTGATCACAAACCAACCCTCAATAGATACGAGAAAACTGAAATAACACCTCATATTGCCTTGTATCTTATCAGACCACAATGGATTAAAGCTGAATTTCAACAATAGAAACACTGGAAAGCCTACACACTCATGGAAAATGGACAAATCTCTACTCAGTGATCTCTGGGTCAGGAAAGAGATGAAGAAAGAAATTTTAGACTTTCTACAATTCAATGATAATGAAGGCACATATACCCAAGATTATGGGGCACAATGAAAGCAGGGCTAAGAAAGTTCATAGCATTAAATACCTCAAAAAAAAAAGACAAAAAAAATAGAACAAACCCAAAAGTTCTCATGTCAGCAATTTAAAAGTATACATGAAAGCTGTAGGGAAAAAAAGAGTCAAGCACCACAAAGAAGAGTAGAAGGCAGGAAATAATCAAAATCAGGGCTGAAATCAATCAGTTAGAAACAAAGAAAACAATATAAATAATCAATGAAACCAAGACCTGGTTCTTTGATAAAATCAACATGTAGAAAAAGCCATAGCCAGACTAACCAAGAGATAAAGAGACAGTGTCCAAATGAAAAAATCAGATGTGGAAGGGGAGATATGACAACTGACACTGAGGACGTTAAAAGAAACATTAGGTCCTACTTCAAAATCTTGTACTCCACAACATTGTAAAGTCATACTGAAATGGACAACTTTCCAGACAAATACCACTTATTTAAGTTAAATCAAGATCAGATAAACTATTTAAACAGCCCCATAAGCTCTGAAGAAATAGAAGCAGTCATCAAAAATCTCTTAAGCAAAAATGGCTAGGGTCAGATGGCTTTAGTGCAGTATCCTATCAGGCTTTCAAAGAAGAGCTAATATAAATGCTTCTCAAACTATTGCACAAAATGGAAACACAACATTTCCAAACTCATTCTATGAGGCCACATTTACTCTGATACCAAAACTATACAAAGACTCAACAAAGAAAAGGAATTTCAGACGTATTTTTCTTATAAACATTGATGTAAAAATACTCAATTAAACTGAATCCAGGGACACAACCAAGACATCATCCAGCAATATAACATAGGGTTCATGTCAGGGATGCAGGGATGTTTCAATATATGAAAATCCATCAATATAATACACAATAAAAAGAAACTGAAAAAAAATCTCATGATTATCTCATTGGATTCTGGAAAAGTCTTTGATAAAATCCAATACCCCTTTATGTTAAAGGTATTAGAATGTCAGAGATACAGGCTACATACAATAAACATAATCAAAGCAACATAAAGCAAGCCAATAGCCAACATCAAACTAAGTTGAGAGAAACTTAAAGCATTTCTGCTAAAATCAGGGACTAGATAAGGCTGCCCATTTTCTCCGTATCTATTCAATATGGTACATATATTTCTAGCCTGAGCAATAAGACAACTTAAAGGATGCAAAGCAGATACGACTTGGAAATGAAGGGGTCAAAGTATTGAGAGTTTCAGTTGACATGATTGTATACGTAAGCAATCCCAAAATTTCTACCAGAGAATTCTTTCAGCTGATAAACAGCTCTAGTAAAGTGGCTAAGGACAAAAGTAACTCAAACAAATCAGTAGTCCTCTTTTATACAAATGATAAATGGGCGAAAAAAAGAAACAATAGCCTCTACAATAGCCATGAATAATATAAAATATCTTGGTATAACTCTAACCAACAGGTAAAAGAGGTATATGATAAGAACTTCAAGTCCCTGTAGAAAGAAGTTAAAGAAGGTATCAGAAGATGGAGAGACCTCCCATGCTCATGGACAGGTAGGATTAACATAGTGAAATGATCATCTTACCAAAAGGAATCTAAAGATTCAATACAATCCCTTTCAAAATTCCAACACAATTCTTGTAGACCTTAAAAGAGCAATTTCAGCTTCATATCATAAAAACAAAAACCTAGAATAGCCAAACTATTCCTGTGCAATAGTAGAACTTCAGCCAACCAGAGCTCCGAGGGACTAAACCACCATCCAAAGGGTACACATGGACAGACCCATGGCTCCAGCTGCATATATAGCAGAGGATGACCTTGTTGGGCATCAATGGAAGAGAAGCCCTTGATCTTGCCAAGGCTTGACAAACACACCCTCGCAGTGTAGGGGAATGTCAGTTGCACATTGGCAGGAAGGGGTGAATGGATGGGCGGGGGAACACCCTCATAGAAAATGAGGGAGGGGGATGGGATAGTGGGCTTATGGATGGGAAACAGGGAAAGGAGATAAAATTTGAAATGTAAAAAAAAAATCTAATAATAAAAAGAAAAAGAACTTCAGGAGGAATCACAATCCCTGACCTCAAGCTGTATTACAGAGGAATCATGATAAAAACTGCATGGTATAGGCAGAGACAGGCAGGTAGATCAATGGAATAGAATTGAAGACCAAGAAATGAACCCACACACTGATGCAAACTTGACATTTTATTTAAAAAGTGCTAAAATTCATACAATGGAAAAATGCAAGCATCTTCAAAAAAAAAACGGTGTTGGTCTAACTGGATGTCTACATATGGACAAATACTACATATAGATAATTACTTATCACCCTGCATGAAACTCAAGTCCAAGTGGATCAAGGACCTCAACATAAAACTGGCTACAGTAAATCTCAAAGAAGAGAAACTGGGAAATACCCTTGAACGCATTTGTACAGGAAACAATTTCCTAAACAGAACACTAACAGCATCGTCTACAAGACCAACAACTGGTAAATAGGATCTCAAGAAATTGCAAAACTTCAGTAAGACAAAGAGTGCTGTCAATAGGCCAGATCTGTAGATTACAGACTGGGAGAAGATATTCACTAACCTTACATCTGACTGAGAGCTAATTATTCTAAAATGTACAAAGAACTCAAGATGTTAGACACTAACAGCCCAAATAAGCAAATAAAAAATTGGGTACAGACCTAAACAAATTCTCCACTGAGAAATCTCAAATGACTGAAAAGTACTTAAAGAAAGGGCCAGGAAAATGAATGGAAATATGTATTTTCAGGGACTGTTGGGTGGGGTGAACCTGTAGAATGTTCCATAGATCTGGAACGTGAGAGGCTCCCAGGATTCAATGGGGATGGCCTTACCAAAATGCTCAACCATGAGGTAATGGAATATGAATAGATCACCACAAGTAGAAAGTCCCCAGTGGAGGAGGATGGAGTCAATAATCTGCCTTCAAAATTATTGACCCAGAATTGTTCCTGTCTAAAGGAAATGCAGGGACAAAATGAAGCAGCAATAGAAAGAATATCTATCCAGTGACTGCCCAACTTGGGATCTATGCCATGCTCAGGCACCCAACCCTGACACTATTACTGATGCTGTGCTGTACTTGCAAACAGGAGCCTAGCTGTCCTCTGAGAGACTTTACCAGCAGCTGACTGAAGCAGATACAGATACTTATGCCCGTCCATTAGGCAGAGGTCGGGGACCCCTATGGAAGAGTTGAGGGAAAGATTGATGGAGATGAAGGGGATGGCAACCCAATAGGAAGACCCACAATATCAAGCAACCCGGAATACTGGGATCTCCCAGAGCCTAAGCTACCCACCAAAGAGCATATATAAGCTAGTACATGGCTCCCAGCACATATGTAGCAGAGGAAAGGGGGACAACATAGTCATGAGGAGCAGATAGATGAAGGGAACTGGGTAAAAGGGGTAAGGGGGAATGTGGTGTTTGGAAGGACAGGAGAAATTGCTAGATGGCCCTGAAAAAGAATTTAAATGTGTATTTTTTGGTTGTGAGGATGTGAAGGAAATCTCCAGGACAACAGAGAAACTTGGGATAAGGGAGGTGCCCAAGTATCAGTGGGGGTGGCCTTAGCTGTGACTTACTACATTTGTGATATGGAACCTGAAAAGGCCACCTCCTACAGCCAGGCAGGAACTTCAGTGGAGCGGTGGAGATACTAATCCACCCACAGAGGTTTCAACCCAAAATGTATCCTGTCTACAAGAAACGCAGGAACATGGGATTCAGCAGAGCCTGAGGGAATAGCCAACTAACTGGCCCAACGGAGTTTCATCCTACTGGCTAGCACCAATCCCTGAAACGATTAATTATACTGTGTTATGCTGTCAGACAGAAGCAATTTATCCTCTGAGAGCCTCCCAGCAGCTAAGACAGATATAGACACAGATAGTCAAACAGTGGATGGAGCTTGGGGACTCTTACGAAAGAATAGTCGGGGGAATTGCAGAACTTGAAAGGGATAGGAACTCTCCAGAAAACCAGCAGAGTTACTTAACTTGAGCACTTGCAGCGTTCGGAGTCTGAACCATGAAACAAAGCACATACATAGGCTGCACCTAGGCCTCCCCTCACATATGTAGCAGATATGCAGCTTGGCCTTCATAAGGGTACTACACAACCGGAGCGGGGGCTATCCCAAAAACTGTTGTCTGTATTTAGGATATGTTCTCCTAGCTGGTATGCCTTGTCTGACTCCAGTGGGAGCAGATCCACCTACTCTCTCAAAAACTTGAAGTGCCAGGTTTCCGGGGATCCCCAGGGGATCCCCACACTCTTAGAGGAGCAGGGGAGGGGGTTGAGGAAGGACTGTGGGAAGGGGTGATAGGGAGGGGGCAGTGAGCAAGATGCAAAGAAAATAAATAAAAACTTTAAATTAAATTAAAAAGAAGTAAAATGTGGTGTGTGTGTGTGTGTGTGTGTGTGTGTGTGTGTGTGTGTGTGTGTGATAATAATTAATTAAATCGGGCCATGAATTTGAAGAGAGTGGAAATGTATTATGGGGAGGGGGTTAGAGAAGGAAAAGGAGGGGATAACTGTAATTATAACCTCAAAATAAAACCTTTTTTCTTTTTATTGAAAAGATAGCATCCTGGGTTGAGTGAAATACTTTATATCACTTTTGGTTTTTATTTTTCTGGTGACTAATAATGATGAATATTACTTTTGAAAATCCATTTATTTCTCATTTGTATTTCTTCTTGTGAAAGCTTTTCATGTGCCAATTTTCTGACCAAATTATTTGCTCGTGTTTTATATATTGAGTTCTTTGTATATTCTAACTACTATTGTCCTGTCAGATCTGTAGTTAGCAAAAAAAAAAAAAAAAAAAAAAGTTCCTGACTATACTCTGTTGAGGTGTTTTGAGGTGTTTTTTGTCATTAAACAAAGTTGTTCAATTCATAAAACCACATTGTCAACTTCTGTTAGTACTTCCTGTACTGTTGGAGTCCTCCCAGAGTCACTGCTTGTTCCTATATTCTATTGTCCTCTAACAATCCCAGCAGTTTTCCTTTAGGATCCTTGTTTGGGAAAGAGATATATAACTAGTTTCAGGTAGATGCAAGATATGAAGGGTCAATTCATCCTTGGATTTTTGTCTCCTGTCATTTAGATAAGTACTGTCTTGACACTCTCTATATTAACAACCAATATTCCTTCCTTCCTTTCCTTCCTTCCTTTTCTTTCTTTCTTTTTCCTTTTCTCTCTTCTTTCCCTTCCTTTCATTTTCCTCTCTTTCTTCTTCCTTTCCTCCTTTCTTTCATTTATTCTTCCCACCTTTCTCCTTCCCTTTGTCCCTCCCCCCCTTCATGATTATGTCTGTCTCTCTGTCTTTGTGTCTGTCTATGTATTTGTCTTTTATTTATTTATTTATTTTTTTGAATAGTACATTTTACTTCTGTTCCAGAGAACACTCCTTCACATTGTCAGCCTCGGATATACCCTATTACCCTGACAATTAAGCTGAGAATTTCCTTTAAGGAAACAATTGCCTTAGACCACAAAACTTGCTTACAATGCCAGACATACCAACTTGCATTGTATTTCTAACCCTTCTCCTATCAAGATTCAGCACAGGAATGGCAGCTATGCTCATCAAACATTTGTATTTTAATTTGAAAGTGTGAAGAATGCAAAGAAAAGAAAATCCAGTAGATGTTTAAGTTATTTTAGTAAAGGAAAGTAATGTAATGGAAATTGATTCAAGGAGTTCTGTAATGGAATTACCTCTTGTAATGTAAGCAAATTGAATAAAAATAAGTAAATAACATGAATGAAATAAAAATGAAACAACATAAAATATCACAACCTGGGATTAATAATATTCTCACAACCATGCATAACCTCAGGGGTTACAGCTTTGCATGGTGCTTGTCTACTCTCTTTTTGAGGATGAATCATGACTGATACCTTTCAGATTTAACAATGCTTGGAATACTTTGAAGAAATCAAATCATTACTCAGTTATTCAAATAATCGACCTGGATTGCATTTTTATTTTTCCAGTTGCATTTCCTTTCCTGACTTATTTGCACATTTCACTGCTGACCTGCTTCTCTCTAGAATACCTTATGAAGATGAGGGAGGACTTGTTTCCTCTCCCACTACTCTTCCTCCCTGTTCACTTAGCATTTTTCATAGACAAGTTCAGTCAACTTAGATCAACTCACTCTGATCTGCTTGTTACTCCCATGTACAGTGAACTTTAACTTATTTGAAGGTTATTATTTTGAGGTTCTGTCTTTCTTTGGCATTTATTTGGTATTTATCAAACACTTTCTGGAATGTCTCATATCACATTGTAATGCCATATTTTGTATGTATGAATACCCTTCCATGTTTGTTTGTCAAGTTTTTCTTATAGGAACGATGTTGGGGTCAGAAACTTATCTTTCCTTATGTAAGTGTATATTATATTGCTCCAATTAAAGTTCTAAGAAATACATAGAGACAAACCTTTAGCTATTGTATTTACTCTTTAAATAAAAACTAATGATATACTTTTTTACACATTTTAATCAGAATCAAGACAGAGATGACTACCTTGAGTACTATAAAACTGTTAATATTCATTTTAAAATACATGTCTAGGTTATTTGCTTTCAAACTTTGAGAATTAGATTTTGAATGTCAATAAAAGACATATTTGTTTATTAATTTATTAATTTACTAATGAGTATGTATTATGGGGCATGTGTGCATGACCACATGTGTGTAAAACTTTGATGTCAATTTGCAAGAATAGGTTTCTTCTACAACATGGGGCACAAGGACTGAACTCATGACAACAGAGTTGTTAGCAAGTAACTATACTCACTAAGCTAAGTTACAAGCCTTAAAACTAAACATTTTAAATTAATCTTCTGAATTTTAAACTTCTACTTTTGAGCCTCTATTATAGTTTATTGTATTTATTGCTCACATAATATGAACCAGTTTTCTGCCTTTAAAATGACCACACTGTTGACTCTCAGATTATATTTAAAAGAAGCACTTTTCTTGGAAATTTATGAACTCTGCATCTTCAAATGGATTATATGTAAAAGCCAAAACTCGAACTCAGCATATCTATAAATGGTTCTAATTCATTCACCTGGATGAGATATATTTCTCAGATTTGTTTAATTATTTACAGCAAAACAAAAACAAAAAACTCCAAAACACTGATGTTATTAAAGTAGGTAGAATATATTAGATTACAAATATCTCAGACCTGTGTCAAGTGAATGATGTAATGAGCCCTTGTAGTGCTCTCCCTATGTCAATAATTGTACACATAATGTTAATTTTTGTTAGATTGTGTCCATTCTTTTAGTTTTTAGAAAAAATATGTAAAAATATAATAATTTCATGGGCTGGAGAGGCATCTCAGGGATTAAGAGCACTGGCGGTTTACAGAGGACACTTGTTCAATTCCCAGCATCCACATGATAGCACGACCATCTGTAATGTCAGTTTCAAAGGCTTCAACAGCCTCTTTTGACAGGCACATATGGGCTTTGCGGACAAAACACCTGTCCATATAAAACATTTTGGAAAAATAACATGTTTCAATTGTACAAATTTTGAAAGGTTATATGATTATATACTTATTTTCAAATTATGACTATTTTTTCAACACTCAAAGTTCCTTAAAACCCATAAAAATTAGTCAATTACCAATGACAATTACTAATCTAAAGGTTATGTTTAATCTAATTTTTTTTTTCGGAGCTGAGGACCGAACCCAGGGCCTTGAGCTTGCTAGGCAAGTGCTCTACCACTGAGCTAAATCCCCAACCCTTAATCTAATTTTTTAATCTAATAAGAACTCATTCCATTATGATTCTGGAGTTTTCATTATATGAATTAATATGTTACAATTTCTTTTTCAGTTCTTTTGACGTGTTTGGTGTTTGTTTGTTTGTTTATTTATCTATTTATTTATCTATTTATTTATTTATTGTTTTCTCCCTCAAAAGACACTGAATTTGTCTTTGGTTTACAATCCCAAGCCTTATGAATGAGGAGAAATTCATGTCTGCTGGCTATTTATTTTTTTATTGAAATTTTTTATTTACATTTCAAATGTTATTTCCTTTCCTGTTTTCCCAGACATAAGCCTCCTATCCCATCCCACTCCCCTTCACTATAAAGGTGCTCACCTCCACAACCACCACCCTTCAACCCCCCCCACCACCGAAATTCCCTTCCACTGGTCCAGCCTCGGCAGAACCAAGGCCTTCTCCTTTCATTAGTGCACGACAAGGCCGTCGTCTGCAACATACACAGCTGGAGCCGTGGGCCAGTCCATGTACAGACTTTGGGTAATGGTTTGGTCTCTATGAGCTCTGGTTGGTTGACATTGTTGTTCTTGTGGGGTTGCAAGCTCCTTCATCTTTTAAAAACCTTTCTCTAATTCCTCCAATGGGGATCTGTTCTCAGTTCAGTTCCTGCTAGCATTTGCTTCTGTATTCGTCATGCTCTGACTGTGACTCACAGGAGACAGTTATATCAAGCTCCTGTCAACATGCACTTCTTTGCTACATCAATCTTATCTAGTTTTAGTGGCTGTATATATATGGGCGGTATACCCATGTGAGGCAGGTTCTGAATGGCCATTCCTTTAGTGTCTGCTCCAAACTTTGCCTCCATATTCCCTCCTATGAATATTTTTGTTCCCCATTTTAAGAAGGAGCAGTGCTTCCCCACTTTGGTCATTCTTTTTCTTGAGCTTCATGTAGTCTGTGGATTGTATCTTGAATAAGTTGAGCTTTTGGGCTAATATTCACTTATCAGTGAGTGTATACCATGTGTTTTTCTGTGATTGGGTTGCCTCATTCAGGATAATATTTTTTAGTTCAATCCATTCATGAAGTCATTGTTTTCGATAGTTGAATAGTACTCCATTGTGTAGATGTACCAGATTTTGTGTATCGATTCCTCTGTTGAAGGGCTTCTGGGTTCTTTCCAGATTCTGGCTATTATAAATAAGGCAGATATGAATATAGTGGAGCATTTGTCTTTGTTGTATGTTGGAGCATCTTTTGGGTATATGCCCAGGAGTGGTATAACTGGGTCCTCAGCTAGTCCAATTTTCTGGGGAACCTCCAGACTGATTTCCAGACTGGTTGTACCAGTTTGCATTCCCACAAACAACGGAGGAGTGTTCCTCTTTCTCCACATCCTTGCCAGAATCTGTTGTCAGCTGAGCTTTTGATCTTAGCCATTCTGACTGGTGTGAGGTGGAATCTCAGAGTTGTTTTGATTTGCATTTCCCTGATGACTAAGGATGTTGAACATTTCTTTAGGTACTTCTAAGCCATTCGGTATTACTCAGCTGAGAATTCTTTGTTTAGCTCTGTACCCCATTTTATAATAGGGTTATTTGGCTTCTTGAGTTCTTTGTATGTTTTGGATATTAGCCCTCTATCAGATGAAGGATTGGAAAAATCTTTTCCCAATCTGTTGGTTGCAGTTTTGTCCTGATGACAGTATCCTTTTCCTTACAGAAGCTTTGCAGTTTTATGAGGTCCCATTTGTCATTTCTTGATCTTAGAGAATAAGCCATTGGTGTTTTGTTCAGGAAATTTTCTGCAGTGCTCATGTGTTTGAGACTCTTCCCCTCTTTTTCCTCTATTAGTTTGAGTGTATCTGGATTGATGTGGAGGTACTTGGTCCACATGGACTTGAGCCGTGTACAGGGCAATAAAAATGGATCAATTTGCATTCATCTATATGCTGACCTCAAGTTGAACCAGCACCATTTGTTAAAAATGCTATCTTTTTTTCCTTTGAATAGTTCTAGCTCCTTTGTCAAAGATCAAGTGACCATAGGTGTGTGGGCCCATTTCTGGGTCTTCAATTCTATTCCACTGATCTACCTGCCTGTTTCTGTACTAATACCATATGGTTTTTATAACTATTCCTATGTGATACTGCTATGTAAGGGATGGTGATTACCCCAGAACTTCATTTATTCTTGAATATAGTTTTCATTATCCTCAGTTTTTGTTTTTTTGTTTTTTTTTTTTTTGTTTTTTTTTCTTTTTTTTTTTTGTTATTCCAAATGAATTTTCAAATTGCTTTTTCTAAGTCTATGAAGAATTGAGTTGAAATTTTGATGGGGATTGCATTGAATCTGTAGATTGCATTTGGCAAAATGGACATTTTTACTATATTAATCCTGCCTATCCATGAGCATGGGAGGTCTTTCTGTCTTCTGAGATCTTCAATCTCTTTCTTCAGAGATTTGAAGTTCTTGTCACATAGATCTTTCACTTGCTTGGTTAGAGTTACACCGAGGTATTTTATATTATTTGGGACTATTATGAAGGGTGTCATTTCCCTAAATTCTTTCTCAGCCTGTTTATCCTTTTTGTAGAGGAAGGCTACTGATTTGTTTGAGTTAATTTTATACCCAGACACCTTGCTGAAGTGTTTTATCAGGTTTAATAATTCTCTGGTGCAACTTTTGCGGACACTTAAGTATACTATCATATCATACGCAAATAGTGATGTTTTGACTTCTTCATTTCAAATCTGTATCTCTTTGAGCTCCTTTTGTTGTCTGATTGCTCTGGTTAGGACTTTGAGAACTATATTGAATAAGTATAGAGAGAGTGAGCAGACTTCTCTACTCCCTGATTTTAGTGGGATTGCTTCAAGTTTCTTTCCATTTAGTTTAATGTTGGCTACTGGTTTGATGTATATTGCTTTTAGTATGTTTAGGTATGGGCCTTGAATTCCTGATCTTTTCAGGACTTTTATCATGAAGGGGTGTTGAGTTGTGTCAAATGCTTTCTCAGCATCTAATGAAATGATTATGTTTTTTTCTTTCAGTTTCTTTATATAGTGGATGGCGTTGATGGATTTACATATATTTAACCATCCCTACATACCTGGGA
The DNA here is from genome assembly GCF_011064425.1 of Rattus rattus. Lineage (NCBI taxonomy): Eukaryota > Metazoa > Chordata > Mammalia > Rodentia > Muridae > Rattus > Rattus rattus. Next base: position 17,487,148 of record NC_046168.1, on the reverse strand, counting down.
TAAAGCCTACTTGATCATGATGGATGATCTTTTTGAAGTGTTCTTGGCTTCAGTTTGAGAAAATTTTATTGAGTATTTTTGCGTTGATATTCAGAAGGGAAATTAGTCTGAAGTTCTCTTTCTTTGTTGGGTCTTTGTGTGGTTTAGGTATAAGGGTAATAGTGACTTCATAGAAGGAATTGGGTAGGGCTCCCTCTGTTTCTATTTTGTGGAACAGTTTGAACAGTATTGGTATGAGGTCTTCTATGAAGTTCTGATAGAATTGAGCACTAAACCCATCTGGTCCTGCACTTTTTTTGGTGGGGAGACTTTTAGTAACTGTTTCTATTTCTTTAATAGTTATGGGGCTGTTTAGGTGGTTTATCTGATCCCGATGTAAGTTTGGTATGTGGTATCTGTTTAGAAAATTGGCCATTCCATCTAGATTTTCCATTTTTTTTTTTGAATACAGGCTTTTGTAGTTGGATCTGATGAGTTTTTGAAATTCCTCAGATTCTGTTGTTATGTCTCCTTTTTCATTTCTGATTTTGTTAATTTCGATATACTCTCTGTGCCCTTTGGTTAGACTGGTTAAGGGTTTATCTATTATGTTGGTTTTCTCAAAATACCAGCTCCTGGTTTTGTTTATTCTTTATATAGTCCTTTTTGTTTCTACTTGGTTGATTTCAGCGCCGAGTTTGATTATTTACTGCCTTCTTCTCCTCTTGGATGTATTTGCTTCTTTTTGTTCTAAAGCTTTCAGGTATTAAGCTGTCAAACTGGTAGTGTATGCTCTTTCCAGTTTCTCTTTTTGAGGCTCTCAGAGCTATGAGTTTTCCTCTTTGCACTCACTGCTTTCAATGTGTCTGATATGTTTGGATATATTGTACCTTCGTTGTCATTAAATTCTAAAAGGTCTTTAATTTCTTTTTTTATTTCTTCCTTGACCAAGTTATCATTGAGTAGAGCATTTTTCAACTTCAATGTTTATGTGGGCTTTCTGCCATTTTTGTTATTGAAGAAAAGCCTTTGTCCATGATGATCTGATAGGATGCATGAGCTTATTTTAATCTTCTTGTATCTATTTGGAGTTCTGTAGGATTCTTGTATGTATATGGACATCTTTTTCTATAGGTTAGGGAAGTTTTCTTCTATAATTTTGTTGAAGATATTTATTGGCCTTTTAAGTTGGGAGTCTTTGCTCTCTTTTATACCTATTACATACAGATGATCTTATTGTGTTCTGGATTTCCTGGATATTTGGGGTTAGGAGCTTTTTGCATTTTACATTATTTTTAATTACTGTGTCAATGTTTTCTATGGTATCTTCTGCTTTTGAGGTTCTCTCTTCTATCTCTTGTATTCTGTTGATGATACTTTTGTTTATGACTGCTGATCTCTTTCCTAGGTTTTCTATCTCCAAGGTTGTCTCCCTTTGTGCTTTCTTTATTGTTTCTATTTCTATTTTTAAATCCTAGATAGAAGTCCTCTATCATCGTCATAAGACATGATTTTTAAATCCAAATCTTGCTTTTCCTGTGTGTTTGGATATCCAGTATTTGCTTTGGTAGGAGAACTGGGCTCTGATGGTTTCTAAGCAATCTTGGTTTCTGTTGCTTAGGTTCTTGTGCTTGCCTCTTGCTATCAGGTTGTCTCTGGTGTTAGCTTGTCTTGCTGTCTTTGACAGTGGCTTGACCCTTATGTAGGTCTGTGTGTCACCATTCCTGTAGACTTGTTTTCTTTAACTGGATCTGGGAACAGACAGCTGCTCCTGAGTTTGTGTGACCTAAAGCTTCCAGGTGTGTTGCTTGGTGCCAAAGAGTTGGTCTTCCCTCTGCTCTCAGGTGTGTAGGTTCTCGTGGCAACTGGATTTCATCTCCTGCCACAGGCAGATACTGGAAAGATCCTGCCCCTGACAGTTACTACATCCCTATGACGAGAGGGCCCAGAAGGCACTAGGTGGTTTCCTCTTGGGTCAGGAATGTGGGCAGAAAGTAGTTGTCTCCTCTGAGTTCTCAGGGTTGTCTGCACTTCTAAAGGTCTAGGTTTCTCCCTCATGGGATTTGGGTGTAGGGAGCTGTGGGACCAGTTCATTTCAGTTCCAGGCACTGGCAGAGACCAGCAGGTTCCTGCCACTGACTGCTCCTAGATTCCTGTATTCAGAGGTTACTATACAGGTTCTTCTTGGACCAGGATTGTGAGTAGAAGTTGTGTTTGATGTGTTAATAGTTAAGTTTCCATGTATATATGTCTGATCCTTCTGAGTTTTCTTTTTCACTAAGCATGGGAAGACACAGAGTAGTAAAACAATTGGTTTTAAACAGTCAACAGTTAAATGTAACAAAAATCCTCTACCATTGTTCATAAAATTTGAAACAAATACAGAGGCGAATGCCAGCAGCAAACCTCTGAACTGAGAATAGGACCCCCGTTGAAGGAATCAGAGAAAGAACTGGAAGAGCTTGAAGGGGCTCGAGACCCTATATGTACAACAATGCCAAGCCACCAGAGTTTCCAGGGACTAAGCCACTACCTAAAGACTATACATGGACTGACCCTGGACTCTGACCTCATAGGTAGCAATGAATATCCTAGTAAGAGCACCAGTGGAAGGGGAAGCCCTGGGTCCTGCTAAGAATGAACCCCCAGTGAACTAGACTGTCGGGGGGAGGGCAGCAATGGGGGGAGGGTGGGGAGGGGAACACCCATAAGGAAGGGGGGGGGGGAAGGGGATGTTTGCCCGGAAACCGGGAAAGGGAATAACACTCGAAATGTATATAAGAAATATTCAAGTTAATAAAAAAAAAAAATAAATAAATAAATAAATTGAAACAATTTGTGTTCCACAAAGAGCAAACAGCCATTTTTATTGTTTATAATGTAGGTTCTCCATACTTTTTTTTTTTTTTGGTTCTTTTTTTCGGAGCTGGGGACCGAACCCAGGGCCTTGCGCTTCCTAGGCAAGCGCTCTACCACTGAGCTAAATCCCCAACCCTGGTTCTCCATACTTTTATCTTCTCCTGTTTGGTGACCCATCGTTGTGTATATGATACTTATTTCTATGTTGAAAGCTTTCTTGTACTTACTCTATATTGCAATTAATTCACTTTTACAAGTTTATGTTTGTTTTTTCCCGTGTAACGTGTAATTTATTGAACTTCTCACTTTGCATTTGAATTTTAGTTTTTGTATAAAATATTGTGATATCATAGTTTTATTTTATATGTATACTCCCATCTACTCTCACCCCCTCAATGCTGCCTGCTGGTCTCATTCCCTAACTCCTAATATAAATCTAGTTCTGGTCCCATGTCCTGTCTGTCTGTCTGTCTGTAAGTCTATATATTTATAATCTTTGATTTATTATTTTTGTGTCATCTATCATCTCTCTATTATCTATCTACATACACACATATATACATTGAAATATATTTGTGTCTCTGAATACTTGTCTATATGTGAAAGGAAACACACCATATCCTCTCTCTCATCCCTTTGTTCTTTTGTTCATTCCTGATTTTAAAATCGCTTACTATTTTAATGGAATTGGCATCTTGTGGTAATTTATGGCAAAATTGGCAAAAGGAAATGAACTTGATAACTTCTTTTTGCCTTTTAGAAGACAGTGTTTAAACTATATTAGCAAGACTTTTATGTCTATGTATTAAAAGATGTCAGCTCTTGGTGATTTATTTGTATTTTTTTAATTTCTATATCTCTCACATATATTGGGATATTTTTGTTTTGCCATCCTAAAATGAATAGAAAGTTTATCACACTGTATTCTAAAACAGGTTTACCTTAAATAAATATTTTGTATAGTTCTCCAATGAAAAACAGTGAGATTTGGATGTATTATATGTCATATTTGGTTAAAACATTACATTTTATTGATAAATGCCAGGAAATTGAATTTTTGTATTCAGTCATTTTTCCAATACATTTTACAATTTCACCAAATTTGTCAAGTTTATTGTCAAATACCATTCCTGTATTTTATTAACCTTTTGCTCTCTATGGGTTTCATAACAGTAGGCTCCAGTTTTTGCAACTATTTTCTTTGAAAATTGTCTGTCTAAACATTTTTTTTTTATTGATCCTTCCCAGTAACTAGGGTTCAGCTTGTTCCTTTTTTGTATTCCATCTGTTTTCTGTTTCGTTAGATATTTATTTTTGTCTTCTAATCATTACATGTGCTTACTTTGGAACTAAAATTTTTATACAATCACTTAGTTCATTATGTTTAAGATTGAGATAGTATAATTTTCCAAGTTGTATGTCATATACAACTCTAGATTTCACAAACTGTGTTGTCATGCCCATTCATAATTTTCCTTTGGTTTCTGACTTCTTTGTCTCTATTTTTTTCTTTGTCCTCATAAGATATTTAGAAATGTATTAGTTAGGTTGTAAATATTTATAGCATATGATCATATAGCCTATGACAAAAGGCAGCACTGAAATGAGAGAAACATAGTAATCTATTAATTTATTTCACTTTTATTTTAATTACTTAAATTACAGTTCTAGGGGTAACACCTGTATCTGGTACATATTTACCAAGTGCATTTCTAGTGAGATGCAGCCACTGAAATTAGCACAAAATTATTAATGTGCATTAAACAAAGGAGTCAGACAAAGCAGAGACCAGATGGTTGAAACTTAGGTACCCTGTAATAGCAGGGAGTAGGTATGTCAGGGCTTGGTAGTATCAAGTTAAGAGCAGATGAGGGGAGAGACATCTTAATACTATGTCAAAGCACTTAGAAAAAAATCCCAAATTTAACACTTATCTTTAAAAAGCAGTAAATGAAAAGTCCATGTGGCTGTTATAAAGATATTTGTCTTTTCTTGTAGATCTATTTTATAGTGATTTGGAGAAATTCCTACAGAGGGAGTGGTAGTTTGAGCTATTGCATGATTATTGAGAAAAATATTCTTAGCTAGAGAAAAGAACTTTTGTACAGAAATATTGAAAGGAACTTTTGAGAGAGAGTTTTTGGGAATCAAAAGAGGTTTGTAGAGTGTTTCCATAGTTCACGCAGCAGCTTTCTATGTGTATATTCTAATTCATTTCTTCATTAATTCTGTTGTGTTCAAAAAATATGTTCTGAAATAGTAGGCTTTTGATATTTCCTGGCTTTCTGCACAATGTGGTTCCTTATAAAGAACAGTTTCTATGACTGTGAAGAGTGTATTGTTGCTTGGCTTACTGTCATAAAAATTCATCACATTTACGTAATTGAATATGTACATTAGATGCTTATACTTTCTCTAATGTCTTGCCTACCTCTGCTTTTACAATGAGATGAATGTGATGAATAAATGGCTCTCCATTCATTAACACAGAGTATACTAGTTTTCTTGTTAATGTTTAGGCTTCCATTTAATTGTTCTATTGACTTTAAGTATAACAGTTTACATTGATTTTGTGAAAAATTTGTTTAGAGTACATCATGATAAAATTTATATTTTGAAATATTGAAGATTGAACTAGGATCATATGTTTAACAGTAGGCCCCAATGGTGCTATAATTTTTTTTTCAGGTCAGTGTACATTGTGATGTAGGCTATCTTATTTTTTTTTCATTTTCTTTCAGCTTTTTTCTCACTCTGTGGTCTTCCTTCTAGTTTCATGACCTATACCCATATCCTCTCCCATACTTAAATATCTAGAAAATAGAATTTTATTCTGTTATAAGGCCATAATGAAATTCTGAAGTTCGAAGGAAAGAGGATGAAACTTATGATGCCATTTTGACTTCTCTCTGTATACATATAAGCAAAGACCCATGGTTCTGCATTAAATTCCATTGCTTGCCTTTGAAGTTATATCTACCATTTGATTTCTTTGGATTTCAGTAACTGTCTCAGTAAGTGCTATTTTCCTTTGAGCTGTTTAAAAAACTTTCCTGTTATTCATTTGTCTCTGCTTTGGGAACTTTTCATTCTATTGCATTCCCAACACCCAATGATCCTGTTGAACATCTCACATGATCAATTGTTTCCTTGTTTCTCACAGAAGCTACAGTCCTACCAGGGCATGCCCAGTCTGACAACCTGCCCAGACTATATCACTTTGCTTTTTTGAGCTCATTTTTTGTGACTTTCACACTTAGTGGTTTTAATAGAAATTAAGAGACATCCATCTTTTTTTTTTAAATGGCAAGTAGTTGAGTCCATCCTTGTTTTTTTATGTATGTTTTCACGGGTGACCGTGTGGCACCAGACAGTGATAAGTGTGCTCTTCTTTCAGGACGATCACCTCCCATGCTTCCATGTTTACTCAGTTGTTTACAGTGCCTGAAGCTTTGGATGCTTTCCCCATTCAACTCGACACGTTTATTGATATCCTTCCCATTCAGGACATGTTTGGATGGTCACGTTCATGGGTAGCTTCTGATGGTACCAGGATACGCAATCTCACAGGAAACTCCCTGATTCATTGCCTCTCAGTCTTTCTGTTACTTCTTCCACCATGCTCCATGAATCTAGTTATATTTAAGAATCTATCTGTACAAATATAAATATGCATGCAATAACCAAAATGCAAAACCCAATGCTGATTAGTTTTCTATATCAGTGCTTCTTATTTACTATTTCATCAAAATAGAATATTACACTTCTAGAATTCCTGTGATTGTACTCCTTCCATACTCATTCCTCTCCTTCATTTTACCTACCATTCTCTCTAGCTTTGCTTTTTTCTTCTATGATTATACTTATTTTACAGATATCATCTTTTGTTTGTTTTCAAACAGTATTTTAATTACAACAATTCTACCTTCCTTTCTTCAGTCTAGAACTTCCAACACATTCCTTCCCATGCTCCTTCAAATTCATAGTATCTTTTGCATCATTTGATATTGATGCATGTATGTACATGTATATATATACATATATAATATATGTGTGTGTATTCATATGTGTGTGCATGTGCATGTGTGAGTTTATGAGTGTTTATACATATATACATTTGTTTATACATATACCTAGTCTAGACCCAGGAAACTGGAAGCCAAAATTAAAGTTCTGCTTCCTGAAGTTCTTGAAAACACTGAGATTTTAATTGGGCTAACAGATGTTCAAAACTAACTTGCAATAGGATAAATGGTTTTCATCTGTGCCTTCATTTGACCTATATCTCCTTTCTTCCAGCTTAACCTTGCATCTATATATGTTAAGCATTTAAACAAAAGTCATGAATACTATTAATTGTTCTCTCCCTTCAAGGCTTCAAGGTGAACAATATATATATATATATATATATATATATATATATATATATATTCCATATAATGTTACTTGTGTGTATGTTTCCAGGGCTGTTAGTTTGGTACATTCACTTATTTATTCTGTTTGGCTCATCACTGAAATAACCTAGTTAGGGGACCCCAATGGAGGAGTTAAAAAGGACTGAAGGAGCTGAAGGGGTTTGCAACCCCATAGGAAGAACAAAAACATCAACCAACCAGACCCCCCTCCCATAGCACTCATGGCTCCAGCCACGTATGTAGCAGAGGATGGCATTGTCTGTCAAGCATCAATGGGAGGAGAAACCCTTGGTCCTGTGAAGGCTTGATTCCCCATTGTAGGGGAATTCCAGGGTGGGGAGGAGGGGCACAGCGGGTTGGTTGGTGGGGGAGCACCCTCATAGAAGCAGAGGGAAAGGAATGTGATAGGGGTTGTTGGAGTGGAAGCCAGGAAGTTATAACATATAAAATGTAAATAAAGAAAATATCCAATAAAAGGAGAAAAAAAGAAGACCAGCTCAGAAAGCCTTAATTTTTCAGTGTACTAGATGTCAGTGACATAACAGGAGTCAAGTATTAATGTAGTTAGGAATGCAAGTTGCACCATGTGATTCTGCATGGGTAAAACATGGGGATTAGTGCCTAAACCCGGTCTTTTGGATACTGATAAAAATCTGTGGAATCATGTAATGGGATAACAAAAGAAGACAAGAAATATGTACAGCAGCAATCTTTGGTGTTTCTTAGTCTGGTGTCCTGTATCTCAGCATGAGTAAGTGAAGACTTTCAGGTGATAGGAAAGATTTTTCTGCTTCTGTGTTTGAAATAGTATAAGGTGGCCATCAGTTAGATCTGTATTTTGCTAAATACATTGAGATTACGGGGAAGGATGGTATAGAGAAAATGTCAAGTCAGAAAGTCAGGCAGAGGTAACAGATCTTGAGATTTAGGGTTACGCCTGGAGACTTCTAAACACAATCATAATTGTCTTAGAAGACCTTATAGATATTGGTGTTCAGTAGTACATTAACTATGATGTTCCCTTTGAAGGGGATGGATTAAAAGTTTTACATGGATTCTCTTTAGAATATGCACAGTTTATCAGGAAGGAAGGAGACAGTGGTCAAATAGAGGCATACATGACCACCATCTATTCTACTGCTCGTTTGTTGTTGGACATCTGCCAGTTCAAGTGAAAAGTCAGTGTTTTCAGTAACTTCAAGGGGCAGAACTTTTATTTTGGTCTTCATTTTTATTCCATTTACCTAGATTAAAGTACTGACAGACTGGCTTTATCAGATAACTCTTACAGGCCAGGGGATATCTTCTGTATTTCGTTTCATTTTGTAACGTTCCCTGATAAATTGTCAGCCATCCTTACCTAGAGTTTGTCTAAATGAAGGTGATTTTACTTGTTCCCTGTGGACCTTGTTTTTAGAATCCTAACTGTCCTAATAGTTAGAAAAATTTGCCTAATAATTAACCTAAATTCTCCCTCTGTTGAAACTGAAGCCTCATTAGTGCCTACTTTGTCCTTGTTGACTAATGAGAATAATTGGTCTCCCGCCTTTTTTATTGCCCTGCTCTTCTATACTTGTGAATATCTGCTATACCTCTCCATACTTCCCAACCATTGGTCAAGGAAGTGTGTCAGTAGATGGGCACAAGGGGACTAGCCAGTCCCAGAACAGGCATTAGAAGCTCATCTCTGCACAACACAAATGAGTGAAAGAGATTTAAATAGGCAGAGTTTATGTGGGAAGGGAAGTCATATCTGGGGTAAGATGCAGATCATCTACTGAAAACATATTTTTAATCTTCTTTCACATTTTCATGCAGCATCAGACTCGACTTGAAGCTTAATTTTTAACATTAAGATGAAAACAAAGCTTTCCTGGATACCTGATACTTTTTTCAAGAAGGTATTTTGTTTTTATGTGAGTGTGTATGGGTGTATGTGTGCAAATACATTCAAGACTGTGTACCTTGAGATTAAAGTTCAACCATAGCTAGTGTTCTTCAGAAACAGTCTATTGACTTTTAATGAGGCAGATATTCTCACTGGCCCAGAGCTTTCCAAGTGGGCTAGTTTGGCAGGCAGCATTCTCCTGGGATCTGCCTATCTTTCCTTCTCAACTATTTGGTAACAAGTGTATGCTGGCATACCAACATACCATAATTTTACTTAAATGGTTGACTCTACAAGATGGAAAACAGTTTGATCAAATGAAGATCCTTCTTATCATTGGAAAATATACATTTAAATCCCTGCTCTTTTGTTTAATACAGTGTGATTTCAGAACAATTCCTTACTGATTGTCAGTTGCCTTAGGTTTAAATGAAATTTTAAGAAAAATTAATTTTGAGGTTATTCTTAGTCCTTCATTTTTAAGATTCTAGAAGAGAGAACGGCTCCCTAAATCTTCTCTCCATTGTGTTTAAGTTTTTGTCCATGCATTTATTTTTATTTTACAAAATTGTTGAAGAGCTATTGAGACTCTGGTTGACCATGTTTTATGTCAGAAATTATCCCTGTGAAAAGAAAATAGATAAAAAATATTTATATTAAAATTTTCTTACATATTAAAGGACAGCAGTTGTCTTTGTTGTTGGTGTTTTGAAAGACTAATGTGAAGAATTAAGCAGTAGGAGCACATAGTTTGTAGGGATTTTCAACATTCCTTTGGTTCTCAATGCTGTAGTGATTGATCTTGAATGGCTAATAAACAAGCCACTTGTGTTTTATCCCAGGTCAACATTTCAAGCCCTGTCAAGTGTGAGATGGGGGACACATAAGATATACAACTGTTCATCATGCATGACTGTAACCTAAGATTAATGCCCTTAACCAAGGCCAAGCTAGTGGCATGTTATAAAAACTCATAATGGTACTCACTGTAAATCAAAATATACAGGTTGGTCCACCTGTCTGAGATCTGTCTTTTGTTGCTCCAACACATGTCTGCGCCATGTTGAAGAGCAGTCAGCTCTGATATCTATTTCAGATTCATCAAAGCACTACCTAGACTGTCACTTCATTACATGAGAGGGAAAGTTTTGGAATAAATAATTGTGAGAGTTAACATCGATTTTCAACTGGACTGGATTTAGAATAACCATGGAAAGAGACTTGTGTGTCAGGGAGGATGTTTCGAAACATAATTAACTGAGGGAGGAGCTTTTACTCTGAATGTAGGTGGCATTAGATTTCTAAACATACTAAAAGAAGAGCAACTGAGAATTTTAATCCAGCAACATGGCTGCTCTGGCAAGGAATCATATCCAAAGACTTCTATGTCTGTGTGATGGGGATGAAATGACATACGTTTAATCTCTTTGGCTCAACTGTAGACATATTCTTAGTGCACGGCTTTCATTCCACACAAGATTAGCTAGTTTGTAAATGGTACCTGCCAAATTTGAAAGTGACATCTACTTGAGGGACATATAAAGAGACTAATCAGAGAAAGATTTGACAGAATGATGTGATACATGCAACACTTATGAGGCAGCGCAGGATAGAAAGGTGACTTAAGAGAGGAGGAGAAGAAGAGAGAGACAATTTTACTCTGATAGTTGTATAGAGATAGATTGCAGAGAAAGAACAAGCTAAACACATGTAGAGACAGAGCAAGCCAGAAAATGAGAAGGAGCCAGAAGATTTGAGCATATTGTCAATGTTAGTAATAGGTCAAGCAGAGCAATTTAGTCAGAAGCTGAGAGAAGCCAGATTGAATCAGTCAAGGTGGATAGAAGTTTGAGCAACAGCACCTGAGTTAAACCAGCCAGCAGAGTTCAGGAAAAAAACCTAGAAAGGTTGGCAATATTCAGTCATAAATTTCAGAGATTGAAAACATTCTAGACCTTGATTAGACTGTAGGGAAGATAGAAGCTTCCAAGACTAAGCCTAGGTTACGAGAAGCAGGCATTAAGCCTTAGAGACAACAATTCCTATAGAAGAATAAAAGTTACATGTATAAACACCAGCATTTTTACTCTGTGATTCTTGATAGGAAGGCAGTATGACAAACTGCCTCATGGTCCTTGTGCTATGCTTCCTGCACCAAAGTGTACTGTATCTATTTTCTAAATCTAAGTCCAAAGAAACATACCCTTAAATTGTTTATAATGTATTTTGACATAACATCAAAAACAAAACAACGAATTAAGAAAACAACAAATTAAATGATGATCATTGTACCTCATAGGCTAAAATGGAGTCTATGACAATGTAGGTATGAAAGATTTGGGAAAGATGAATGGATACTAGGGTAGAAAACTTATTTTATATGCTCTGATGTGGGTATTCATTAAATGTCCAATTTTAAATGCCTTAGTTTAAAGGCATTTAAAAGTAGTTAAGAACTTATAATTGGAATTTATAATATATAATATATATATATATATATATATATATATATATATATATGAAGAAAGATGTAAATTAAGATTTCCTGGGTGCCATTTTAACCAAGCTTTAAGTTCATTGTTACAACTTCTAACTTCACCTTTGCAAGTTTACAAAATCTCTGCCACAACGACCTCATAGAGTAGGTTATAGAACTCCTGAGCTCTAACCTCCCCTTCTCTCACCTTAACATATTGTTGCTTTCTCAAGAAATGCTTCTTTTTTAGTTAAGTCTTATATTTCCATTTCTGTGCAAAGAGACCATGATCAGTGCAGCTCTTATAAAGGAACACGTTTAATTGGGACTGCCTTATAGTTTTAGAGGTTCAGTCCATTATCATCATGGTCAGAAGTATGGCAGTTTGCAGGCAGCCATGACGCTGGAGGAGCTGAGAGCTATAGAGCTCTCAGCTATATCATGATGCAAAGGCAACCAGGGAGAGACTCAATTAAGGATGGTCTCTTCCACACTGGGTGAAGCCTGGGCATAGGAGGAGACCTCAAAGCCTGCCTACACAATGGCACACTTCCTCCAACAAAGCCAAACATATTCCAAGAAGGCCACATCTTAATAGTATCATTTTTCATGGGGCAAGCATTTTCTAACAACCACTGGATCCATATAATTTATCAAAAGTACTAAATAACCACAGTACTTTTAATATATTAGACTCCCTCTGAAGTTCCAATTTATGGTTGTATTTTCTTTGTGACAAGTCCCCGCAAACAGAAATGGATCTGTGTCTTCTACCTATACATAGTTGTAATTGTTGTGTGCACACAATTGAAAAATGGTAACATTTACAAAAGAAAGTCCAAACTCCATCTAAACCTTGTGGGAATCCTCAGAACCAGATATGATGTGTTTCACAGGACAGAAGACAATTTAGAAAAGCTAGCAGTTTATCTTCATGCAGCAATGTTGGTGGGATTAACCCCTTGATAGTAGGATGGTTTATATCATTTGGATCTTCTACTTAAGAAGCACACCTAACTTTCTGATATGCACTCCTGCCTGGGGACCTAAGGAAATTTCATTGTTATTTCATCCATGCTGACTGTTCTGCCATAGGGTCAGTGAGAGGAGCAAGTCATGGGATTTGCTAAAGTTACTGATAAGGATCAGAAGATCAAGTTCAAGATTACTGTGTATTTAAAAGAATACCAACCAAGCCTGGGCAAAGGAAATCAATTCCAAAACATGTAGGAGATGCTTGATAACAATGGGAGAGGTATGCCCTCGACAAAAGGTGAATTCATTAGGAGAACACAAATATATGCATATATATATCCACATATACTGCTATTAAAAGAGATAATATTAATCATGAAGAGATGAATATATATACATATATCTTAGTCTTCTGTGCAGTTCTTTTCCCATAAAATCTTGAGGCCTAGCCTTTACATCTTTGCCCTATTCATAGAGACATGAGGATGCTTAAAAATCTCTTGTCCTTTTCAGTACAAAGAGTTGTTGACATCATTGGGTATGGAAAGATACCGGTAACATTGATTCGACTGATTGTCATAACCAGAGATATCAGATATCTTTAAGTCTCTATATGGACATGGCCTTCTTTTACCTCTGCATTTATGAATATATTGAAAAATCACTTGTAGCAAGTGGATGAAGACATTCCTATGCAAAATTTCTTTATACATGCATTGTTGGCCTTATCTCTGTATTGTAATAGCAGAGAGAGATTCTCTGGATGGAGAAAAGAAGGGCAAAATGAAAGAGTAATGTTGCATAGTCAGTTCTTGTTATAGAATTCATGTAAGTTGAAAGACAAAAAGGATAAGTAAGATATATTAAGAAATGAGGTACCTCAAATGAATACTAAGCAATGGATTTTTGATTTTGTTATTTTCAATGTTTTAATAACTTAATTTGAGTTTTAAAAGTAGCTATATCCAGCTTCTGACTATGTTACGCATCTGTTTCCTATAGGTTGCATATGGTCAACATTCCCTTGAAGCAGATACTCTCAAGAGTTGGGACCTTGACCTTTTCTCATGAGCTTACATGAGTTATATGGTTGAGCAGACCAATAGAAAGCCTTCACAAATTTCTCATAAGGCCATCAGGCAGAACTTCAAAATAGGCTTCTCAGAACCCACTTCTACTCAAGACCCTAATCACTACTACATACATGGACATAAACTGACAGAACTGAACCTTGCTGGGGCTGTTTGAGCTGCCCAAGACTCAACTATTCTCCTATAAAAATACTCTGCTAAACTCACTGGATCATCAAGCTGGACTGATGGGAATCTTCTTTGGTCTGTTACTTCCCTCTTCATAAGGGCTCAGTGTTTCTTTCTTCTTTCCAATAAAATCACATCATAGATTGTTCTATAATAAAAGAGGATCATGTATAATTTCATTGGAGTTTAAATTTCATGGGGTCAAATATCACAATATACTTTTCTTGGTGGGAAGTGTTCTCCTTGTTTCCACACATCTCTGGGATCTCCCACCTAAGTAGGCCAGAAGCAGTGGCTTTTTTAATTTTTTTTTTTTGAGATTATTCATGGTCACCAGAATAATGGATTTCATCTTTCTCCCTGCCTCTCTTCACTTTGGCCTTCTTTACTCTCTATCTTCCCCATCTTTGTTCTCTTTTGCTGAGGATCTACCAGAGTACTTTTTCTCTGATTAGTTAATTTTTATTTTATAATAGAATTCTTCTCCAAGTGATTCTCAAATGAAAACTGAGGAAACAAAAGCAGGCTATAAACCTGGCTAAGACAAAGATGCTATTTATGTTTTCCAAAAATCCCTACTGACCTTAGAAGGTTGTAGCATTTGCTAAGCCCACTACTTGAGAGAAAAAATATGAAGGGGAAAGTGAACAGTCACCCCCCATTATCTACCTTGGTTGATCTCATTGGTATATGCCTGGAACCAGGTATTTAAGAAGATATATTCACATCACAGATTTGGTTCTTTTGTGTTTTTGAGCAAGGGGGATGTATGGTCTTCACCTTTCATACGTCTCTAAGTTTCTGCTATACTCAGTCAAATCAATTGCTCTGGTTGGGATTTTAAAAGAAATCATAATAAATCTTTCAGTTTATGTCCTCTGTTCACTAGTGATGGATGGCAGAAGATTCTAGGACAGGACAAATATTACAATTCTTTAATTTATGATAGTGGAGTGAATACTTTCAGCTACAAGTAAATGTTAGGTACTGTGGTTTAATTGAAAATAGTTTCCGTAGGCTCATAGGAGTGGCAGAATAAGGAGGTGTGGCATTGTTGGAATAAGCATAGTCTTTGGAGAAATTGTGTCACTGTGGGCTAGTCTTTGAGTTCTCATATGCTCAATTCAGTCCCAGTAGTTTACTCTCTTACTTCTGCCTGCTGATCCAGATGTATTATTCTCAGAAATCATGACTGCTTATCTACATTCTGCTGTGTTCCTTCCCATGGTGACAATGTATGAACCTCTGAACTGTAAGCTAGCCCCAATTAAATGTTTTCCTTGTAAGAGTTGGTGTGGTCATGGCATCTCTTCAAAGCAATGAAAATACTAATTAAGACACTAGGTGTAAAGTCATATATATATATATATATATATATATATATATATATGAAAATGTGCAGAAATTAATTTCTGAGAAAGATGTTTTAAGAAAAATTAAGAAGAATAAGTTAGAGAAGACAAACTTTGAAACTTTTTTCTTTTCAATGTATTCTATTACCAATGTGTCAGTTTCAAGTTTCAGAATTCCCAAAATGTTTTATATGAAATAAAAATGAGCTTGTGTTTATAGGCAATTCATTTTGGGAGTGGCATCCAGAAGAGGCAGTGGGTACTTTGTGGGCAAATGTACTAGTTGTCAAAACTGAAGAGCTGAATTCAGGCCTGCTTCCAGAGCTGACTGTGTGCCACAACTCTCTGTACTCAGATTCTGCTGAGAGAAAGCCAGTCTCCAGGGATGCCGACACACCTGAGAGCCCAGGAAAGACCACTACTTTCACTATGAGGGACCAGCCTGGAGCCCTCTGGACACAGGAACCCAGGAGCAGTGGAACAGAATCCTTCTGGTTTTCCCTTGTGCCTGAAGCTGAACTTGTTCCACAGATCTCTGAACCCAGATCCCACTGAGAAAAAGCCAGTCTCCAGGAGTGCTGACACACAGACTTACAGGAGTGCTAAGCCACTGTCAGAGACAGCAAGACTAGCTAACACCAGAGATAAGCAGAAGGCGAGAGGCTAGGGCAAGAACCTAAGCAACAAAAACCAAGGCCAATTGGCATCAGCAGAACCCAGTTCACCCACCATAGCAAGCCCTGGATAGCCCAACACACCAGAAAAGCAAGATTTTGATTTAAAATCACAACTCATGACAGTGTTAGAGGACTTTAGGAAGGACATAAAATACTCCTTTAAAAAATACAGAACAACACAGGTAAAGAGATAGAGCCCTTAAAGAGGAAATACAAAAATCCTTTAAAGAATTACAGGAAAACACAAAGAAACAGGTGAAGGACTTGAACAAAACCGTCCAGGATCTAAAACTGGAAATAGAAATAATAAAGAAATCACAAAGGGAGAAAACCCTGGAGATAGAAAACCTAGGGAAAAGATCAGGAGTCATTAACACAAGCATTACAGACAGAATACCAGAGATAGAAGAATCTCTGTGGCAGAAGATACCATAGAAAACATTGACACAACTGTCAATGAAACTGCAAAATGCAAAAAACTTCTAACCCAAAACATCCATGAAGTCCACAACACAATGAGAAGACTAAACCTACGAATAATAGTTGTAGAAAAGAGTGAAGATTTGCAACTTAATGGGCCAGTAAGTATCTTCAACAAAATTATAGAGGGACACAAAGAACAGCTCAACCTTAAGGATAATAGGTATAGAAGAGAGCAAAGATTCCCAACTTAAAGGAAGAGTAAATATCTTCAACAAAATTATAGAAGTAAACTTCCCTAACCTACAGTAAAAGAGACATGCCCAACAACATACAAGACGACTAGCAAAATCTAATCCCAACAGAAAAGAACTTCTGGGGGAATCACAATCCCTGATCTAAAGCTGTATTATATAGAAATAGTCATAAGAAATGGTATGGTATTGGCACAGAAACAGGCAGGTAGATCAATGTAACAGAATGGAAGACCCAGAAATGAACCCAAACACCTATGGTCACTTGATCTTTGACAAAGGAGCTAAAAATCTTCCAATGGATAGAAGATAGATTTTTCAACAAATGGTGCTGGTTCAACTGGGGATCAGCGTGTAGAAGAATGCAAATCAGTTCATCCTTACTGCTCTGTACATTGCTCAAGTTCAAGTGGATCAGGAACCTCCACATAAAAACAGATACACTCAAATTAATAGAAGAAAAAATTAGAGAATATCCTCAAAAACATGGGCAGTATGGAATATTTCCTGAACAGAACACCAATGGCTTATGTTCTAAGGTCAAGAATCTACAAATGAGACTCCATAAAATTGCAAAGCTTCTATAAGGCAAAAGAAACTGTCACTAGGACTAAATGGCAACCAACAAATTGGGAAAAGATTTTTACCAATCCTATATCCAATATAGGGCTAATATTCAATATATACAAAAAATTCAAGAAGTTAGAATCCAGAGAACCAAATGACCCTATCAAAAATGGAGTATAGAGCTAAATAAGAATTCTCAACTGAGGAATATTGAATGGCTGAGAAGGACCTAAAGAAATCTTCAACATCCTTAATCATCATGGAAATGCAAATCAAAAGAACCCTGAGATTCCACTTCACACCAGTCAGAATGGTTAAGTTAAAGTACTCATGATACAGTAGTTACTGGCAAGGATGTGGAGAAAGGGGAACACTCCTCCATTTTTGTTGGGATTGCAAACTTGTACAACTTCTCCGAAATTCATCTGGAGGTTCCTCAGAAAATTGAACATAGTACTACCTGAGGACCCAGCTATACCACTCTTGGGCATATTAAAAAAAAAACCAAAAACAAAACTCCAACATATAATAAGGACACATGCTCACTATGTTCAAAGCAGCTTTAGGTATTATAGCCAGAAGCTGGAAAAACCTCAGAACCCTTCAACAGAGGAATGGATACAAAAAATGTGGTACATTTACACAATGGAGAACTACTCAGCTATTAAAAAGGACTTCATGAAATCCATAGTTAAATGGATGGAGCTAGAAAATATCATCCTGATTGAGGTAACCCAATCATAAAAAAAATACATGATATGCACTCAGTGATAAGTGAATATTAGCCCAGTAGCTCAGATTACCCATGATACAATTCACAAACTACATGAAGCTCAAGAAGGCCAACCAAAGTTCATATGCTTCAGTCCTTCTTAGAAGGGGGAACAAAAGTATTCATAGGAGGAGATATGGAGACTATGTTTGAAGCAGAGTCTAAAGGAATGGTCATTCTGAGCCTGCCCCACCTGGGGATTCAGCTCATATACACAGCCACCAAAGCCAGGTAGTACTGCTGATGCCAAGACATGCATGCTGACAGGAGCCTGATATATCTGTCTCTTGAGAGTTCTACCACAGCATGACAAATACAGAGGTGAATGCTCATAGACAACCAATGAACTGAGAACAGAGTCCCCATTAGAGGATTTAGAGGAAGAATAGAAGGCGATGATGGGGTTTACAACCCCATAAGAACAACAATATTAACAAACCAGAGCTGCCAGGGACTAAACCACATCCTAAGAGTACACTACACATAGACAGACCCATGTCTCCAGCTGCATATGTAGCAGAGGATGGCCTTGTTGGCCACCAAAGGAAGGAGACACCCTTGGTCCTGCCAAGGCTGGACCCCCCAGTGTAGAGGAATTGAAGGGCAGGGAGGAAGGAAGGGGTGGATGTTTGATTGGGGAAAAGGGTATAGCATTTAAAATGTAAATAAAAACTATCCAATAAAAAATAAAAATAAAATTCTATTAGACTATTACAAAAAGAATCAAAGGAGTTGAAATGGTTTGCAACCTCATAAGAACCCCAATACCAACCAACCAGAGTACTTAGGGACTAAACCACTACCCAAAGAGTACACATGGACAGACCCATGGCTCCAGCTGCATATGTAGCAGAGGATGGCCTCCTGGGCATCAAAGGGGAGGAGGAGACCTGGTCCTGCCAAGGCTCAATACTCCATGTTGGGGAATGTCAGGGCTGGGAGGCAGGAAGGGGTGGATTGTTGGGAGGGAGAACACCCTCATAGAAACAGGCAGAGGGGGATTATGTTGGGTTTTCTGGTCTGAGAATGGGGATAACATTTTAAATGTAAAGAAAAAAATTCAGTAAAAGATGGGTTAAATTCCTTCCTACGACAAACATGGTAGAAGGAAAGAATTCTACAGTGTTCTCTGACCTCCACAAGTTTTTTGTGTCATACAAATGTTTTACTTTTCCCCACAGTAAATAAATGTATCTTATTTTTAAAACGGAGAACACAGTACATAAAAGAAAATC
The DNA here is from genome assembly GCF_011064425.1 of Rattus rattus. Classification (NCBI taxonomy): domain Eukaryota; kingdom Metazoa; phylum Chordata; class Mammalia; order Rodentia; family Muridae; genus Rattus; species Rattus rattus. The sequence goes on along the minus strand of NC_046168.1, from coordinate 17,468,020 downwards.
TATTCAGAATGAAGCCTGCAGGCATACACACACAGAAGTACACCTGGACACATGAGTTCATACTGTCTAATTAGGTATGGAATGCTTTAGAACAGACTGGGGTTAGTTCATGTATCTTGAGTAATGTTACTTAATGCACTGTATTTCTTCTAAAGTGACTACTTTCTTTATTAAAAAAATAAAAATTAAAACAAGAATTCTATGAATTTCTAGAGATAATTTAGGTGATTAAAGCACTTGACACACCTTCAGAAGAACTGGATTCAGTCCCAAGTATACACATAGCTGCTCAAAACCACCCGTAACTCTGAGTCTAGGAGAATATAATGGCCTCTTCTGACCTATACAGGCACTGCTTGTATGTGGTATGTGTATGTGCATTCTTTCAGACGCTCATACACATAAATACTAAAAAACAACACTTGTGAAATAAATAAATCTTCAAACACAACTGCCCAAATAGGAGTTTGGTAAGGACAACACCAATAGATATTCCAAAGAGGATGGGAAAAACACACAAAGCCTGGACCACACACTACGAACTTTAGGCAACTGAGAAAATCTTGGCACAGAAGTGTCATTCTACAGGGTAGAGGAAATCAATTGGTTACATAGTACCAAACAGTCATTTGTGAAAACATATGTGCATTGTAACATTACATGGACTGACCAGATTACTGTTAGTAAGTTATATGTATACAGACATAGATGTATATATTTTATAACTATTCATAAAAGCAGAAAGCAGGAATTTGAATAGAAAAGGGATAGGTACTTAGGAGGGTTTTGAGAGTGGTGGAAATCAAAGGGTGGAATGTGTTATATTATACTGCCAAAAATGGTATAAAGTTAATCTGGAATTCTATAATCTTTTTTAATTGTTGAACTCTTTTTCTAGTTAAATTACAAAATAATATTATTCATCTTTACTTTGTATATTATTTTTGTTAGTTCTTGAGACCGAACTTGGAGCCTCTATGATGCAAGACAAACACTCTCAACAACTGAGATAACACTCTTTATGTTACCTTTATAGGCATATTGTCTTTAGATTAATTTATGTCATTTTTGTCTATACTTAGTATTGTTTTACGTGTGTGTGTGTGTGTGTGTGTGTGTGTGTTGCCCATCTATACATGTTTATGACTGAACATTTAATATGACATCATGTATTAAGAGTCTCTCTTCCACCGGAAAACTTATTTTCTCTTCTTCAGCAGCCATTTGTTGCCTATAGCCTCTCACTCAGGGATGGGACTTAATTTTTGACAGACATCCATCATATTTCTCTTTTTTTCACTTATTCTGCGATGCTCTGTACTTCTAGCTTTCAATATATGAAACTTATCTTAACAGAGAGGAAAACCTTTTATATAGATGAAAAACAGGGCTGTTAGCCAAAAGAGACTCTCTGTTGATGAAATACCTAATATTCTCTCTGTATTTAATATCCAACCTTTCATGTGTTTTCCTTTCTGATCTCAGTTTCATGGTAGTATTGAACATTCAGCTAAGACCTTTGTCTCACTTTGTGTGAAAGTTAATTGTCAACTTCAAGGGACTTAGAATCACCATGGAGACAAACCAAAGGGTGGGGACATGTCTGTTGGAATGTTCTATATTGATTTTGGAAGCTGTGCCCTAAATGTAAAATCCACCATTCCACAGGGCTGAGATCCTGGAATGAATCAGATTACTTGAGCATAGAAATTTAGTTAAATCATTACTTTAAACATATTGACCTATGACCCTGTCTGTAGAGATTTCTTGATGGATGATTGATGTAGAAAAGACTCATCCACTATGGTCATTGCCATCCATAATCAGGTAGGCTTGGAGAAGCCCCATAAGAAAGCTAGCTAAACATGAGCCTATGTGTGAGTCAGAGCAATATGTCATGTTCTTCCATTGTTTCTACTCTAGGACCCCACATTGAGCTTCTGTCCTTTCTTCACTCAATGATTCACTGTTTCCTGGAATTATAAGTTTAAATACACACACTCCACCTCTCAGCTACATTTGGTCAGTTTTATTACAGAACAGAGAAGCAAACTAGAACACTGACGGTAACTGCATTTTCGTATTAGTTACTGAACACTAATTTCTCCAGGACACAACTTACACACGCTGATAAAAATTCCATTTAAGTAATTCATTCAACACAAATGTACCAAAAGCCCCTAACCATTAAGAAATTATCAAATCAAATAAAAATATATTATAGGACTGAACAGAACTTCTCAGAAGAAATGCAAATAAGTAGGAAATATTTGAATTGTGTGTAAGCTCTTGGCCATAAGAGAAATGGACTCTAAAATTAATTAAAGATTGCATTTCACCACAGTCTGGAAAGATTATCATCTGAAATGTAAATGAGAATATATGCTGGTGTGGATGGGGTGAAAGGGGAACATGTATTGACAGTTGATGGGGTGGTAACTAGGGCTGAGATGTACATCCGTGCTTATCAATATTCTCACAGCTACTAAGAAATGGAATAAACCTATACATACAACAAAGAAATGGATTCAGAAAATGGAGCCTATGAAAACAATGGAGTATTATTCAGCTGTAAAAGGATGTGAGCTCATGAACTCTTCAGGTAAATGACTATAATTGGAGAAAAGAATTATACTGAGAGAAGTAACTGAGGCCCAGAAAGATAAATACCGTAAGTTCTCTCTCATGTATGGTTCTAGTTTCAAATCTTCTGCTTGTATATTTAACTTGAAGCCAGGTATAAGCGAGGAAAGTAGTAAGGGACCTTTTGAGAGGCTTGGTAAGAAAGATAGAGAAAATGACAATAGAGTGATGGCTGCAGGCAGAAATACCGGGCCTGAAGGTGTGACTCTGTAGTGGACAGTTAAAGCTTAAAGGGGAATGCTAGCGCAAGTGAAGAGAGATACAAAATGTCATGTAGAATCCTAATGTCTCACAAGCCTAATTTTTTCATTGTAATTTGAGGTAAAATAGATCACATAAAAGAAAGAAGAGGTGGGGATAATGAAGACCATAGGAATCAGCAGGTGTTATAATAGATGATGGAGAAAAATGTGGGTAATGGATTGGTTAACAAGAATTAAATATCTAAGAAACTGTATCATTAGTAAGCTAATTCAAAATGCAATTTTAAAAGTAATTACTTGTCATGAGAAGACAATGCCATTTCCAGAAAACATGAGTTATTAAATGAAAATTACAGTACAAGACATGGAATCCCTTCCTAGGAATTATTGGTCTAGGAGGATTCAGAGCCACCCTCTACCAAAACACGTTATTGGCATTTCTTTTGGATACCAGTTTTAAGTATGTGGTAAATCTCTATTGCCAAAGACACTTTGGTACCACATATATATCAAACCAAGCAGGAAAGTGGCTTCGTAAAGCTTTCATAAAATGGGAAGGTGCTTTGAAGGCTGTTTGGGATGAAAAAACCAAATCCATTTTCTCCACCAGTGAGGAACCTGCATGCTGTGGCACTGTCCTGATAAATAAGATGTCCCAACAGGTGCAATAAGGGCATGACTGTTATGGGGTAGGTACCTGCACTGTAACTAGATTTGAGGCCTGCTTCACAGGAAGAGAAATCATGCCTGATACTGTAATCCAGGTCAGAAACCCTTAGTGGGTAGGGGGATGTTAATTGGCTGAAAGTAGCATCTGGTACTGTTGTTTTGTTAGATGACCATGTTGTCAAATTGCCCCTTAAATGGGTACTTGTATACCTACAAACCGAACATTCTATCAGCCTCGGTTAAGGAAACTTCACTTCTGTAGCGGGTAGCAGTCAATCTAGATATCCAAAATGCCACATTGCTGAGAATAAGGGATAGACGCTGAGCTCTAAATCATACATCTATATTAATCCCACCACAACCAGGCCTTAGAGAACATTTTGGAAGTGGTAGAGGCAAGAACGTCAGAGCCAGTGGATGGCGAAGAGTATAGCAAAATGCTTGTGGACATGACATGGTTATTGCAAGCATTAATTCACAGGAGCTACAGTTACCAGCATAAGACCTAAAGAAGATCGGTACAGCCAAAACTTCAGAATATGTAGAGTGGATGGCCTTCAGGTCCATTCTGAGGCATGATTGTCAATGGATGGGTACCTGCGGGCACACTGACAGTTGCTCTTTATTGAGGAAAAAATAAAATCTTCTTTATTTACGAAGAGCTCTTTTTTGCTTCAGAGGGTGATCCAACATCAGCGTACATATGGGCCTCAGTAACTGTACTTAGTGGATTATAAAACCAAACATAAAGACATGGGGTTAGGAATAGACAAGAGTGTAGGACGCCAGAGATTTTGTTCAAGGGGGAGATGTGTGTCGATATGTTTGTATTTATTAATCGGCTTGTCTAATATTCTCAAAAAAATTTTAAAAATCAAGTTTAATCTGCTATCATGGTGTTACATGATCCAATACACTTGACACAAATAATTAAACATATTACAAATGCTGCTTAATAGCCCTGTGAACGAATGATGCTCATAGGATACCAGACAGTCCTTTGGCAATTAAATTTGGTGGCTTCTTATAAAACAAGCATCACAAATGTGTAGGCCAGAGTCTCACTGGTAGATATTTAATGAAATAAATAAAAGCTGTGTTCATTCAAAAACCATGATGTAAACATAATAAAGGGGTTTTATTTATAATTGTGAGTGCTAGCAAACATGATTCAACAGAGGAAGCGTCAAGCTCCCTATAAGGACCTGCAAAAATAAATGACACTCAGGATTTAAATGAACCAAACTAGATTTTGTATAGCAATGGGTTTTAAATGTAATTTATCAGATAAAATTAAAGAAATGCAGAAAAAGTTCTGTGATTTAGTTATATGTTAGTAAACTATTCGAAATTGCTGGACCAGAAAACACATGAATATTTACCAATTATTGGTATAAGGTTGTAAAGGAAAACAAACTGTGTAAGACATTTTAATGTAATGAATGCCTCTATAGCACATCTACCACTGTGATGGACATAAAATATTGAGAACGTATCAGGACGTAGGATATATCCAAATCAGAGATTAAAATGTATTGAAATTTAAGAACTGTGAACAGCTATCCTAGGGTGAAATGTAATATTCTCTACTTCCATCCATTTGGCTGCAAAATTCATGATGTCCTTGTTTTTAATAGCTGAACAGTATTCCATTGTGGAAACAAACCTATTTTCTGTACGTATTCTTCAGTTGATGAACACCTGAGTTATTCCCAGCTTCTGGCTATTATAAATAAGGCCGCTATAAACATAGAAAAGCACATTTCTTCGTGATATGATGGGGCATCTTTCGGGTATATGCCTCTAAGTGGTATAGCTGTGTCTTCAGGTAGAACTAATTCTGACTTTCCGAGGAAATTCCAGATTGATTTTCAGAGTGATTGAACCAGCTTGCATTCTCACCAGGAATGGAGGAGTGTTCCTCTTTCTCCACATCCTCACCAGCATGTGCTATCACTTGAGTTTTTGATCTTAGCTATTCCGATTACTCTAAGGTACAATCTTATTTTCTGTATGCATTCTCCAGTTGTTATTTTACAGTTTCCTAATTTTATTTGAAATATTTTACTTTCTGTCTCTCTTCTAATAAATGTTCATATCTTGTTCTATTCTTTCTTCTTTTCAACACAGGCTTAAACTGGGACTTCCTTTATAAAGTATTCATTTTATATACATAAAATTCTATAATTTTATGGAATGGATATGCTATAAACATTTTATGGCTGTTTTCTTTTTGACCCATAAGTTATTTTAAATGTGTTTTTTAATTTCCAACTATATGTGGTTTCTCTGTATAGCTTTTGTTATTGATTTGTGAGTGAAGTGCATTGTGGCCATGACTGTGGTTTTTATGATATCAATCATTCTAAGTTTGTTGAAACTTGCTTTACAGCCAAGTGTCGGCTTAGGAGATGTGTGTTTTCTGTGGTTAGGGCATTCGCTGCTCTCCAGATGGCCCTTGGGTCTATCTTGATAAGTGAACGTTTCAAATTCTCTACATCCTTTTTGATTGATCTATTAATTACAGAGAGTGTTTATCTTAGCACTTCTATTAATATTGTTTGAGTTTATAATACTTTTTTATAGATTTTGTGGACGATAAGTATTTTTTCACATATAGATTGATACTATTTTCATAATACGTAGATTCTTTGCCCTCATACTGTCAAATCGATATTGTCTCATGGGTTGCCATCACACACCTTTCTCCTGTTTCTTACTCTTTTATGTTTCCCATAAGATTTGTAAACCCCTGTTTTAAGTTGCATGTAAGAGGATTTTATTTAATTTAATTTTAAATGCATCTTTACTTTAACAACAAAATAAACTAACAAAATTTGAATACTAATAGTATATTAATGCGTTATTGCAAGTTGTTTTCAATTTACCTCATAATCCCTGTATTATTTTACTCATTGCTGGTTACGTCTTCCTTCATCGTCTCTTTGCTTTTCTCAGTGAAACAAGGTCTGACCATCATGTAGCCCAAGCTTGCATGAAACTTATTCTTAGCCTAGGATAGGATTTAAATTTATAATCCTCCTTCCTCAGATTCTCAAGTTGTTGGATTACAGGCAAAAATCCATCATAGTTAACTACTAGTGGGGTTTTTTGTTTTTTATTTAATTTCCTGTTCTAAGATGTTCAGATTCATAAGCTTTATATAATTATTATGGTTTTATGGTGTTTTTCTTTTACATATGGATATTCTATTTTGTTCGGTAGCATTTATTGAAGTATTTATTAAGAATGAACAGAAGATGTTTATAGGTTTAATATCCCTCAAATTACCTGATTGGAGTTAAGCTACAATGATAGTTGAAAAATGATAAGAGATTTCCAAGAGGTTCAATAAACCCCAAGACAAATAGGATAGGATATTCAAATGAGTTAGTGGTCAAAACTCCAAAGAGAATTCTAAGGGCAAGAAGAGACATCACATACAAATGACCTTCATACAGATATAATAAAACTTCAATCTACATAGAATTATCATTTAGATTAAATAAATAACTAAGGTAAAATATTGAAGTAATAGCTACAATTTCTTTAATTTCTGGGTAAGAGTCAGTGACTAAATTATCCACTCACCTCCACACCCAAATAATCATAAATGTCACACAGTGTATGAAGAAATGAAGTAAGAAATCAAGCAACAAGAGTGGGAAAATTGATTTGAAAGGTGGGAAATTAATTTGTTAAAGTCAATGATAACTGAATTAAGTAGAGAAAAATTTAAGAATGCAAGAATGGAGGCATAGGCATAGTCTGCTGAGGCTCCATGTTAAGTTAATAGAGAATTCCAATTCTTTGAAGAACAGTGCATGAAAGGCTTGGAGTCAAGAGGTTGGAACTGGTGAAGGAGAGGTCTGCTCACAGTCCTGTTAGAAACCTCCACTAGAATCAAATGGAAATTAACAAAAGAACTATTTATATTTGCAAATATTTAGAAAATAGAAAAATATTTCTAAAATGATATAACATTTAAAATGGAATAAAATTATCAGAAAAGTTGGTACAACACTATTGATGCCTAATAGAAATATAGGAAATAAAATGAGAGTTCAAATTAGTTGACACGATTGGTCTTCCTACTGTAATGCCACCCCCTTCAGTTCCTTCAATCCTTTCAGTAACTCTTCAATAGGGGTCCCAAACCTCCATCCAATGCTTGACTGTGAGTATCTGCATCTGACTCAGTCAGCTGCTGGCACAGCCTCTAGGGGACAGCCATTCTAAGCTCTTGTCTGCAAGACAATAAAATAGGATCAGTAATAGTGTCAGGGATTCCTTTTAGCTCATGATATGTACTCCAGGTTGGGATGGTTGGTTGGCCAATCCTTCAGTGTCTGCTCCATTTTTCTCATTCCATTTCTTTTAGACAGGAATAATTTTGGGTACAAAGATTTATAGATGGCTTGGTTTCTCCAGCCCTCTACTTGTGGTTCTGACTACTGGAGTTGGTCTCTTTGGGTCCCATCTCCTCACTGTTGGGCATTTTGGTCCAACATTGTATCTTTGGTGCTTCCTCCATCCTGGTTCTCTGGGACTTCTTAAAGTTTCCCCCATCCTCCTCCCCCCAGCACCTGCATATTTCCATTCTTTCTCCTGGGCCCCTCAGCCTCCCTCCTGTCTCCTCCCAACACTGTATCCTCTCCCCCCTTTTCCCCTAGTCACTACCACCAACTTCCCCTATACCTTCTGCCTTCCATAATTATTTTATTCCCCCTTTGAAGTGGGATTTAAGGATCCTCATTTGGACCTTCCTTCTTGTTCAACTTAAGGTCTGTGGAGTGTATCATGGATATTCTGTACTTTTGGACTATTATCAGTGAGTACATACCATGCATATTCTTTTGAGACTAGATTAACACGCTCAGTATAATATTCTCTACTTCCATCCATTTGGCTGCAAAATTCATGATGTCCTTGTTTTTAATAGCTGAATAGTATTCCATTGTGGAAACAAACCTATTTTCTGTATGCATTCTTCAGTTGAAGAGCACCTGAGTTATTCCCAGCTCCTGGCTATTATAAATAAGGCCGCTATAAACATAGGGAAGCACATTTCTTTGTGATATGGTGAGGCATCTTTTGGGTATATGCCTCTAAGTGGTACAGCTGTGTCTTCAGGTAGAACTAATTCTGATGTTCTGAGGAACCTCCAGATTGATTTCCAGAGTGATTGAACCGGCTTGCATTCTCCCCAGGAATGGAGGAGTGTTCCTCTTTCTTCACATCTTCATCAGCATGTGCTGTCACTTGAGTTTTTGATCTTAGTCATTCTGATTACTCTAAGACACAATGTCAGAGTTGTTTTAATTTGCATTTCCCTGATGACTTAAGATGTTTAATATTTTTAAGTGGTTTTTGGCCATTTGAGATTCCTCTATTGAGAATTCTATGTTTAGAACTGTATCCCATTTTTTAAATTGTATTATTTGTTTTTGGGGTATAACTTTTTGAGTTCTTTACATATTATTTGCATTCTACCCAATGTAGGATTAACAAAGATCTTTTTCCAGTCTATAGGCTGTTGTTTTGTCCTATTGACAGTGTCCTTTACCTTAAGAATCTTTTCAGTTTTATGAGGTCACATTTATCAATTTTAAATCATTCCAATTCATTAATATCTCAAATAATATCACACTTCTTGGTTACCCCTCCACAAGCCCCATCTCACATTTATCCTCCCTGGCTCTCCCGTCTTCCATCTTCGCCTCTATGAGGATGCTATCCCATGTACTCATCATCTCCCACCAGCTTTCCCCTACACTGGGGCATCAAACTTCCATAGGACCAAGGGCTTCCGCTCCCATTGATGTCAGGCAAGACCATCCTTTGCTACATATGTATTTGGAGAAATGGATCCATCCATGTACACTGTTTGGTTGGTGGACTAGTCCCCTGGGCACTGGGTGCTCATGCCAGCCAATGGGGCTGCAAACCCTCTGCCCCTCCAATCCTTCTACCAGCTCGCCCACCAGGGTCCGTGAACTCAGACTGATGGTTGGCTCCAACCATTCGCATTTACATTAGTCAGTTGCTGGCTGAACCTCCCAAGGAATAGTCATGCAAGGTTCCTGTCAGCAAGCACCTCTTGGTAACAGAAACTGTGTTGTGTTTGGGGTCTGGAAACAGGATGAATCCCCAGGAGGGGTAGTTCACAGATGGTCCTTCCTTCAGTCTTTGCTCCATTTTATTCTTTATTTTTCCTTTGGACAGAAAAACCCAGTTTCTCTGGGTTAAAAACTTTGAGGTCGGTGGGTGGCCTCATCCCTTGATTGGGCGCCATGCCTATCTACTGGAGGTGGTCTCTACAGGTTCTATCTCCCCTTCTCTGACATTTCAGCTAAAGTCAAACCTGCTGAGTCCTGGCAGCTTCTTGTGTTCCTAGAGTCTGGGAATCTACAGTGGCTATCCCCAGTTCCTCAACCCCTATATTTTTATTCAATTTTCTGACCTCATGTAACTCTCTTCCATTCGTTTCAGTACCTGATACTTCCCCCTTATTGCCTCCCTCACTTGTCTCCCTCCTAGGTCTGCCCTCCCTCTACTTTCTACAATCATCCTGTTAAACCCTCAATGAAGGACTGAACTATCCACACCTAGGTCATCTTCCTAACCTCCATGTGGTGTGTGGGTTGAATCATGGGCATTGACAGCTTTTGGACTATTATCCACTTATCAGTGAGTACATACCAAGTGTGTTCTTTTGAGCCTTGGTTACCTCATTCATTTCCAAGTTTCAGTCATTTTTCTGTAAATTTCATGAAGTTGTTGTTTTTAATAGCTGAGTAGTCATCCATTATGTAAATATACCATATTTTTGTATCCATTCCTCTGTTGAAGGACATCTGGGTTCTTTCTAGTTTCTGCCTATTATAACTAAGGCTGCTTTGAACATAGTGGAGCATATGTCCTTGTAATATGTCAGAGCATCTTTTGGGTATATGCCCAGTGGTGGTATAGCTGAGTCTTTAGGTGGAACTATTTCTAATTTTCCCAGGAACTGCCAGATTGATTTCCAAAGTGGTTTTGCCTGCTTTTAGTCCTACCAGCAGTGGAGGAGTGTTTCTCTTTCTCCAAATCCTCTCCAGTATCTGCTGTCACCTGCGTTTTTGATTTTGATTTTGGTCATCAAAGATCTGATTGGTATGAGATGAACGCTCAGGATCATTTTGATTTGCATTTCTCTGATGACTAAGGATGTTGAATATTTCTTTAGGTGCTTCTAGGATCTTTGTGATTCCTCAGTTGAAAATTGTTTAGCTCTGCATTCCATTTTTAATAGGGTTATTTGGTTTTCTGGAGTCTAACTTCTAGAGATCTTTGTATATTTTGGATATTATCCCTCTATTGGATGTAGGGTTGATAAAGATCTTTTCGATCCCCATCAAAATTCCAACTCAATTTTTTCATAGAGTTAGAAAGAGCAATTCTCAAATATATTTGGAATAACAGTAGTTTTTGAATTTTATTAGGTCTCCTTTGTCCATTGTTGATCTTAGAGCATTAGGCATTGATGTTCTCTTCAAGAAATTGTCTCCTTTACCAATGTATTCAAGGTTATTTCCCACTTTCTCTTCTATTAGATTCTGTGCACCTGGTATTATGTGGAGGTCTTTGATTCTTTTGGACTTGACCTTTGTGCAGAGTGATAAATATTGATCAGTTTGCATTCTTCTACATTCACACTACCAGTTAGAACAGCACCATTTGTTGATGATGTTTTCTTCTTTCTTCTGTTTGGTTTTGACTTCTTTGCCAAAAATCAAGCATCCATAGGCCTGCGTTTACTTCTGTGTCTTTGATTCTATTCCATTGATTGACCTGTCTATCTTTTTATCACTATTGCTCCCTATTACTGCTTGAAGTCAGGGATGGTGATTCCTCCAGAAGTTCATTTATTTTTCAGAATTGTTTTGGTGTTCTATTGTTTTTGTTTTTCCAAACAAAGTTGAGAATTGATCTTTCCATGTCTGTAAAAATGTGTTTTTCAATTTTAATGAGAATTGCATTGAATCAAGCCAGCAAATGTAAACTGTGCACTGTCTCTGTAACCTCTGTTGTCTGGCCTGCAGTTGCCCCTGCCTTCAAAATGAGTCCTGCTGGAATCAAAATCATCCAGACAACACCTGTGAAAACAGGATGGCTAAAGGACAGAATAAGAACACTATAAACAATAGTCAGGTTTCTATTGTACCACGAGAGCTCAGTTAGCCTGCTAAGCCAAATCCTAGATAAACTAACACTGCTGAAGCACAAGGAGATGACCTTCAATCCAATCTTACATAGATAATATAGACCTTTGAAGAGGAAAAGCTTAAATCCTTTAAATAAATACATGAAAATGCAATTAAGAATGTGAAGGAAATGAATAATCTTTTCTAAGAACTGAAAATGAAAATAGGAGCAATAAAGAAAGTATAAACTGAAAAATTCTGAACATGAAAATCCTAGAGAAAAGAACAGGAACTACAAGCAGAAGCCTCACTAACAGAATACAAGAGAAGGAAGAGATGATCTCAGGCATAGACAATGCTATAAAAGAAATTTATACAACAATAATAGAAAATGTTAAAGCTAAAAGGTTCCTAACAAAAAACATCTAGGAGATTTGGAATATTATGTAAAACCAAACCCAAGAATAATAGGAATAGATGAATATTCCTAGCTCAAAGGCCCAGAAAACATCTCCAACAAAATCATAGAAGAAAATTTCCTTAACCTAGAGAAAAGATGCCTATAAAATTTCATGAGACTTACAGAACACCAAATAGATTGGACCAGAAAGAAAATTCTCCTGCCACCTAGTTATCAAAATACTAAATGTACATAACAAAGATGAATATTAAAAACTGTGAGGGAATATGCAAAGTAACATATAAAGGCAGAACTATAGAATTACTGCTGACTTCTGAAGAGAAACTCAAAAAGATAGAAGTGCCTGGACAGATGTCTTGTAGACTATAAGAGAACACAGTTGTCATCTATACCAGACTACTATACGCAGCAAAACTTTCAATCACCACAGATAGCAAAACAAGTTATTCCACAACAAAATCAAATTTAAACAATACCTTTTCAATAATCTAACCACAAAGAGTATACTAGAAAGAAAACTCCAACCTAGAGAGAACACAAACACACATGGGCACGCGGACACACAGAAACACAGACACACAGACACACACACAGACACAGACACACACACACACACACACACACACACATTGCACAACAAAATTTCATGCCAGTAACACTCATAGCCAATAATAACAGGAAATAACAACCACTGGGGGTTAATATCTTTAAATCTCAATGTAATAAATTCCCCTATAAAAAGACATAAAGAGTGCTGATAACTAATCAGGATCTATCATTCTGTTGTATACAAGAAATACAAAGTTAGCAATTACCTCAGAGTAAAGGTCTAGATATAGGTTTTTGAAGCAGACAAACCCAAGAAAGAAGCTTGAGTAGTCATTCTAATATTTAATAAAATATACTTTCAACTAAAATTAATCAAAAGAGACAGGGAATGATTCTTCATGCTCACCAATGGAAAAATCCACCAAAAGGATGTCTCAATTATGAACATCTATGCCTCAAATGTAAGGACATTCACATTAATAAAACTAACATTTTTAAAGCTTACAATGCATATTGGATCCCACACATTAATAGAGGAATACTTAAACATCACATTCTTACTAATGGACAGGTGATTTAGACAAAGAATTAATGAATCTAATGGAGGTTATGAATTAAAGTAGCCTAACAGGTATCTATAGAACATCTCCCCCAAACACAAAAGGATAAACCTCTTCTTAGCACCTCATTGGTTCTTCTCTCAAACTAACCATATACTCAGTCACAAAGCAAGTCTCAATACATAAAAGATTAAAATGACCCCTTGCATCTTATCATCTTCCGATGGATTAAATCTGGAAAGAACAGAAAGCCTACAAAATTCATGGCATCATGAATACGTCTCTACTCAATGATCACTTGGTCATGGAAGAAAAAAGAAATTAAAACCTTTCTAGAATTCAGTGAAAATATCCAACATACGCAAACATATGGCCCAGAGTGAAAAGCAGTGCTTAGAGGAAAGTTCATAGCATTAAGTACAGTCATAAAGAAACTGGAGAAATCTCATACTCACAAGTTAAAAGCATACCTGACAGCTCTAGTACCAGAAGGATCAAGCATACCCAAGTGGAGTAGCTAGCAAGAAATAATGAAATTCAGGACTAAAATTAATAATTTAGAAACAGAATAATTAAAAGAATGAATGAAATCAAGAGCTGATTCTTTGAGAAAAATCAACAAGCTAAACAAGCCCTAGCCAAAGTGACTAAGAGACAGAAAGGCAGTATCCAAATTAGAAATATCAGAAATAGGAAGGGAGATATAACAACTGACACTGAAGAAGTCCAAAGAAACATTAGGTCTTACTTCAAAAGACTGTACTCCATAAAATTGGAAAATCTCCATGAAAGGGACAATTTTCATGGTAAAGTTCACTTACTTAAGTTAGTCAAGATCAAGTAAACAAACTAACCAGCTTTATAACCCATAAGGAAATAGAAGCAGTCATAAAAGTCTCCCAACAAAAAAGCACAGGGCCAGATGGGTTTAATGGCTTTAGTGCAGAATTCTACCTGATTTTCAAAGAAGAGCTAATATCAATAATCCTGAAACTATTTCACAAAATAGAAACAGAAGGAACATTGCCAAACTAATTCTCTATGTCCACATTCACCCTGATACCCAAACCACATAAAGACCCAACAAAGGAAGAGAAGTGCAGTCTAATTTTCCTAATGAAAACTAATGCAAAAATTCTAATGAAATTTCCAAGAACCGAATAAAAGAACAGATCACAAACATCACTTACCATGATCAATTAGGCTTCACCCCAAGAATGCAAGGGTGGTACAATATATGAAAATGCAGGAACCTAATCTACTGTATGAACAAACTGAAGAAAAAAAAAACCGTGATAATTTCATTAGATGAAGAAAATGGTTTGACAAAATCTAACACCCCTTCATGTTAAAAGTTTTGGAGAGAGCAGAAATATAGAACACACTAAAGTCAATAAACATTAAATCAACAGGCAACATGAAATTAAATGGACAGAAACTCAAAGCAATTCCATTAAAATTAGATACAAGACAAGGCTGTCAAGTCTCTTGATATCTTTTCAATATAGTATTTGAAATTGTTGTCAGAGAAATAAGACTACTAAAAAGAACCAATTAGAAAAGAAGCAAAAGTATTGCTATTCATAGATGATATGATAGCATACATAAGTGAACAAAAAAATTCAACCAGATCTATAGCTGACAAACACCTTAAGCTAAGTGGATGGATACAAAATTACCTCAAACTATAAAAATGAGTAGCCCTACTTTATACAAACAATAAAATGACTGAGAAAGGAATTAAAGGAAAAATACCCTTCACAATAGCCATAAACAATATAAAATATCTTGGTGTAATTCTAACCAGTGGTGGCATGGAGTATGCACATTCAAACTCCCTTTGTTCCACCTCTCCAAGAGACAGTGCTCTGTGGTGGAGCCAACACAGTCAAGTTCAAGTGGATTAAGGATCTTATCATAAAACCAGACACACTGTCAATAGGACAAAACAGCAACCAACAGATTGGGAAAAGCTCTTTTCCAATCCTACATCCAATAGAGGGCTAATATCTAATATATACAAAGAACTCAAGACATTAGAATCCAGAGAACCAAATAACCTTATTAAAAATGGGGTACAAAGCTAACAAAGAATTCTTAACTAAGGAATAATGAATGGCTGAGAACCACGTAAAGAAATGGTCAACATCCTTAGTCATCAGAGATATGTTAATCAAAATAACCCTGAGTTTCTACTTCACAACACTCAGAATAATTAAGATGAAAAACTCAGGTGACAGCAGATGCTGGCAAGGATGTGGTGAAAGAGAAACACTCCTCCATTGTTGGTGGAATTGAAAACTGGGGCAACCACTCTGAAAATCAGTCTGGTGGTTCCTCAGAAAATTGGACATTGTACTACATGAGGACCCAGCTATACCACTCCTGGGCATATATTCAAAAGATGCTTCAACATAAAACAAGGACACATGCTCCATTATGTTCAAAGGACCCAGATGTCCTTCACCAGAGGAATGGACACAGAAAATGTGGTACATTTACACAATGGAGTACTACTCAGCTATTAAAATAAGTGACTTCATGAAATTCGCAGGTAAATGAATGGAATTAGCAAATATCATCCTGAGTGAGGTAACCCAGTCACAAAAGAACAGACATGGGATACACTCACTGATAAGTGGATATTAGCTCAAAAGCTCAGAATACTCAAGAATCAATTCACAGACCATTTGAAGCTCAAGAAGGAGGAAAACCAAAGTGTGGGTGTTTCATTTCTTCTTAGAAGTAGGAACAAAATATTCAAGGGAAGAAATATGGAGACAAAGTGTGGAGCTGAGACTGAAGGAATGGTCATCCAGAGACTGCTACATGTCGGGATCCATACCATATACAGACACCAAACCCAGACAGTACTGTGGATTCCTAGAAGTGCTCGGCATCAGGAGCCTGATACAGTTGCCTCCTGAGAGGCTCTGCCAGAGTCTGACAAATACAGAGGCAGATGCATCTGAAGCATCTGAAGGGGTTTGCAACCCATAGGAAGAACAACAATACCAACCAACCAGACCCCTCAGAACTCCCAGGGACTAAACCATCAACTAACTAGTATACATGGAGGGACCCATGGTTCCAGCCAAATGTTATCAGAAGATGTCCTTGTCGGATATCTTTGTGGGGAGATGCCCTTGGTCCTGGAAGGCTCAATTTCCCAGTTTAGGGAAGTTCCAGGACAGGTAGCCTAGAGTAGGTAGGTGGGTGAGTGAACGCCCTCATAGAAGCAGGTAGAAGGGGGATAGGATATGGGGTCTCTGGAAGGGAAAAAAGAAAGGGGATAACATTTGAAATATAAATAAATAAAATATTTAATAAAAAATGGAAATACACAAAAACTAATAGAAGAGAGATAGTGAAATAGCCTTGATTGCATTGGCCTAGGGAAAAAGTTGTCAGAACAGAACGCTAATGGCTCGTGCTCAAAGATTAACAATTGATCATTTGGATGTCATGAAACTACAAAGCTTTTGTAAGGTGAAGTGCCAATAGGACAAATTCTTTTTAAATTAATATAGTAAGCTTAGAATTTTACTCAATATGGTTGCCCAAAAGATCAAGTTGATGACATCATATGCAAACACCCATTTTACACATACTGTCAGCTCTTTAGATCCCTATGCATTAACGCACTTGTAAAATGTGGTCATAGGAATGCAGTCTGCAGAAGCTTCCCATATATTAATATAAGAACAGAATTCTTATAAAGATTTACCCTGTTACACGGGCTCTGAGTCACAGTCCATATTTATATGGTTGCATTACTCTGAAGCAGAGGCTGAACTTCATAGAAGCACATGCATGTAGCAAAAAATTATTCTCCTTATGGTGGCTGGAAAATAGAGTCAGTGAAACAGACAGGGACTAGAAACAAACAAATAATCAAATAAACAAACTGTCTACATCTATAATGCTTCTATAATGTGTAAATATACAAATATTAAAAATAAAACAAAAAAAATAATATAAACTATGAACTTCACACAGGTTTATAGATCTTAGTCTACACAGAAATGTGTAAAATTCAGTTGTGAGAAATATAATAGGACATACATAAATAAAATTTTATTTTCTTGGATCACAACATGTCAGTGTTTCCCCATGCCCTTTTATCTTCTCAATAAAGTTCCAAAATCTGTGAATTTTGATGTTTGGTTTTGCAGTGTATGGAAAGTGAAGCGAACTATGCTAAGGTACAATGGAAACACAAATCAAATGACCTTGCTGAGATAGGATCTACGCTCCTGAAATCTGGGGTGCAAATGCAGGGCTTACAGAAATGTCAAACTGGATTTAACTGTCTGGTGTATTTATATGGCTGAGTCTCATGAAGTTTTGATCCCCCTTTCTGGATGTCAAGTTATTTTTTACATATTTGGGGTAGAAGTAAATTGTCTGTGAGTAGGGAAGAGGAGAACTTAGGTAGCCTTACAGAAAACCTTCAAGAGATTTTTTGATCTCTCTTAAGGATGCATGCAGGTTAAGTAGGAGTCTTTCCAATGCTCTCTAAAGCCAGGATTAGACTGTGCTCACTTCTGCCTTCAGTGGTGGCTCATCTTCCATCCTGTCTAACTTGTTAAAGACTGTCTGCTGCTGTCACCTCAGTGAAATCTCTCTTAAGTAAAGCCTGGGTGCACCTCCACTTCCTCAAAGTACTTACATCTGCTCTAATTCAACTCTATTTTGAGCTCTTGAGTCATATGACTTAAATCCACATAAGTGTTGATTGTACATGATTGCCTTTATTGATTTCTGCTTGGGCTAAACTTATTTCAGAGCCTCTATTCAACTTTAGCTAGATTTCTCTTGATTTTGTGTTTTATTTCTCATCCACTTCCTCTCTGGCTTAACACTAAACCATGCCCTCTTCTTTTTTAATGCTCTGTCTACAAGGATACTGTAGAATTCAGTCATGTTTTGATTAGCCCAGAACTGCATCTTCTCAAGCTCTCCAATGTCTGAATCCATGTACAATTGTACCTCTCTCATATCACGTCTGCATGGGGAGCAACGAACATCTTAGGATTTGAATTCACGACCATGTTAATTTCGCCACTGTGACAACTATGGAGGAAAACTAAGGCATTTTGTAGTGCTTAGCCTTTTATAATTATCTTGTTATGTTCTTCTTGGTGCTTCGAGAGCAGATTCCTTAGCAAAGATTTACATTGTTTCTTGGTTTTGAGTTTCATAGTCCATGCTGGCATTGTTGCTTTGCGGTGGGGCTGAGATCTGGCAGAACGCCATAGGAGCAGAAGCATGTAGCAAAGAAGTATTCCATTGTGGCAGTTGGGAAATAAAGTCACTGAAACAATAAGGGACTAGAAACAAGTCACTGAGTTCCAGGTTATACTCTAGTGCCTACTTGAGATTACACTGCTGCACCTATGAGTCTAGCATGGGGTTAATTTGTTAATTTACCAGAGCCCTTATGATGCTGTCCTTTGCCCAAACCCTAGTAGCTCATAACTGAGCAGCAAACATGTACGCATAGGTAGGGCTTCTTATCTTCAGATTTAACTATCACCTGATTTTTTTTTGGGGGGGGTTATTAGACTCAATGGCTTTCCATCCTCAGTTCAGCCATCATATATCTTTCCATTTCTAGCATTTATCTTGGCAGCTCCCATTGATAATACTTTCTTCTCCCATTCAAAGATGCACAGTTATAATGCCAGCCTTTTAGGGAGACCTCTGGTAGACACCATTCACACTGGTTTAGAAGCTTCTGGGTGAATCCCAGACCCCTGGCTTGACTGACATTCCTGGTGATTTTCAGTCTATCTGTTGACCACATGTGTCGTTTCTTATATCTGAGCTTTCTATAATTATTTATCTTGACATCAGCTTATTAAGGGAGTCTTATGGAATGGAAATATCTTTTTATTCTTCAGAGAACCTTCTATATAAGACATTTTCAAAAAAGTCAGTGGGAGACCAAGGTAATTTAGAACTTTAGCATAATTGTGAGAAATACTTTCTACATTGAAGTATTCTCTGCCCTCTGCTTGCCTTCTCCCATCTTTTCAGTTACACATGTGTGCCCTTGGACTCATGATCTCCATCTATATTTCTCTCCCAGCCACCTATAGTGAAATTATGGCTACCAGCCCCCTGGAACACAACCTTAAACAAGTCTTCACAGTTAGTTTTTTGTTCTCTTACTACCCAGGAGGGTGGCAATATGTATTTCTATAGTTATTACTATTATATTAAGCATCCAGACAGTGCTTAATACATATATTCTGCATTTTGTCATTGTATACAGCTGCAACTTGCATTTAAATTGGCATAATGATGCCCCAATATTTGTAATGCATTGCTTCAGGCCTTACGTTAGTATGAACACACACTTCAAAATGTTTAGGGAGGATTTCAGTGCCAAAAGAGATGATGGATAAATTTGCCCCCAAAGGTTTTTATCATTAAGGAAATTATAACTACCACTGGGAGTTAATCTGTCTATCAGTTGGAGAGTTATGCCTTGCCCAATACTCATGAATAAAGAGGACTTGTGGAAAACAAATGTTACTGAATTATAATTTAGGGAGACCAGAGTGCTATTTGATTCAGTATCTTGGTACCCTTCTACCTCAGAAAAGACCAATCAACTACTACTGAGGGTTGGGTTTGAAGCAATCAGTCATGATGCTCACTGAGTAGGGTGGGTATTTTGAAATGAATGGAATGTGCCAAGAAATGCTACAAGAAGCCTTTTTTTAAAAAAACTTTTGCTATGATATTCCTTAGAAATGTTAATGTTTATGTATGTGGTAATTACTGTGTGAAATTTAGCAAGTCAATTAATGACATTGGTCCTGCAATGCTGATTTAAATTGAAAAGGACTTTGTAAGCTGTATGGCCAAATATAGTCAGTGTTCTGTCCCTCCCTCTTCCCTTCTCTAAGTAAAATATTTAATCCAAAGAAAAGTGCATTTCCTTTGCTTTTTCCAAGTACTATTAATTAAGAAATTAGATTAGAAATAATTTCTCTGATGGGATGATTGGGTATACGGGATAGTTCTGAAAGATTAGAAGTGTTTATGACTATATTAGTGATTTTAGTTTCTCTGTTACAAAATACATGACTGAATAATTTGACACAGGAAAGATTTATGTTGGTTCACAGTTTCAGAGAGTATCATTTCACAATGATTGGGAAGACATGGATGTAAAGCTTATGGCAAAGTCTCAACACATTATAGTGGAGGGGGAAGAAGTTCATTCTTCCGAACTCTCATAATTCCTTCAAATTGATAGCTTCTTTTAAAAAATTCTTTGCTATGTAAATATGTTTGCATGTATGTATGTATGTGTGCATGTATGTATGTATGCATGCATGCATGTATGTATATATAAATTTTAGTATACAACTTTTCCTGTGAGTTTTATTTTTAAATTCATTTTTAACCAATTCACAAGAGCTTAAGTGTTATCTGTATTTATAGGATACCATGTGATTTTTAAATACTCTCATTCATTTTGAAATGTTTAAGTTAGATTTATTTCCTAAAATTTTGTAATTTGCTAGTAACATAAGTATGCAAAACCCTTTCTTTTAGCTTTTTGAAAATAGAGTTTATTTCCAATGCTGATTGCACCCACATATGTAGTAGTCATTAAATTATAAAACATGCTGTCTTTTACCCTGCACTAGGTCTGCCACGTAGTGCCCCAAGATATCTGGTAGATACCTTCATCTCAGTCAGCAAAGTGTCTCACCCACTTTGCTCCATCCCATATCACACTGCCAATGGCCTCTCTCTGAGCCTGGAAACAATCTCTCTACCCATCTTCTTCCCAAGGCAGGTTGCCACCTTGTCAGAAATATACATCTCAATTCCGTGTCAGCCTAGTGTCTCCAACTACCACTTATTCTCTTTAATGCAATTAAATCCCCACATAAAAGAACACACAACACAATAACCTCTGATCCATTCGACAATATATAATTGTCCACTTAGCCATACAAAGCCCTGTACACATCCATCCCTTAAGAATATTCATAACAACATATAAATGTACAGAGAGGACTCTTAACATCCAGCTCCATATTCTCCCGGCTGCTTTTCCTCTTGTCTTGTATAGTCTCCACCCCTTTCTAAAACTTTTCTCCCACCCATCCTTCTTGCTCATCCAATGACCGGACTCGTTCTATCTTGTACCTGCCTTCACCTGCACAATGACATCATCCTACAGCAGAGCTTATAGCTAACTCGGGTGTGTGAGCATTTATCAAGCTTCCTAGAAGGTACTATTTTGACTTTGAGATTTCACTGGCTCCATAAACTCTTATTTGAATGTGGGTAAAATATGGAAATGTAAATCTTCCTACCCATAAATATATTATGCCTTACCATTTGTTCAGATTTCTGCTGCTGTTTCTGACATTGAAAAAAAAAACCCATCATTTATTGTATGTTTCAAGACAGTGTTCTCTCTCTTCTGGACTTGCATTCTTTCTAACTTGAACAGTGTGTACTATTGCTAAATTGGTAGGTTTGAAAAGTTAATTCTTTGGGTAAGAGTCACTGCATATCTAATCTACCTGTTCTGCTTTGGGATGCAAATTCAAATCACATTTGTGAGAAGAATGGCTCATTTTCAAATGGATTTTCATGAGGCTAAAAGTAAAAATCCCATAATATTTTTTTAGCTTCATTTCTTAACTTTGTGAATTATTTAGTCAGCTATGACGCATGATATACAATGACATTTTGTGCTGTGTGTTGTTGCCATCTAGAGAAATGGTGACTAGAGTGTATTTATTTCACTCAAGCAGTGTTTACAATGTCTTATGCATTCAACCTTTGAGTTTTTGAGTTTTTCGATTGTACTTAGTTATATACCTTCCAGATGATTGTACAAGTTCTCTAATAGGCCAAGTACCTTCATTTTTTATTTTTATGTGCAGTTTTTCATTTCTACCATATGCTAAATATAAGCAGTTTCATATCCAGTTTGTTTTACTTCTCTTAGTTTTAAACAGATTATCTTATGAAATACTTATTTAATGTAACAAACATATGATGGTATGTGTGTGTTCATGTGTTTGTGTGTTTTTGTGTATGTGTGCATGAGTGTATTCATGCCTGCGTGCCTGCGTGCATGTGTTTGTATATGTATGTGTGTGTGTTTTATGTTTATATGTGTGTGTTATGTTTATATGTGTGTATGTGTTATGTTATGTTACAGAATGTCTGTGTTCTATTTAGCATGTCTTTCAGTATTGATCCCCATACTGGACCCTACTAGATACTGTATTCCTCAGTGCTCATATCAGAGTAATGATTTTTCTTGCCATCATGAGTTCCTGTCACTGTGACATTTAAATTTGGGTGTTTCCTCTAAATTCTCCATGACTTTTTTTCCTCTTGTCTCCCATTTTTCTGATTGACTTTTTATGTCATTCAGGAAGGATGAAGTGAAAATGGAAAAATAGGAAGGTCTGTGCACAAAACCATAAAGAAGTGTACATCCTGTCAAAGTGACATTCCATAAAAGTTGGTTACATATGAATCTGTCTTTTGTTGACCACAGCAGAGGCTTTGGGAGGGGACGAGCATAATATGCACGTAAATGAAAAGCCAGAGTCTCGAATAAAATAAAACTAGTGACAAATCAATCGTTAATGAAAGTTCCAGAAGCTTGGCTTTAACAAGCAGCTAAATGCTTGTTAAATGCACTGGGGTTCAGTCTATATGGCCAAGTGTTGTGGGCAGGTGGCTGGGCATAATTCAGTCAGTCAATTAACATATCCTATTACAGATTACAGTGCCTGTCCACAATGGTCTTTAAAACGAAGAAAATCCCTCAGAGGTCATATGGTTAAACTGCTTATCCAATGAAAGTGGCTTTCTCTTAGTGTTACAACTCTCTTCACATTGCTTTTCTGCATTTACTTCTGACTTGATGGATGGAACCAAATTAGATGCATCAACTTTGGAAATTTAAAATTTAATTGCAAGGAAAACAGCCAGGTAGGATTCTAATATTTGTGATGAGATGTCCAGAATTCCCTAAGATTGTATGCAGAACAGTAAGGCCCAAGAAAAAAGGAAGCAGAGCAAATGCCACACATGAAAAATAAATAAATAAATAAATAAAAGGAAGGATATTAAGATTTTGGATTGGTTGCTAAGGTTCAGAACCATCTCTTGAGTGTGTAAGAGCCAGGGGAGCTTTATTATCCACAAGTCAATGCCCAGTTTACTCATCCTGAGGAATTACCCAGTCTGCATTGGGAAAGAGCATTGCACCCAGCTGGGGAGACATATATCTACATAAGATGCCAAGTGGATTGAACTCAAGCTAAAGACACCAGGTTTTGAGAGATAGCCCCTATAAGAGAATATATAAAGGAGATGATTTCACGGGTTCCTGAGCTGCAAGCTTTCCATCACTCTCTCCCTCGTGAGCCTGTGTCTGCAGTGGGTAACCTGCAGGCTGGGTTTCTTCATTGCCTCCAGTCTTCATCAGCATGAAAAATGTGAACTTTTTCAGTTTTTTTCTTTTTTTTTCTTTCTCTGGTATCTGCTATAGTAAATCAATATCCAATATGTTAAGGTCACATTTTCATCCAAGACAATTCTGTAAATATAGTGGTAATTTGTGGTCCAAATTAATCTGCACGAAGTTGTTAGGCTTTCTCTTGAGTGCTTGTGTTATATTGTCAGGGAAATGAGGCAGGGTGGTTACAAAGAGTTAATGAAAGGGATCAGAGCACTTTGAGCTATTCTGTGTCTTGTTGTTGGGAGTTGTAACTATAAGAATTTATATTTGTGTAAAAACTTATACAGTAAAATCACTATATGTAATTTTTCAAAACAAGTGTAAGTTATGTCGATTTTTAGGTGAATGTCTTCCAGCATTTCTGTTGAAAGAAAAAATAACTCATGAATTTCCTGCTGTTAAGAATCTGTTGCCTGAAAAATGTAACAAACTAAAATCAATCAATCATCAATCATTCAGGTATCAATGAATGAATTACGGCCACAAAGCCATTGTTTTATTTCTGTCCTCTTTAAGGTTTATTGTCACCTATCCTCTGTTACCCCTTTAAAGAAATGCTTCATTTTACCTCACAGTTTTGTGTTTTAATTGGCAGCTCCTTTAGTTCTCAGATGTAAACAATCTTCTGGCTTGGGTGTGAACATTCAAAGATAGGTGTGGTGTCATGTTCAGAGAGCAGTTCCTGCCTCTCTGCCACGATGTTTTCGCATTGTCACAGCACTATAAAAGCAGCTCACGGCATCCATCCCTTTAGTAATGACTCTAATGCAGACTGATAAAAACACATGCTGCGTCTTATGCTATATGCTATGTATTCCTAATTGGACATTTGTTAGATGTTTAATAATGACTGAAGCTTCACTGTGTCTCATATATTATGGAATAAATGTGTCAAAACCCAGTGGCATGCTCAGAAACTTTATTTTCGATGAGACAAATCATAGAGGGTGGATCTGCTGTCTGAGCCCGACATGGGCAGCGATGGGATTCCAGTAGCAGATGATGAAAATCACACAGCTGGGATATTTTCTTGCTTTAAAAATAGAGGCCGAATAAAAAAACGTTAATCTGATCCTTTGCCATATTTGTTGCTCACGGTCTGTTTAAACTGACTTCAAACAGAGTTACGTTGATGAAATAGCACAGTGCCATCATTTGTTGTCCAGAGAGCAGGAGAAAGATTTTCTTAAAAGATCTAATCTGTGCTTCCAAATTGCTACCACATAAATAATGTGAAAGAAAGTATGTGTTCTGCTGTTACGGCTGTCTTCATGGACAGTTAGATGACCCCGAAGGGGCTTAACCCCTCAAGCAAGCCTTAGGGAGTTTCTTGAACCAGTCTTACCACTTTCATCTCTGTTAGTGGCTCTGTTAAATTCCCAGGATTATTTTAAGATCAAATGTGGAATAAAAGACTGATTCACCTATATCTACTCGCTGGTGGATGCGGAATCCTTCTCATTTCTGGACAAATGCTTTTCTGCCTTGTGTTTGGAGAGCTCCTAGAAGTTCCATTACTGATCACCTCACCAGTTCCTAACAAGAGCTTCCTGTTGTCACTGGTGACCTAAGCCTGAGACAGAGACTCCCCAGCCACTGGTACCTCAGGTTAACTTAAAGAGGTCTTCTGTAAGGTTTTTCAAGCTCCATCTAATGTTTAGGTGTGAGCCTCTGTATCTCTTTCCATTGGCTGCTGGGTGAAGCCTCTCAGAGGACAGTTATGCTAGGCTCGGGTCTGCAAGCCTAGCTGTGTGTCATTAATAGTATCTCGGATTGGTTGTTGGCCATTGGATAGGCCTCAGATTGGGGCAGTCATAGGTCAGCTATTCCCTCACTATCTGCTCTATCTTGTAGGCAGGACACATTTTAAGTAAAACAACAACAACAAAACATCTTTGGGTGGCTTGTTGAACTTATTCGTTCACTGGGAGTCCTACCTGGCTACAGGAAGTGATCACTTCAGGATTCATATCCCCCCACTGCTAGGGATCTCAGCTAGAGTTGTCCCCTTAGACCCTTTGGAGCCTCTTCCTATACAAGGTCTCTGGCACCTCCTAGAGATTGCCCCCCAAACAATCTCCCTTCTCTGTCTACTGCTCTCTCTCTACATGTGATCTCCCCCACCTAGCCTGCTTCCCTCCCTATCCCCTTTTCCACCTGTTCCCTCTATCTCTCTCCAGGATCTATTTTGATTCCCATTCTAAGAAAGATTCAAACATCCTCCCTTGGGTCCTCAATGTTATTTGGCTTCTTCGTGTCTCTTGATTATAGCATGGTTACTGTGTAGTTTATGACGAATAGCCACTTATAAGTGCATACATACCATGATGTCCTTTTGAGTCTGGGTTACCTCACTTAGGATGATGTTTTCTGGTTCCATACATTTGTCCATGACGTTAATAATGACCTTGTCTTTAATGGCTGAGTAGTATTCTATTGTGCAGATGTCCCACATTTTGTGTATCCATTCTTCAGTTGAGAGATATCTATGTTGTTTCCAGTTTCTGGGTATTATGAATATAGCTGCTATGAACATAGTTGAGCAAGACTTCTTGTGGAATCATGGAGAATCTTTAGGGTATATGCACAAGAGTGGTATATCTGGGTCTTGAGGTAGAACTATTTCCAATCTTCTGAGAAACCACCAAATTGATTTCCAGAAAAGAAATATTGATGGACATGAAGAGGATAGGGACTTCATAGGAAGACCATCAAAGTCAACTAAACTGGACCCTTTTTAGATCCCAGAGACTGAATTACTAATCAAAGATCTAACACAGGCTGGACCTAGGCCCCTGCATATCTGCAGCAGATGAGCAGCTTGGTCTTCATACAGGTCCCACGAACAACTGGAGCAGGGAGTGTCCCTGAGCTTGTTGCCTGCCTGCCTGTGAAAACTATACCCCTAAGAGGACAGCCTTGTCTAGCCTCAGTGGGAGAGGATGTGCCTAATCTTGCAGGAAGTTAGTGTACTGGGGGGATTGATACCAAGAGGGGGGCTTCTCCTACCCAAAAGAGAAGGGGGAATGGGAAGAGGACTTTTGTGAGGTGTACTGGGAGGAGAAGGGCTCATATTGGGCTATAAAGGGAATAGACACATTTAATTAAAGAAGTCTAACTTTCTATAATTCTGGACTTTTAAACTTAAAAGACAACTGCATAATTTCTAACTTTCAGTCTCCTCCCTACACCCCCTACCACAAGTTCTCCATTTGTTCCCTTTAAAATACATAGTCTCTCTCTCTTTTTTTTTATTTGCTATTACATGCATGTGTTTGACTGTGCACGTGTGTGTGTGTGTGTGTGTGTGTGTGTGTGTGTGTGTGTGTGTGTGTGTGTATTTTGGGCTGGCTAATGGGTTTTGGGTAACAGGAGCTCATCTCTCATCCATCACTGCCAGTCAGAAATCTTTAGTTGTCTACAGTTCTTTTTTTATTCGTGTTCCATCTGAGATTTCCCTCTTAATGTCTATTAGTATCACTGATCAGCCATGAGCTGATCTATCATGGGTCAAGATTCACTGTCATTTCTTGTTTTGTTCTGCTGTTTTGGATTTTATGAAGCAGTTCATACAATGGATTCAGTCTGTCCTTAAAGAGCTTTTCATCATTCTTCATCTTTCTCACTGAGAGGGGGATGACGCTCATGCTGCTCTGCTTGCTGTTCTTGTTTGAACACTTCCTTTTTTTGAACTTACGGATCTACGTTTCCACATATTCAGAACTTTGTGCAAACTTTGTTTTCACCATGGTTACTACACCTTTGTGTTAACAAAGGCTGATTATTGGCTTTAAAGCAGGTGCTTCTCCAAGGACTTCCCAAGGATTATATTTCCATTTTTTACTGATTCATTGACATCAAACCCTAAGTGGATATAGATTCCTTCCTTTACAACTTTTGTGTTTACTTAGCTAATTGCTTTCTTCTGGCTAAGATATTTCCTCCATACTTCACCATCTAAAACACCTTTTCTTTGCTCATCTTTTCCCTAATGTGCCTGGTCAACCTTGGACACAGTAACTAGAAAATCTCTAAAATTTGTTCAGTCCACAGCTAAAGAGAGGTGAGTTGCCAATTCAGTTGATGGGATTTACTGTTTCTGGGATACTTTCTCTGGTTGTTCAGCTCTCAAAAACGATTATCCAGAGAGAAGGAAAGCTTTGGGATAAATGATGTTGAGTAATGATTGCCTATTTTTGCTTGAGGTCCCACTATCAGAGCAAAAAGCATTGCTGTCCCTCAGTCTTCATTTAAATATGCACTAAAATTTTTCTAGATACCACAGACTATATATCACTCTGCATAATAAACATTACCTTGAAATTTTTATACAATAAGCTTTAGTAAGACTTATAGTCCAACCTTCCACTATTTCAGGGCATTTTAAATATTTTATTGAATTTTATCATACAGTATATCATGCTTTTTCCCTCCCCCAAATTCTCCCAGATCTGTCCAGACTCACTACCCATCCAACCCCATGTCCTTTATTTCTCTTCAGTCAGCGAACAGGCAAGCAAATAAAACAAACTCAAAACATAAGAAACATAAATACATACATTTCACACACACACACACACACACACACACACACACACACACACACACCCCACAAAAACAAAATGTATCCAAACAAAGCAATATGAGAAAAAAATCAACAAAAATAATATTGACTTTGTTTTCTCTTGGCCATCTACTCCTAGATATGAGGTCTTTTCTTAGTAGTTGATATACTCAGTGAGTGACTCCATAGAAGCAAACTATTTTTCCCCTTTTGAAGTAGGCATCACTTACAGATAGACTAGGGATACGAGTCATTTCTTAGCGGTGGTACTCCTTCTGGCTTGATCATATACAATCCTGTTTCTAGTGTCACAATCTCTTTGAATTCGTATATACATCGGGTCTATTGTATCCAGAAGACACTATCTCTGGAGCCATTCTCCCCTCTGACTCTTAGAATCTTTCTGACTCTACTTTTACATAGTTCCCTGGGTCCTGGTGCTTATTAGAGACATCTTATTTAGGACTGACTATTACATGGTCTCTCATTCTCTGTGTGTTGTCTGTTGGTCTGACTTGATATTGTTTCTTAACTGCTACTGATGGAAGGCTGAGCAACTGTGAATGCAGCAAAATGTCCCTAGGAGTCATTTTATTACTATATTTATTTAACAGAACAGTAGCATTTGTTTTTCCCTTATGTCTATAGTCTATCTAGTTTCAGACACTTGGCCACCCAAGCAATATCATGTATGGATTTCCTCTCATGAAGTGGACTTTAAATCTAATCAGATAACAGTTGGTCACTCTCACAAACTTTGTGTAACTATTGCATTCACACATGTTTCAGGCATCTCTACTCTACCTTTATACTTTTGTGGTCTATAGAGTACCTTCCAGAGAAATGGAAACTAGTTAAGCACCATCTTGACTTCTCCACGTTCAATAAGTTATGAAGTTATTGTCTTCAACAATATCTTCTTACCGTCAGTATGTGTAGGATAGACGATAGCTTTGTTAATAGACAAAGATGGTTAAATAGTTAAAGATGGTTAAAAGTTTCGATGGGGTCCTTTTGGTCAACAATTTAGCTAGATGTAACCCATTCTGGGCACTGCAGTTTTCAACTTGCTGGTGAAATATGTCTGATTGTAACATTCTCTCCTATATCATTTTGAGAATACACTTACGTTTCTTTCCTATATATGTGTGCATTTTACGAAGCTTCTACAGAAGTAGCTTCTATATGACCCTCCAAATTGCCCTTAATGTTATTTGTCCCTTTTTATACCATTTGCCTGTCCCTCTTTTCCCTCCCTCATCCAATTTAGTACTCTCATGTCGGCCTGTCTTTTCATATTTTCCCTTCCTTCAGATATCCTCTTCCCCACAGATTCTTATTCAATAACTAAATCTGTAGTTATATAGACTGTAACATGCTTGTCGAAAGGTTTAAAATCTCATAACTACATATAAGAGAAAAGTAAAATATTTGTTACCTCATTCAAGATGATTTATGTCTAGCTACATTTATTTGTGTTCAATTTCATATTTAACATCTGGATGATATTCCATTGCAAGATTTACCATATCTTTATTATCTATTCCTCAGTTTCCAACTTATGACTATTATGAATAGAACAGCAATGAACATGATGGAGAAAACGTCTTTGAAACATCTTTTGCTTCTTATTGAGTTGGCTTTAAGTTGAAGTGTAATGACATTGGTTACTACCCAGATATGCATGCCACCATTGCACACTTAGAGTTATTGTAAGGCACTGTTTATTGAAGATTGTTTCTGAATAGGACTGTTGGTTGCTTTCCCCTTTGAAAGCTTGTAAAGAACTCTCTGATCCCATGAAAATTACTCATCATAGAGTATGTTTACCATTTCAGATACCAGTTAGCATCCTTTGGATGTTATGTGCAAAGTATAATATGTCTTCAGCAGTAAAAATTATTTTTAACTCTATGAGGTGAACATAAGCAATGTGTGTGTGTGCATGTGTGTGTGTGTGTGTGTAAAATAATAATTGAAAAATAATCCATTAATTGGAGAAAGAGTACAGTGGAGATATTAAGGAAGGGAAAGGAAAGATGAAAACGTTTATAAGCATATATTAATTTCAAAAAATAAAAATTAATTAAAAAGTAAAACAGTATTATTGCTGAGTTTTTTCCTAAATACTTTTCCTAACTACAATTTAGCATTCTGACAGGAAGACTTAGTCCCATTTCCAAAGAGAATATGTTAGTATGGAAGCATGTTGTCTAATCTCAGTTTGATCCGGGTGTGCCGTCACTCTGAGTGAATGATGCTCCTTGGGGTTTTCTCCATCAAGTACTCCCTTCTCCATGCCATTTCAGTTTCTCAAGGACAACAAAGAAAAAATTGAGTGTTTATAGTTTAATTTTTAATAAAAAGTTTCCCAAACTCAATTAAATTCTTAGTGAATCCTGAGTGAAAATGGAAGATATTAAACCCCAAGAAGCAGCTGCAAATGTCTAATACACTGGATAACAAGGATTAGAACGTGGGCTCAGGATCATATGCCTTTGTTTGGTTATTAGACATTAAGAATGGGATTTCAGGGTGCTCTTCTTGACGCATTAGTCCCAGTAAAGTACTTACCAGATAATTCATTATAGTCTTTTTTGGGGGGAGGGGATTGTAATTTAGAATAATGCAATTAAAACTGAACTTGATAATTAATTCTGAACTGGTGAGAACTAGTTTCAGAGATTATGACTATAATGCTTCGTAGTCATTGATATGAATATTCATGAGCTTTCATTGTTTTATACTTTTCTCAAGCACACAGCTTATCTGAAGAAGTAAAATTAAAGCACTATTATTTACCATTACAATGTAAATAAGAATCAATGAAGAAAGAATGGTTAATTCGATAGACAACATGAAGACAGGTAGACAGAGGTAGACACTTTCTCACAACTTGCAAATAAGATTCCCTCTGCATGTATGGGTTAAAAAGAAGGAAGAGAAGGAAAAAGCCATATGGGTAAACAATTATGGATCTTAATCTGGTCAACGCCGGGTGAGTGAAATTCATTGAAATCGACTTAACCTGGCACCCAAAATCAATCAACATATAGAACTAATCATGTGCAGCAGAAGAGAGAATGAGAAATTGGTCTTTCTTATTCTATTTCCATCTTTTACTGAGCTATAATGCCATCCTACCTGACCTTCAAGCAGGTTCATCCATAACATGAAATTTTCGAGTAATCTGAAAAAATAAACAGAGCATGATGAATGGATGAATGGATGGGTGGATGCGTGGTTAGACCAACAAAGAGAAAAGTAGACAGAACGCAGCCAGCTAGGAAAATTGAAATAGGTGGGAGGAGGAGAAGGGGAAGAAGGGAGTTAATTTCAGATTATGATTTTGAATGTGATTTAATTTTATTAGAATCACATTTTAATTAGATGCTCATAATAGCTATTTGTTTATATCCTAAAACCTGATGAAGAAGAAATCATCACAATGTATTCATGAAAATTTGTACAAATTTGAGGAAGACTTAAGCCTTCTGTACTGCTGTGTTCAGTTCATTTATTGTTAAGCAATGAAGTCAAGTTCAGTATTATGTGATTAAGCTGCATCTGTCTCTTTGCAAGTACTCACCATATTTCTTTAAGTTCAGCAGGTGTTTTGCAAAGAATCTAAGGGATTTGGAAAAAAATTAGTGCCTATAATAAAGCAATGTTGATGAAGAGAGAGCTTTTTATATTGCTGATATATTATAGTTTCTTTCTAATAAATGTTGATGCCAGATATTTCAAAACCTGGAGCAGATTTGCTGACTGCACTGTTTTAAAGCATATTTGCTATGCCTTATTGCTAAGATGTTCTTTTATAGACATACAGTGCAGAAATTTTATTTGACGCTGTTGACTACTAAATTAGCAGCTTTTCAGCTTCACAAGATGTCTGTCATGCAATTCAGATAAAAGATAGGATGTATCACTTTCAAATTAATCTTTTTTGGCACTGTCCTGAGGCAGTTTGAGATATATTAATTGAGGCCCCAATTGGTGAGACAAATGCAAATAACGATGTCAATTCTTCCTGTTTCCCCCCTTAGCTTCTGTCTCTTTCCTCTATCTCTCTCATAAATGCACAAAAAAAAAAATTCAGGAAGAGTCAAGTTATAAGAAAATACTTTTATTTGTAGTGACCTAAACTTGATAGGTAACCATTGAAAATTTCTTCAATGGCAACTGTTATTATGTAACAACTTTTTGAAGTTCCATGAGCAGAGCACTGCTTTGCTTTATGGGTTGTCACAATGGTGAAATTTGAGTGCTGTGTTTTGGGGATTTCACTTATTTTGTAAAACTCTGGGATTCTAGGGCATAGATCGTGAGCTCAGACCCTCTGGTTGTTAACTGAAAATTTTCTTGTCAGTGTATAACAGGAAGAATAGAGTCTCAAGCCTAACATAGTGATAGCACTAACACAGACATTCTTAATTCTTTTAAAACTATAATTTTGTGAGAGCCTCATGGAAATGAAGTAAGAGAAAGGGTGTATTTGGTAAAGTGTTAGCTATAATGGTGTACTAAGAAGCTAGATTTGTTTATATTCTTTCACTCTCTTTCTCTCTTTTCCTTCTCACCCTCTTTTTCATTTTTTTCTTTTTCAATTGAGACAAACCCCCATTATGTAACCACAGCTGGTCTTAAATTCAAAATGTAAATCTGATTCACTTCAAACTATTCCTCTTGTCTCTTCTTGTATAACACAAAGTTTGGTTGAAAAATACTTTCTACCATTTGAGTTTGAAGGTATAAGTCTTTAATCCTTCAATTGGGAGGCTGAGGAAGATAGAACCCTGTGAATTTGAGGACAGTCTTGGTGACAAAATGAGCTCCAGGACAGCCAGCCCTTTGTCTCCAAAAGAATAAAAAATGTATAAAGGGTGAAAAGAAAACAAAACAGAGCAAAACAAAAATAGCTTCTACGCTAATATTAAATGAGTATCTATTACAAGTGGTCATGTCAAAGAAGTAATGGAAAGTATAAATAATTTCTTTTTTATCATAAGTACTTAAATTTGTACATGTATGTTAAAATACTTAGAGGAATACGTTGATTTATGTGTTAACTGATGAACTGTCAATACAAGTAAATTTTAATTTTAAAAGAAAAAACATGTTTTCACACATGTGGTCTATGTACCCAGATGACAAGAAGGGAAAAATATACAACTGGATAGAAAAAACACCGAAGTCCAAGACCAGGATCTTCTTCCTTCATGAAGAACGCAAAGAATTTATAAGTATGTTGTTCTTCTTAGCCCCATCAGAAGAGGCTAATGGAACTATCAGATTGCTATATTTAAAAAAAAAACTCAGTATAATCTTGCATTTATAAGGATATGAGATATCTAGAAATGTAAAGTGTGACTCCCATTCAAGGGAAAAATGGAACACACAAGGTTAGGAGTTAGTACACTGAGAAAAAGAAGCATTCTCTTAGTAATGCCATATAAATAAAACTTAATGTTTTGAAAATTTAGCAAACTGCTTTAGGTCAAGTACGGTGGATTTGCATACCAGTCTGGCATTCCAATATCATATAACAGGAGATAATCTTCACTGATCTATAAAGTTATTTCTTTGTTTCTTGACTCTGTGTTCATCAAAATATGATGGATAGAATGTTAGATTGAAAAGATTCCATAAAGGGGCCAAGAAGACAAGCAAAAGACTTCATTGCACATGAATAAGAAAATGATATATTATAGTTTTACAGATCCATTACCCATGAAGCAAAAGAATAAAACCTTCTATAAGAAGATGAAAACCAAGCAAATATTCAATAAAAGCAGGAAAACCTTATTTGGCCACAGAACTAGATTATATAAAGAGAGTCCATTTTTTTTTGTTCGTTTGTTTTGAATTGTTTTTTGTTAGAGAAGTGGCAGACCATTCTTGTGGTTTTACAGGTATTCCCAGGTGGCAAACACTTTCCTCCACCTTCTGGAAAAATATAGGAAACTATTTCTATTGACCATTTGAAGATAAGTGTAGAAGTCGCTTTCTTGAGGAAGAAATGCTCATTGGTGTTACTTAGTTTTATGTCATTGTAACCCAAGAAAAAGAGTTATATTTGGTTTATAATATTGGGCCAGTTTGACTTGGCACTATTGTATGGAATCACATCATTCATTGTGAGAAGAAGTACATAGAAGAGCCACCTACCTATGAAGTAGAGGTACGGTAGGATGAAGAGAGAATTAAAAAGAGGCTTGGGTTTTATAGTGGTTTCTGGGGGGTGCATAACACTGAATATCTTCCTACTAAGATTTCTGTCTTAGAGATTTCCTTCCCTTTCAAGATCACAATGTTGGACACAATACCACTAACATGTGACCCTGTATGAAACATTCCAGTCTAAAACTATAAGACGAGTTCATCATGAGTCCTCAATACATTAGACTTAACCATGATAAGAGAATGGACCAGAAGAAAGATCATACTACTAGCCATAAACTTAATATCTGGCCCAAATTTCTAACCAGAAGCCACAAGATCCTTGCCAGCTTCCTTCAGGATAGTGATAAAAAGTAGATTGGATAGTGAAGGTAGATCACTTAAATCAGATATGTTACTAGCATCTAGGTTCCAATGCCAAACACTTTCCTTAAAAGAGATATTTAAATGTATTGTTATACTGAAGATAATCTTACCAACAGTGGTTTCAAACATTAACTGATTAGATTCACTCAGTTGTGTACATTACTAGCATAATAGAAGGAAAAAATCTTATTGTTTTATTTTAGGCTCTGACTTTATTGCAAGGCAAATTAGAAGAGAAGAAAATCTCAACCTATTTACTTGCTGTCAAGAGACAGAGCAACTAACAAGACCATATTCACAGATAGAAGAGACGTTTCAAATATGAGAGAAAAAATTTAAAATATTTATGACAGTAATGCTAGTGGCACTGGTGGGAAACATGAGAAAATATTAACCAATAATAAATTAATTAAACTATGCCTGTCATTCTGAATTTAATATGATCTATAATCCAGAGTGACTACTCAGTATGTATAAATTGACAGAACTTCAACACAAGGAAATCAGTATAGTGAACACTCAAAATTATCAGAGAGTATGAGATAAATCCCTAGATTCTTTCTTTTCATTTTTGTATTTATTACTTAGGTGTCAAGCTACTCATGAGGTTGTATCACGAGATGGTAGTACTTACAACTTCAGAGAGAGATGTTTTACCCCAATAGGTATAATAAATAAATAATCAGACTTTCCACTACTTCTATAATAACTTTGGGTGATGATGCTCCTTCTCAATGTTCTGTCTACTATTTACTGCACTGCAGTGCCCTTAAAGGTAAAAACACACATTTATAGTTGTGTTTAGTGAAAGAAAGACAAGACTTTTATAACCCTTCCTGATAAAAGGCTGGAACTTCACAAATACAGAAAAACACTCATAAATAAAATCACAGTTGAAATAAACTATTACTTTATGATCCACTAAATGTTTATTACTTTAATATAAACCACAGATCAAACAAATTTTTACATTAAGAAAGAGTCAAAACCACAACTATCTCATAAGTAGAGGGAGATAAAAACTATTAAAATTCAATCAATAAATAGAAATGGAAAAGTTCAATAAAGATGGAAGAAATAAAGGAATAACAAATATGATTTGTTTTTACAAAAATAATCAGCAGAATTAACAAGCTTTTCTACACATTATCAGTAATAATTTTAAAGGTCAAACATCAGTGTCACGTAAGGGATCTTTAGCCTGGATTCATATCTCTTGGAAAGAAACTTTTATGATAAATTAATCTGGCAACTTGGGTAGAATAGATTTCATAGCATAAAAGTAATACTAAAGTGTATTCTAGATTAAATGAAATTTGTATTTCTATAATAATTAAGAAATTCAGAGTGGGTTGTTTAGCTACTAAATGGCATTACTGGTAAACATGAGAGGTCAACTTTAGTTAACTAAACAAACAAAGTATCTAAAGAGTTAGCAAACATTTGAATCCTGGTGCTAAGGAGTCTGAAGCAGGAACATCAAAATAGCTCACTGTCAAGTCAATCTTGTGTATCTATGAGCTCCAAGACAATCAAATAATGTCTCAGTATAGATGAATGGTGTTTTGAGAATGAAACTTGTCATGCTTTATACCTTCCATACTGGTATTTATGTGTATGCGTGCATGTGTACGCACGCACACACACACACACACACACACACACACACACACACACACACACATTCTTGCACCTACACGCTCACAAACATGCAAAAATATACCCACACATATGGACATAAAAAATGGAAAGTCAATGTATATTAAATCCTTTTAGAATATAGATGCAAAAATATTCAATAAAATTCTTGCAATCCATTTCCAAAAACATCAAAACCATCATTCAACATGATCAAGTAGACTTCACCCCAGGGACAAAAGGTTGTTTCAGTATATGAAAATTCATTAATATATTCCACTATATCATAAACTCAAAGAAAAAAATCACATGATCATCTCATTAGATGTGAAAAAACCTTTGACAAAATACAACACAACTTCAAGTTAAAATTATTGGAAAGATCAGGAATTTAAGGCCCATACCTAAACATAATACAAGTAATGAAGAAAAACCAACAGCCAATATCAAATTAGAGAGAGGGAGAAGAAAAGGATACCCACTCTCCCCATACATATTCAATATAATACTCAAAGTTCTAGCTAGAGCAATAAGACAGCAAAAGGAGATCAAGGGGATACAAATTTGCAAAGAAGAACTCAAGATATCACTATTTGCAGATGATATGATAGTATATATAAGCAACCCTAAATATTTTTTATCAGAGAATTTTTACAGCTGGCTATATATAAAATTCAGCACAGTGGCTATATATAAAATTAACTTAAATAATCAGTAGCCTTCTTTATACAAATTATAGATGGGCAGAGAAGAGAATTAGAGAAACAATCTCCTCTGCAATCTACTCAAATAATATAAAATATCTAGGGATAATTCTATCCAAATAAATGAAAGATCTGTAGGGCAAGTCTCTTGAGAAAGAAATCAAAGAAGAACACAGAAAATTGGTAGATATCCCATCTCGTGGGTTGTTAGAATTAATATAGTAAAAATGACCACCCTACCAAAAGTAATCTATGGATTCAATGCAATCCCCATCAAAATCCTAGCTCAATTCTTCAAAGACAGGGAAAGAGCAAATTCACTTATTTTCAAATGCATCTGGAATAGTATAAAACTTAGAAAAGTTAAAACAATTGTAATAGTAAAATAACTTCTAGGGAAATCACCATTCCTGACCTCAAGATATATTATAGAACAATAGTGATAAAAAGTACAAACTATTGGAATAGAGACAGATAGGTTGATCAATGGAATAGAATTCAACCCCAGGAACTAAACTGCACACTTGCACACATTAGATCTTTTACAAAGAAGCCAAAAATATATAATGGTGAAAAAAGCATCTTCACCAAATGGTGCTGGTCTAACTGGCAGTCTATATTACAAAAATGAAAATAGAAACATATTTGTCACCTTGCACAAAGCTCAAGTCCCAGTAGATTAAGGACCTCAATATAAAACCAGATGAAGAAGTGAATCTAATAGAAGAGAAAGTGGGAAAGAGACTTGTGGGGAGCAAGTGTGGCAGCAGTCCCAAGA
Organism: Rattus rattus; assembly: GCF_011064425.1. Lineage (NCBI taxonomy): Eukaryota > Metazoa > Chordata > Mammalia > Rodentia > Muridae > Rattus > Rattus rattus. Next base: position 17,430,031 of record NC_046168.1, on the reverse strand, counting down.
TGGCGCCCAGGATTGCAGCTAAGTCTCAGGACTAGCACCTGACTTCCTCACACACCTTAAACTAGCCATGTCCATTGTGAGAGCTGCGCAGGTGCACCATGATGCAAGATCAGGCCATGTGACATGGACCTATGAACTGAGATTACGCAGACTGGACTGACAAGGTGGAATTGAGGGAGGATATAAGGGAGTGTACTCTGGGGCTGAAGGGAGAAGAAAAAAAAATAAAAGAAAGATTCCTGCTTGCATACTGTAAGGTTCCTGAATAAACTGCTTTGAGAAGAATGTCCTGGTGTCTGGTGTTGCTCTTTTCTGTGGGACGGAGACGGAGACGACAGAGACTCAAACTCATATAGAACACAAATGCCAGCCCAGGCTACTATTTCCTACAAAACTCTCAATTAACATAGATGAGGAAACCAAGATACTCTATGACAAAAAGAAATTTACACAATATCTTTATACAAATCCAGCCCTACAAAGGATTATAGAGGGAAAACTACAACAAAGGAAAAATACATCCTAGAAAAAGCAAGAAAGTAATCTTGCAGCAAACCAAAACCAAGATAACCACACAAGCATAATTCCACCTATAACAACAAAAATAACAGGATACAGTCATTATTCCTTAACATCTCTTAAAATCAATGGACTCAATTTCCCAATAAAAAAACGTAGAATAGCAGACTGGAAACATAAACAGGACATAGCATATTGCTGTATACAGGAAATGAACCTCAATGTCAAACACAGACATTAGCAAAGATAATGGGTAAAAATTTCCAAGAAACAAGCTGGAGTTGCAATTCTCATAATACATAAAATCGACTTTCAACCAAAAGATAGCAAAAGGATAGGAAAGGTCACTTTATACTCATCAAAGGGAAAAAATCTACCAAGATGAATTCTCAACATTTGAACATTTATGCTTCAAATATAAGGGCACCCACATTCATAAAAGAAACTTTACTAAAGTTCAAAGCATAAATTGCACCATATACAATAATATTAGGGGAATTCAAACATACCATTCTCATTATGGGACATATCATTGAAACATAAACTGAATGGAGACACTGTGAAATTAATGGAAGTGATGAACTAAATGTTCTATAGAACATTTCATCCTAAAACAAAAGAATATACCTTCTTCTTAACATCTCATAGTACCTTCTCAGAAGAGGCCTCAATAGATATAAGGAGACAAAGTGATCACAAAACAGGCTTCAATAGATACAAGGAGATTGAAATAATCTCATGCATTTTGTCAGATCAACATGGACTAAGGCTGGCCTTCAATAACAACAAAAATATCAGAATGTCCACATACACATGGAAGATGAACAATGCTCCACTTAATGACAAATTGCTCTAGGAAGAAATAAAGAAATCAAAGACTTTTTATAATTTAATGGAAATGAAGGCACAACATAGCCAAATTTATGGGACACAATGAAAGCAGTGCTAAGAGAAGAACTCATAGCTCTCAGTGCCTCCAAAAAGAAATTGAAGAGAGCATACACTAACAGCTTAAAAACTCGCCTGAAAGCTCAAGAGCGAAAAGAAACAAATTCACCCAAGAGAAGTAGACAGCAGCAAATAATCAAACTCAAGACTGAAATCAACTAAGTAGAAACAAAAATTACTACACAAAGGATCAACAAATCAGGAAGATGGTTCTTTGAGAAAATCAAAAAGATAGATAAATCCCTTAGCCAACCTAACCACAGGGCAGAGAGATAGTATCCAAATTAGCAAACTCAGAAATGAACAAGAAGACAAAACAACAGAAACTAGGAAATTAGAAAAAATTATCAGATCCTACCACAAAACTGGAAAATCTGGATGAAATGGAGAATTTTCTAGACAGATACCAGGTACCAAAGTAAATCAGGATCAGATAAACCATCTAAACAGTCCCATAGCACCTAAAGTAATAAAAGCAGTCATTAAAAGTCTATCAAACCAAAAATGCCCAGGACCAGATGGGTTTAGTACACAATTCTCTCAGATCTTCAAAGAAGACCTAACACCAATACTCTTCAATCTATTCCACAAAATAGAAACAAAAGGAGCACCACTCAATTCCTTCTATGAAATCATAATTATGTTTATACCTAAACCACACAAAGACCCAACAAAGAAAGAGAACTTCAGAACAATTTCCCTCACAAATATCAATGCAAAACACTCTATAAAACTTTCACAAACAGAATCCAAGAATGCATCAAAACAATCATTCACCATGATCAAGTATGCTTCATCCCAGGGATGAAAAGTCAGTTCACTATACAGAAATCCATCAACATAATCCACTATATAACAAACTCAAGGAAAACAAAAAGCACATGATCATTTCATTAGATCCTGAGAAACTTTGGACAAAATTCAACACCCCTTCATGATATTAGTCTTGGAAAGATAAGGATTCAAGGCCCATACCTAAACATAGTAAAAGTAGTATACAGCAAACCAGTAGGCAACATCAAACTAAATAGAGAGAGAAGCAATCCCACTAATATCAGGTATTAGACAAGGATGTCCACTCTTTCCTTACCTATTCTATATAGTACTTGAAGCCCTAGCCAGAGCAATTAGACAACAAAAAGAGGTCAAATGGATGCAAATTCAAAGGATGAAGTCAAAATATCACTATTTGCAGATAATATGGTAGAATTAAGTTACCCCAAAAATTTCACTAGAGAAATCCTACAGCTGATAAACAACTTCTGCTAAGTGGCTGGATATAAAATTAACTCAAGCAAATCAGTAGTCTTCCTGTACTCAAAGGATAAATATGAAATTAGGGAAATGAAACCCTTCACAATAGTCACCAATAATATAAAATACCTGTCTGACTCTAAACAAGAAAGTGAACGATCTGTATAACAAGAATTTCAAGTCTCCGAAGAAAGAAATTGAAGAAGATCTCAGAAGATGGAAAGATTTCTTATGCTCATGGATTGGCAGGATTAATATACTAAAAATGGCCATCTTGCTGAAAGCAATCCACAGATTCAATGTAGTCGTCATCAAAATTCCAACTCATTTTTTTCATAGAATTAGAAAGAGTAATTTGCAGATTAATTTGGAAAAGCAAAAAACCCTTGATAAAGAAAACTATTCTCAACAATAAAAGAACTTCTAGGGGAATAATCATCCCTGACCTCAAGCTGTATTACAGAGCAATCCTGATTAAAAAAACTCTATGATATTGGTACAGATACACACAGGTAGAGCAATGAAATAGAATTAAACACCAAGAAATAAACCCACACACCTATGATCACTTGATCTTTGACAAAGGAGCTAAAACCTTCCAATGGGGGAAAAACAGCATTTTCAACAAATGGTGTTGGTTGTACTGGTGGTCAGCATGTAGAAGAATGCAAATTGATCCATTCTTTACTCCTTGTACAAAGCTCAAGTGCAAGTGGATAAAAGTCCTCCAAATAAAACCAGATACACTGAAATAAATAAAAGAAAAAGTGGAGAAGAACCTGGAACACATAGACACAGGGGAAAATTTGTGAACAGAACCCAGGTAGTTGTTGCTCTAATATCAAGAATCCACAAATGGGACCTCATAAAATTGCAAAGCTTTTGTAAGAAAAGGACACTAACAATAGAACAACGTGGCAACCTGCTGTGGTTTGCCCTGGAGTTATCTGTATTTTGATGTTAATTCCACTGCCCCAATAACAGCTGCCCAGTCATTACTCAGGTGATTTCAACAGAGCCTTCTCTCCATTGAATTTGTAAAATACCTTGAGGGGCAGGTACAGGATAGAAGGAGGTCTGTCATTGGAGGAGAAGGAAGGATGGGCAGGAAAGAAGTTTGAAGGAAGAGGAGGAGACTTGGAACAAAAAGGAAGAAGTGACAGGAGGGGGAGGGAGAGAAGCTGTGGCAGGACAATATGGCAGACGATGTTAAGATTCCACGCTGTACCTTTACAGGTTTTTATGAATGTTTTTAAGGGATGGATGTGTATTGGGCTTTGAATGTTCAGGTGGACCATTATATCTTAACAATTGGGCCAAAAGGTTATTGTGTTGTGTGTTCTTTCATGTAGAGATTTAAGTGTAAGAAAGTGTGCGGAGGCTGGTCTAGGCTGCCACAGAGTTGGGACGTGTGTTTCTGGCATGGAACCTTGCCTTGGGAACTAAATAGGTAGAGAGATTGCTGCCAGGCTCAGACAGAGGCCTTTGGCAGTGTGATACGAGATGGAGCAGAGTGGCTAAGATGTTTTGCTGACTGAGACTTAAGATATCTAGCAGATACCTTGGGGCATTGTGGTGCTGAACCTAGTATAGGATAAAAGACAGCCTTTTTATTTTTATATTATTACAACAACTTCAACCAACAGATTAGGAAAAGATCTTTATGAATCCTACGTCCAATAGAGGGTTAATATCTAATATTTGCAAAGAATTCAAGAGTTAGAACCCAGAGAATCAAATAACCATATTAAAAATTGGGGTACAGAGTTAGACAAAGAACTCTCAGTGGAGGAATATTGAATGGCTGCGAAGTACCTAAAGAAAGGTTTAACATCCTTAGTCATCAGGGAAATGCAATTCAAAACCCTGAGATTCCACCTCACACCAGTTAGAATGGCTAAGATAAAAAACTCAGGTGATAACAGATGCTGGTAAGGATGTGGAAAAATAGGAATACTCTTCCATTGTTGGTGGGAGTGCAAACTGGTACAACCACTCTGAAAATCGGTCTGGAGATTCCTCAGAAAATTGGACATAGATATACCTGAAGACCCAGCTATACCCCTCTTGGGCACATATCTAAAAGATGCCCCACCATGCCATAGCAGCACTGGTTCACTATAATGATAGTGGCCTCATTTGTTATAGCCAGAAGCTGGAAACCACCCAGATGTCCCACAACAGAAGAATGGATACAGAAAATGTGGTTCATTTACACAATTGAATACTGCTCAGCTATTAAGAATGAAGATATTCTGAGTTTTTCAGGCAAATAGAAAATATTGTCCTGAGTAAGGTAACTCAGACCCAAAAGGACATGCGTGGTATGTACATACTAATAAGACAACATTAGCCAAATTATTACAGAATAACCAGGACACAAACCACAGAATCCAAAGGGTCCAAATGAGGTTGCCTTAATGCCACTTGGGAGAGAGAAGAAAGGAATCACTGGAGGCAAAGGGTGAGAGTGACCTGGGAGTGAGAGGAAACAAGGAGGCGAAGGGGGAACATGATCAGGTATAGGGGGAATAGGACTGAAACCCTAAAAACAGGCAACCTCGGGAGATTGGAGGTGCGAGACCCTGTAGAATGTACTGGAGACCTGGGAGGTAAGTGACTCTCAGGACTCAAATGGAGACTTTGGGTGCTGTGCTCTACAGTGTGTGTGCGAACTTGTAGAGTCTATCTACAGTGAAGGGACAGGACATCAAGTGGTGGGATGTGGTTGCCATCCCGTAGTCAAAAGGTCTAACCCAGAATTGTTCCTGTCTGAGGGAATTTCAGGAAAAAATGGAGAAAAACGTGAGAGAAAGGAGGTCTAGTGACCTCCCCAAATTTGGATCCAGCTGAATCAGGGCCTCAGGATCCTGACACTGTTACTGATGCTGGGCTGTACTTTCAGAGAGGAGCCTAGCATGGCTGCCCTCTGAGAGGCCCAAAAAGCAGCTGAAAGAGTCAGATGCAGATACTAGCACCCAACCAATAGACAGAAGTCTGGGACTCCTGAGGTTAAATTGGGGGAAAGCTGGAAGAAGCTGAAGAGTACGGTGGCCCCATGGGAAAACCAGCAATCTCAACTGACCTGAACTCTACAAGATCTCTCAGACGCTGAACCACCAACCAAGCAGCATACACCAGCTGATAGGAAGTCCCACACGGAAACAATCGAAATGTAAATAAGAAATACTCAAGTTAATAAAGATGAAAAAAATTAAAAAAAAAAATCACACTTCATGGTGAGGTAAAAAAAAAACTCAAAATCTTAAAACAAGATAACTAAAGAGTACTCAAAAGTCACAGGTAGACTGTTTTTAAATATGTAAATGCAAAGTCTAATTAATAAAAATGTAACTAAGTAACGCAGTTATCCATGTCAATAGAAAACAAAAGTAAAATTGTACAGACATCTCAATACACACAGAAGAAAATTATAATCCATGGAACAATCTTGAAAATAGAGAAATATGAGTGAACTAGGATTTAGCTAAAAAATACTTCAGGTATCTTCTGGCAGTTTTACACATAATATTGAAAATTTTCTTCCCACTGCTTAAGAATGAGAAAAATAATACACAACTAAATTTCAAATACTACAGATCCTGGCAAGTGGGGCAGAAGAATAATACAGAAATGATGCCTTTGTTTGGGCAAAGAAATAAAATTATCTCTATCTGCAGACGTGTTCATTGTACACATAATCCCCAAGCACATACAAAATGCTACTAAGAACTAATAAGCAAGTTTATCCGGACTGCAGGAGGCAAGTCACATGCATACAGGAGCAAAGCAAAGAGCAACACTTTCTAGTAGGATCAAATATAACCCTAGGTAATGATGAATTTAGCAAAATAACCCAATATTTGATGAAAGTTATAAAACATTAATGAGAGAATCTAAGACAAATAAATATAGAGAAAACTGCATTTATGATTTTAGAGAAGTACATACCAATATGCCAATTCTTCTCAAATTGATTTATTTGTCGAATGTAATCTCAATTATAATCTCAGCAGGCTTTGTTAAAGAGCTTGAACATTTATATTGCTTTTTTAATTAAAAACAAAAGAAAAAGAAAAACAAACTTGAAAATACAAAATAATCTATATTTATCCTAAAACAGAATTGAATAGAAATCTCTTATTCCCATATACTATTGTTGAAATCTTGGTCAGTATGTTGAAAACTAAGAGGTAAAACATGTTTTGGTTTGCTGAATTTGGAGTACAATTTGAGCTCATCTTCATGTCAGATATCTTACGTGATGATTAAGAAATTAATTGGAAAACAATTTTTCTAAGTATTAAAAGCAGATTGTGTTTGCGCAGACCTTTTATAATCCCCCAACACACACACACACACACACACACACACACACACACACACACACACACACACACACACACGTGCATTACCAAAACCTGGCCTCTGATTCAGCTATTTTCTCTTCTCTGATGCAATGTCCTATAACTGACTTCCTCTATTAGGATATTCCAAGGGATTTCAAGTTCCCTTTAGGTCTATATCAGTCTTCCACTGCTGCAGATACTCAAGGAGAGACACAGCCCATCATGACCGTGGTACTAATTAGAAAGACAAATTTGAGGAGGTCAGATTAATCTACAAATAAATGCACGTTTTTGCTAGGTTGAATCATTATAAAAAGACTTGGAGAAAGATGCACAGGGTGCTAGATTGAAGGAAGAAGGATACCATAAGTATGAATTTAGTGACATGAATGAACACAAAGAGAGCACCCAAGGAAGAAGTAAGCTGGAGTGTCTGCAAGGAGCTGTGCTTTCTTCCTTCAGCAAATTAATTGGAAGTGTCACAGTCTCAGCTAATTAGCCTAAAATGTTCCTATGTTTTTCCTGGTTTCACACAGAACAAGACATCTTAGGACTTTGATGAATAGTCACCATCTCTCTGGTTATACCTCTAGGAGGAATCCAGCTAGAGTCTCTTTAACACATGCTATGTACCCCTTTTTGGGGAAGCCTGAACAATAATCTATTCACTCTCTTTGAGGCAACCATAACAGAACAATGAAATGAGAATATCTTACCGAATTCGCGAATTTGTTGAAATATGTAGTAGAAGAGTCAAGTATAGGGAAGTCAAATACACGCAACCAAACAGCCACCCCAATGCGGGTGGCAGCTTACAAAAGGGGCATTCCTTGAGCTTCTCACATAGCGTGCAAATAATTGTTCAGTTGGAAAAGTCTTCCTAGTGTGTGTGTGTCTGTCTCTGTGTGTGTGTGTGTGTGTGTGTGTGTCAGAGAGATATGAAGAGAGAGAGAGAGAGAGAGAGAGAGAGGGAGAATGAGTTGCAACCATTTAATTTCATCATGATAACTTTCTAAATTATTTTCAAATGACTAAGTAGTTCTGGGAAAATTGACAGTGCTTCCCTTTTTTTCAAAGTTATTTTAAGTCAACTTTGGGGTATGCTAGTTATAAGATAAAAATATAAACTCTTCTGAATATATGATATGACAAATGGCTTAGTCTAATATTCTTTTGGTCAGCTCTGAATTTGTGAACTTGCTAAGGAATAAGTAGGTCAGTATTTTGTATCATAAAATTCAATTAAGGGCTCAGACTACATACAATGGTGGCATGGGCTCATGTATATCAAGTCAGATTTAAGCAGTCTTCTGATTCTTCTTGTTTGGGAGAACCTCATGGACAAAGACTGAAAATAAAGCAGAATTCTACAATTTCTACTTATGTTTTATTTTTCCACACAAAAGGATGGTTCTGAGATTAATTATAGAGGTTTTAGTTGAATTTTCAGATATGGTCTCCTGAAGGACTTTGAAGAATAAAAGATAAAATTTCAGTGACTGTGGACATTATATGGAAACTTTTAGGAAGTTTACATGCAGCAGTGTTGATGTGATAGAAATTAACATCGTAAATAACTGAAAAGGGTTTAATGGATAGCTCAGTCAGATTAAGCACTGCCTTTAAAACAGTTGTCCTGAATTAGATTTCCAGAACTCACATAAAATGCAAAAATGAGGATGTGCTATTGCGCACTTATAATCCTGGCACTGAGAAGTGGGGACAAGTTGTCTAGCCACTGAGACTTCTTGGAGAGTTTCAGAGAAGTGAGAGTCCTTGTCTTAAGAATCAGATGGCCAACATTTGATGGTTGACATCTGAGTTTGTCTTTTCACTTTCACAGGCAAATGAGCACTCTTGCACATGCATGCATGTATGCACACACACTCGTGTGCGCTCACATGCACACACGCACACACGCACACACACACAGATGCAAGTAATACTCCCGTGGATGAAAGACTCAAAAAGCAGAGCATTACTGTGTTTCTAGTTAGTTATACATGCTGTATGGTTAATATGACACACCCCATGTGTGTTTGTGGAACCTCTGGAAAATATGAGGTAAACACTGGGAAAATGTGCTACTTGCTTTAGTATGTGGGTGATTTAATGGATAACAAACTCAAATAAATGCTGACAAGTGGACTAATGTGGACAAGGGATAGACATTTCTGTGTTCTTATACAAGGACTTATAGTGAGCAAAGAGCCTGATGGCTTAGTTGAGCTATGTAATTTTACATAAGCATTTTGACTTGCTGAAGGAACAGGTTGTATGTTTACTTGACTCCACAGTTGACTGGCATAGAAGAGGAGACTATCAGATCTGAGCTGGTGTTGGGGGTCAACCTTCCTTCAAAGTTTTAGGAATCAGGACCAGGTTAATTTCTTCCTTAAAAAATCAACATGCCATTCTGTTTACTCAAATACACGCTCCACCTTTTAAGAAAGAGTAGACAAAGTTAATTTTAGAGGAAGAGAATTGTTACTGAAAGGCACAGCATTGGAGTAGATAGGAAGGTTAAGAGAACTGAATGCTCATATACAGGTCCTGGGTTTGTCATCAGCACCTAAATTAGATGACACACTACCATCATTAATTCCAAACGTAGAGCAACCTCACATCCCCGACCTCCACAGACACCTGCATGCCCCTGCTTGTACCCACCCATACCGTGCTTGCAACTGTTTTGCAAATGAAAGAGTCTGTGGATGTTAGTGACATGTGTGCACATGAATATGTGTATATTGGAATGTGTATGTGAATATATATGTGTCTATGCATGTGCTTGTTTCTGAATGTGTTTTGTGTATGCATGTGACTGTGGACATGTGTGTACAGATTTGTACTTGTATGTGTGACTGTTTGTATGTGTGTGCATATGCTTGTAGGTATGAATGTATGCGTGTGAGCCTCTGCATCCATGTGTAGCAATGAAATTACAATACATAAAATTGGATGCACACAGAAGAGTTGAGACTTAAGTCATTTTCATTCTGTGAGGAAAACAGAAGCTAAAAGAGAGTGTCACAGAGCTGAAGTAAAGTGCTGTGTAGAAGGGAACATTTCACAGGCAGAGCTTTCCACAGAGTAAAGGAGGGAGGCTATAGACACTGAGTCATCCCACATGAGGGGAGACAAAATTAGGGTTTTCAAGCATCAGCTATGTGATTGGCAGCAGCGACCTTTGGGGTTCTCGCCAAACCTGAAATTTGATGACTCCGTGACTACAAAATTATCATAAAACTTCACCTCCACTTTTATTCATTATGCCCTCTGTTCCCCTGTCACTGTTTCCTCTCTGTTTTGTTTTCCACAAGCCTTCTGAGAAATCTGCTTGGATTTATTTATTCTAGACATTCAAATTTAAGATTTGACCTCTCAGTCAATGGTTCCCTATCTATAGTAGCACTAAATTATTTTGTTTCTGATGTGATGTGATCTCATCTTACCTTTGCCAGGATACACTAGAGGGACTTTGTTTTCCTAGATGTGTGATATTTTTCTGAAAATCAAAGCATGCCTTTGTTCTGTGTCTGCAGTGAACAAAGCATTACAGAAATAGAAGGCACATGGGCAAACAAAATCAGGCCTTCTGTCCCCAACTAGTCAGACTCTGCATATGGTGGGATTCTGACATTTTTATTTTAGAACAGAAATTTGCATTTTTATGATATTACTCCCAAGCATTATTTATGATTATTTATACATTTAAATAACTTAGAAGTTGTTAATATTATTGTCCCTATAATATAACTCATGTTTCCAAGGTAAAAACCAAGAACATGCATATACTACCTACCTCCAGAACTGGACTGCCAGATTTTTTTTTCTCCTTGTGCTTCACGAACTTCCACTATGTGATACTAGCACTCAGACTTCAGTGGTTTTGCCTCAAACTTGGACAGGGAGCACAGATGAACTGCTGTTATCCAGCTCAGGAATAGCATATCACCAATATGAGACAAAGTTTCTACAGTAATACACTGAGTTCATTTTGTGTGGGGCATCTACTGTGCTTGGAGCCTACCCTTAAGGTTGACCAATATATACAGTGAAAGTCTATTGGAGAAGACAAATACTCCTTTGTAAGTGGTTGTCTACTGAAGATGGCATCCTGGTGAAGAATGGCAGCTGGTATCTACTTCCTGCTTTGCGCACTGAGAGCCCATCTGGCTGAAACCTGTGCAGGCCTCGTGTGTGCTGCTATAGTCTTTGTGAGTTCATATGTGCATCATATCTCTAAGGAACTGTTTTCTTGGAACCATGCATTATTTCTCTCTAATGACCTTTCTTCACCCTCTTCTGCATAGATTCCTAAGCCTTGAGGGGAGGGGTTTGATTGAGTCATCCTTTATAAGGCTGAGTGTTCCAAAGTCATTCTCTGCCTTGTCCAGTTAAGGGTCTCTGTATTCGTTTCCATCTATTTCAGGAGAAAGCTTTTGATTATGGCCGAGTAAGGCACTTATCTTTGCATACAGTAGAATGTCTTTAGGAGTCATTAAAGGCTCGCCTGTAAGCTCACTTCACCTGGGCCACTAGAAGGGCTTTCAACAGATAATTCCTGGATCTTTAAAAGAAGTCACTATTTTTAAATATATGGCTGGGCTGTTCTATTTCTACTCTCATCTGTCTGTGTCTTTTACCCACTCCATTATGGGGAATAAAGTGGATCAAGCTTTGCTTATTTATACTATTCTTGCTCTTTTGCTATCGTAATTTAAATTTTTCATTTCCCATGATTCTTGAGCTCTCAGTAATGTGCACTTCAGATTTGCATTTCCTCATCAAACTCTCCCTAATAGCTAATATGTATTTACTTAAAATATTTATTTTCTTTTAATTATATATGTGTGTCTGTATGTCTCTGTGTGTCTGCTACATGAGTGTAGTTATCTGAATGAGCGAGAAGAAGGTGTGAGACCCCTTGGAGTTGGCATTGCAGGTGGTTTTCATCTGTCTGACACAGGTTTTAAGAACTAAACTCAGATCTTGAGGGGAGGCGGCATTCTTAAGCACCGAGACAACTCTCCAGTCCCCTCAGCTTAGCTTTACTATACATGTGGGATTCTCACTGTTGCTATGAGACTTACATTGTACCTGAACTCTTTGGGAATTATTTTTGTTACTAGAGCATTTAATCTCACAATGAGTACCAGTTGGATTATGTTAGAAACTATGAATTTTGGACAGAATTCTCTTCTATTTTCCATGTTTTTAGAAATTAAAAATGCATTTGAGAACAAGTTGGTAAACCCATGTCCTGTTACAGGTCTCAGGTGCTAATGTGGCTCCTACTGAATGATGGCCTACTCTACAGTCTTCTCACTGAGGTAGTGTCAGTCCAGTAGCCCACTAATGGCTAAAGAGCTTGAGTCTAATTAACTCCAACATATTTTGTTTCTCCTTTATTTATTTATTTATTTATTCTGAGACAAGGTCTTATACTCCAGGCTGTGCTTGGACTTATTCTGTATGAAGGAGTCATCCTGAACATGTAGTTCTCCCTCTTCCATCTCTCGAAAGTGGAGGGATGGACAGGTATTCGCCAACATTCCTGAATGCTTTGCATACCCTCGATACTCAACACTTCCCTTCAATCACATCTGTGTATAGTTTGGACTACAATATATCTCTGAGCATGTACTAGTCTTTGACTTTACAAGAAGCTAGTGAACAGAGTCACACCCTCACTTCTATGATCAATGATTTGGCACCATGAGTGTTCTGATTCTTTGAAGTACAATAATAGCTTTTGGAGCTCAATTAGCACACCATTTCCTTTCATAGTAGTCTACTGGTGCAGTACTGTTAGTTATTTTTGCTTTATGTTTCTACCGATAGTCAGATCCAACTGGTTATTCTCGATACTTCTTCTGTCTTGTAATTGTCACTTTTCAGGGCAGCAGGGCTGGCGGTTGAACGAAGATGCTTTTGTATTCAATCAGGTTAAAAATGGGGGGAGGGTGGCAATGGGGGAAGGATGGGGAGGGGAACACCCATAAAGAAGGGGAGGGGGAGGGGTTAGGGGGAATGATGGCCCGGAAACCAGGAAAGGGAATAACACTCGAAATGTAAATAAGAAATACTCAAGTTAATAAAAAAAATGCCAATGAAGATAAGCAGCAGGGACTTGAACTGAGCTGCTGAGGATATGGTATTGGAACTGTTTGCAGAATGCTCAATTCTGAACTTTAAGTATGTAACTTTTTGTGAATATGTTCTTTTAAGTAGCAATTTTAAATTTATATTCCATAATCAATAACTAAAAAAGACAATGTCAAAAGGGGCTATCAACTTAATGACCATTATTAAAGTCCTTGACATTTATCTTCTCTCTAACTTCTGTGCCAACAGGGTAAATATTATTTATATGTCATGTATATTTTATACCTTGTGTAACTTAGTTAACTACCACATATTAATGTTTCCATGGTTTCTGTTTTATACAAAATAGCTGTTGATTTATAATTTATAAATGGTAATATACTATTTTTTGTTGGAGGCTAGGAAAACCAAGCCAGGGCATTTGAGGACTCAATAGGCATCGTCCACACAAGCAAAATGGTAGAAGGATCATAGAAAAGTAGCAGATTCATGTAGGAAGCTCTTTTATCAGAGTATTAATGTCATTGTCAACAAGGAGCTCACAGGATTGAGCCACATTTTAGTACCTTAACAACAAATACTATCCCATTGTCAGTATTTAAATTTTAAAAGGCACTTTCATGAATCAGCATACAGGTAAAATGCATGTTGCTTGTCTGCCTATGAAGTGAAGGGGAATAGTAAAAGGAATAAGTAAAATATGTAAGAACTTTGAAAAGTCCATGCAAAGAAGAACATGACTCAATATGGATTAGTGTTAATAATAAAACTTGTAAATGTGAAATAAAACTAAATATACATAATATCATAATACATTTCAAGTGTAATTAAAAAGCTGTGAAGAAAAGGGCATTATAGCCAAAATGGTAGTAAGTCAATGCCAAATGTAGTATATGACTGCTTGAAAGAATAGTGATTGATTATTTGCTTAAAGTTTCCCCATACTATAAAATCTCATCAATCTATTTGTGTAATTTCCACACTTGTGTAATTATTTATGGTAGAGAATTAGAATGGGGTTTGGGATAGTAATCTTTACATATGTGGTGTTTGCTATTTTTCAATCTGTGCTCTATTCTGCTAGAATACCATAATAACTCTCATAGCTGAGGATGTAGATCCATATACATCTGAGCATATGTATAGCCTTCCATCCCAATCTCTAATATCACAATGATTATTACAGTTCTATAAACTGGAGTCTTATACAACCCAAATTTATATCACATGATATCAGAAAATGTCAGCTATGATAGTGCACATTTTAATTCTAGCACTTTCTAGATCAGGGTCAGAGGATCAACACATCTGAGATTGGACAGGTCTACATATCACACTTCAGACCAGCTGGAGCTGTATAGTAAGCCTCTGTCTAGAAAATAAAATGAACAAAAGGAAAAGTGGAAATTATTTGTCTAATATCAACTATGGAAGTATTGTTTTCAAAATTCTTCTAGTGTCTCAGTTACTCCATCCTCCTGTAGTCTTACTAGTGGATATCTCACATAGAGATGCAAAATATGTTTAAATGTTTCTTTTAAATTTCTTTTTACTTTATTTTCTCTCTGTCTCTGTTTCTCTCTGGTGTGTATGTGCACATGTATGCATGTGTTCATGCATGTGTGTGTGTGTGTGTGTGTGTGTGTGTGTGTGTGTGTGTATGCAGGGCTGGACACATGGTAACATAATTGTGTGCTTGCTCATATGGAACCCTGAAGCTGGTGTTAGGAATAATCCTATGTCACCTTATTCATTGAGACAGCGATTCTTGGGCAAACTCAGAGGTTACTGATAGTTTCCCTAGTCAACTTCATTTGATGACTCCTTGTCTTTTTTTCCAGAGTGGATGATAACTGGTCTTCTATGTCAACCTAACTTTTTGCATGAGTTCTGAGGATAAACCTTGTATGAGTTCTATGGTTGTCAAGCCTGTTTAGCAATCACTTTAACCAGTGAGACATCCTTCCTACTCTGAGATTGCTTTTGTGTGTGTGTGTCATATGTGTGTCGTGTGTGTGCGTGTGTGTTTATGCATGCAACTTCAGAGAGCACTAATCTGTGTTTATAACCTCATCCTCAGGAATTTGTTCAATATTCTCACTCACTGATAGTTTCAAACTGAAGCCACACAGGTTGCTCAGTATTCACTGGGTTGATTGGAAGGAAATGATACAAACTCTTAAATAATTGGATGCAATAAAACGAATCCTATAGACTGTCTGGCTAAAGTAATAAGTAATTTTTTCAGAACTGCACAGATTAGAAGTATAAGAATGAGGCTTAGGAAGGGCTGGTATGTTTTCTGCCTTCCATTTTCAGCTTTTTATTATTGGCTTTTAATTTTTCACACAAAACTCTATCTGGAAGAGTATGTCTCCTAGGTCACTTCACCCAGATTAGAATAAGGCCAAACCTAAATACTTAATAATAACTTTTTAAATGTTATTTTTCTTGGATATTTTATGTATTTACATTTCAAATATTATCTCCCTTCTCCCCTCTACTATGCCCCCTTTCCCTTCCCCATGTTTCTATGAGGATGCTTCCATCCCACCCAGCACTCACACCTCAATGCCCTGGCATTATCCTACATTGGGGAAATAAGCCTTCGCAGGACCAAGTGCTGTTCCTACTATTGATGCTGGACAATGCCCTCCCATGCTACATATGTAGCTGAAGTCGTGGGTCCCTAAATGTAAAATAATTTGTTGGTAGTTTAGTCCTTGGGAGCTCTTGTAGGGTCTGGCTAGTTGATATTATTGTTCTTCTTATGGAGTTATAGCCCCCTCAGCTCCTTCAGTCTTTTCCCTAACTTATCCATTGGGGTCTCCTTGTTCAGTCCAATGGTTAGGTGCAACTATCCTCATCTGTATCAGTAGTTCTCTGGCAGTGCCTCTCAGGAGACATCCATAGCTGGCTCCTGTCAGCAAGCACTTCTTGGCATCAGCAATAGTGACTGGTTTTGATGGCTGCATATGGGATGGATTCCCAGGTGGGGCAGTCTCTGCATGACCTTTTCTTCAGTCCCTGCTCCAGTCTTTGTTCCTGTATTTCCTTCCATGAGTATTTTGTTCTTCCTTCTAAGAAGGAGTGAAGCATCCACATTTTAGTCTTCCTTCTTCTTGAGCTTCATATGATCTATGACTTTTTCCTTAGGTATTCCAAGCTATAGATCTAAATTTTCAGTGCAATCAAGTACTGAGAAACAAAGGGCTTAGGATTCTAATGCAAAAACTTTTGAGGAACAAAAGTTGCCCTACAATAAACATAGAAGAGAACAATTTCTATTTGGAGAATATTATAATGTCTCTCTAAAGGGATGACTGGTTTGATCAGTAAATACTAAACAGCTAAAGTTCAATAAAATGACTACCATTTGGCCATTATCAAACTAAATGCACATGGGAAAGTTGCTGTGTGAGTTTATTACTTATACATTAATGAGATTAAACACATTTAAAAAATATACACCTTCAGCAAATTTGTGATCCTGCTTGCTAAAGAGCAAGTTGTCATCAGTGTCCCTCTCTCCTCCAGGGCTATAGGTACCCTTGGATGAAATTTTCAACAGATTGTTCAATTATTCACTCTACTCACTAATTCACACAGCTATTCTTAAGTTAGCTTTAATGAGTAAAGACGTTTTAAGTTGCATTATCTTCTCCTCATCAAAAGTCTCTTCTGCCCTTCTGAATTCATCCAGTCAGGTACAAGTGGCCATGATGGGTCCCATTCTTGCCACTTTAGATATGCAGAGTTCCTGCAGAAGGCTGGTGACTAAGGTTGAGTTTGACATTATTTCACATGAATGTTCGGAAGTTTTGACCTCTTCTGGAATTTGAATGAGAAATATGCAGAAGTTTCTTAAAGAACCATACTTAAGTGTTGTGGTTCTCAGTTCTATTATTAACCAGAAAAAAAAATTGGTTGCACGTCTTTGGACAAGCTTTACCTGCTTTCCTAATTAACTGTCAAGAGTAAATAAAATAGCTCCTTTAGCATTAGTTTTTTTCACACAGGATTTCTAGCCGAAGGAACAACTCCACATGCTCTGCTACTAACCTCTTGCCATTATCACCAACCACAAAGACAAAGACTTATTAAGATTTCCCTCACTTCCATCTCCCTAGACCAAAAGAAGTTGGCAACATCCCCTTGTTTTATTTTTATAGGAACATCTTTGGGGATCTATGATAATAGTTAATTTCCCTTTTAATTTGTAAGACTAAGACATGTTGAGCTCTTGACATATTTTTCTTTTCGTGTTTTTGTAGTTGTATAGTTATTCCCCTGATTTATTATAGATCTTAGCCAAAGTTCAAGTATTTTACAACATAATTTGAGTTACCTGAATAGTTAATTTTTCCATGAGAACTGTGAAGAATGTGTTGTAACTTCTCAGTCAAACAAATCACATGTTTAACTGAAGTACTTTGAGAATGAGGATGAGAATGGTGAATAGACACTTGTGCATACTGTGTTTGTGAACATATATTAACACATTAGCATTGTCAGAGCATTGTCAGAGCTGAATTTTCAACCACTACCCGAGAGAACAAAGAGAAAAAGTACTTCAAGGGAGTGTCCCACAGCACCACAGCTCCAAAATATCATGTGAAGATCTGACACCATATGTAATTCAATCTTTCCTATTTGAGAGGGCATGGAACTTTCCAAATTATTCAATTTCCTTTGACTGAATTTTGTCACAGACCCTGGAAATGATGAGATTAAATTTCAGGCATCTTGGAACTTCTTTAAAATGTAACTCAACAAGTTGTACAAACATGCAAATATCTATAGCTACATATAGAAATGACTGAATATATAGATTAAATATGCATCTCAACTTGGCCAGTGAAATTACTCCATCTTAAAGTTTTATGCATGATATACTAATAACAAGCCATTGAGTATAAGAGAAGTTTTCAAATCTTTTTCATGGGGCTGTATTTTTAAATAAGTTTTTTTTTTTATTTTTTGACATTATTATATAACCAAGTCATTTCTCTTTTGATACTCACTATTCAAAACCACCCATATTCATTTTCTTGCTATTTTTCAAATTCATAGCTTCCTTCTTTAATGTTTTTTACATACATACATACATGCTTACATACACACATGTATATACCTCTATAAATTTCTAAAGACATATAACTGCATGCTCTATCTGTATAGTGTTTCTTGTTTATATGTTTTCAGGGCTGTCTATTCTTTTTTTTTTTTTCTTTTTTTTCGGAGCTGGGGACCGAACCCAGGGCCTTGTGCTTGCTAGGCAAGTGCTCTACCACTGAGCTAAATCCCAATCCCGGCCTGTCTATTCTTTATTCAATAATTAATTGGTGTGCTGTTCACTGTAGAAGACTCTCATTCTCAGAATTGCTTAGAGATCTGTAGTTCTTTGTATAGAATTGTGGTCTTGTGTGGTCTTTCTTCAATCCATATTAGCATCTCTACTCTTTGTTTTCCTTGTTTAGCTCAAACTTAAGCATTGATATTGATAACAGTGATTCTATACTTAGGAGTCATTGTCATTGGAATCTCTCTCCATACATGTGCAAAGGTGTGATAGTTTATATATGCTCAGCCCAGGGAGAGGCACTATTAGGAGGTGTGACCTTGTTGGGGTAGGTGTGTCTCTGTGGACATGGGTTTTAGACCCTAGTACTAGCTGCCTGAAGGCCAGTATTTTGCTAGCAGACTTCAGATGATAATGTAGAACTCTCAGCTACTCTTAAACCATCTCTTCCTAGATGCTGCCATGTTCCCACCTTGAAAATAATGGACTGAATCTCAGAACCTGTAAGCTAGCCCCAATTAAATGATGTACTTATAAGAGTTGCATCAGTAGTGATGTCTGTTCACAACAATAAAAGCCTAACTAAGACAGAAGATGGTACCAGGGATTGGGGGTATTGCTGTGATAGGTCTTACCATGTTTTGGTTTTTTGTTGTTTTTTTAGAAGAACATGGATTTTGAGACTTTGTATTTAGAAAGCATTGGGATGCTTTAAGTGGGGCTTAATGGGCTATCCTAGAAGAAATATGGAAGACTTTGTTGCTGTGAGTTATTTGAACTGTGCAGACCTGGCCCAAGAGGTTTCAATGGAGAATAATTTCAGTATGTGGCCTACAGACTGTTTTTGAGGTGTTTTGGTTAATAATCTGGCTAATTTTTACCATTACCTAGAAAGTATGCCTGAGTCTAAGTGAAAGACTCAGATTGTACTGACAAAGGAAGTCTCAGACACATCCACCCATCATAGACTTTGTTCTCTGATTAAGTATCATGAAGGGCATTTTAAACAAGCATAATAAATTGAGAAAGGGAAAATATGAACTATATGGCTTGAATATTAAAAGGGAACCAGGAAGTGAAATGGAGCTGATTCTTGTGCTCAAGGATATTATACTGAATTAAGTTAGTGTGACTTTGGGGCAAGATCCTACCCAGCTAAGTTTAGATCCAGGCACAGTGATGCACACCTTTAATCCCGGAGACAGGCATGCACATCACTTGAGTTTAAGGTCAATCTACAGAACAAGATCCAGGACAGCCACGCTAAAGCAATGAAGGAGTTGGAAATAAAGGATCTAGTGATAATGTGATAGAACAAGGGGGAAATGTTCTAGCTCCAGTGAGCAGCACAATATGCCAACTTTGGCCATGTGGCTTTAGAGCCAGACAATTACTGCTGGCTGGCTGGAGCTAAGAAATTAGTGGTAATTAAGAAGGGACAAGCATCACTAAGGTGAAACCTTCTAAAAAGTGTTCTCTGAGAGCATGAATAAGCTGTTTCCCAGGAATATCCAAGGTTGTAACTTGTGCTGCAACTGTACTTGGTAATGTACAAGAATCACCCAAGTGGCACTGGTTTTGAGGGCATTAAAGGTTCATGAAGAGCACCGAGGCTTGGCACTGTGAGAGGGCATGAAAGACCATTGGTGAATGTACAACTTCAGTAGCAGTTGATGGCCAACGACAGAATGGGTCATGCAAATGAGTTGAGGCTTGGCATCATGAAGAGAGCCTATGAGAGCCTATTGGTGAAGCCTAGTTGCAGTGGAAGCCCCCAGTGTATTGGAGATGCCAGTATTATGGGATGATCATTGGAGTAGATCAACCTGAGCTTAGAGTGCTACAGAAGGCAGAGCTGAAGAAATGACAGCAGCCATTAGGAGGAGCCCAGAAGATCATGTGTGAATTCCACACCTTGAAACAAGAAGTTGTATCATTGAAGTTTCCTTGGAGATCAAAAATGTTCAAGATCTGCTGGGAAAAGCTGCTAACAGGGAGTGGATACAACCCGAAAGAAAGAAGTTTGTTGCAGTTAAGTTAAAAAAGGAACTGGAGATCTGAAGACTGCTTCAACAATGGCCATGGAGATGCAGTGTATAGAGTTTGCCTCCCTCTTAAGTCATCACAACAGGAGTTCTATAGCTATCTGAATGAAGATAAAATCTAGTGTAACTATGTCTTTTAGTACCTGGAGAAATCAAAAGCTGGCAAAATAAAAATCAAACAAACAGCAGACAAACAGATGGACAGACACACAGATAGAACTGTCATCAGGCACACAAAATGAAACATAATGAAGTATATCCTCATCTCATCTCATGTAAGACAGAAATCCAGAACAAAAGAACAAATACTGAATACATAATATGTGATATGAATAAGATAAAGACTACAAATTTTCAAATTAGATTTATCAGTATCTTAGGTGCAGTACCAGAGAATGCTTCCAGAGCTTAAATATGCCTTTGAGGTTAACATTCTTTTACATGAAAAGGGAGAAAGAAAATTGTTAATCACTAATTATGTAAATGATCATTAGGAAATTTGAAATAACACAGAAATAAATAAGAAAGTTTAAAAAAAAACTCTTGCCAAGATTTAAGAGAATGAGAAGGATACAGAATTACAGAAACAACAGAAGAAAAATTTGCTCAGATGAAGAAAGAATAAAGTTCAGGAAATACATACAAAAAGTTTTGGTCTTGTTCAATGATATAGATGAGAAAAAAAATGACAGAAAAACTGTCATGCATACCTTATAAGGTTATTCAACTATTCTACTGATGCAGAGCAAACTGTAAGGTGTTATGCCAAAAAAAAAATGTTTTCAACTAAGAAACACTTGGAATGCAGTATTCTGTAGGTAAAACTTCTATGAACCGGTTAGTATGAAGACTTAATATGTGAGTACTTGTAAAGCAAAGAAATGCAGAATACACCACACAGAAATCAAGGCTCAAAAAACTTGATAAAAAAGGAATAAATAGTAATGAGAATCACAAGAGAATATAAGAAACAATTTTCTATGGGGCTTTGCAATTAATTTCAAATTATAAAATATGCAAGATGAGCATGCCTGCAATTCAAATTCTTGGTGGGTGAAGTTGCAAAGAGTGTTCGAGGTTAATCACAGCTAAAAGTGAATTCACAGGCAGTGTGATCTACAGGAAGTTCTGTCTCAGAAGCTTTCATGTAATAATTTTATGATTACATAATATTATATTATAGTTCCATTTTCATAATATAGATCAATGCTTGATAATGTTTTAAAGAAAAAGTGCATTTAGCATATGCATTAAAGTCTGAGTATTTATTTAAATGGCGAAATGTTAATATTTGAAATACATAAATCAAATAAAATTTAATGAGTTGTACACAAAATAAAAATGATCTCTCTTAATTTTTCATTTATCTATATTTCACTTATTATCCATTTCTATCAGCTAGATATTTATTTTTCTAACTCATCCTCCCTTCAAAATAGGTCCACATAGATAAATAATATATGAATTTATTGAATTTGCCACAAATATTGATACATACATATTTTAATATTAAAAGCACATTTATTTTTCAAATAGTGACATATCTTCTAAAATGAAAGAATACCTCTCAAAAAAAGCAAGCTAATGACATTGCTAACTATATTTTCTGGGATTAAAAAAATAAAAAATTGTGAATCAGCAATTCATTAAATGAAGTGTTCAAACATTTATAAGGTTGAAAATAAACATAAACACATGAAATGAAACCTAGAGCAGAATCACATGAAATGATGGAGACAGGGTTATATACACAGGACAGCCCTGGATTTCATGCAAGAATATTAGAACCTTCAAATGCCCTAAGAAAATGGAATTTTTTTTTTTGTTCTTTTTTTCGGAGCTGGGGACCGAACCCAGGGCCTTGCGCTTCCTAGGCAAGCGCTCTACCACTGAGCTAAATCCCCAACCCAAGAAAATGGAATTTAATAAGAGATAAAACATATTAAACTTCCCAAATAGTTAACAACTTACAATTAGAATAAAATAAAATGGAAAAGATAAAAACTTAGAATATTAAAAATCAACAAAATTAACTGTTGCCTCCTTATAAAGCTGATTAAACAGGCTGATAAGATTTTTCAGAGAGAGAAAGTTCACCAGTATGTCATTTTAGGGTCTCTGGATGGACCTGGCATGGCTGTCCTCTGAGAAGCTCTGCCAGCACCTAAGACAGATGCAGGTACTCACAGCCAACCATTGCACTGAGCCTCAGGACCCCAGCAGAACAGTTAGGGGAAGGGCTAAGGGAGCTGAAGGGGATTGTAACCCCATAAAAAGAACAAGACTATCAATTAACTGCATCCATTAGAGCTCCCAGGAACTAAGCCACTAACCACAGAGTGTACATGGGCAGGTCCATGGCTCTGGATACATATGTAGCAGAGGGTGGCCTCATCTGGTATCAGTAGGAGGGGAGGCACTTGGTCCCTTGGAGGCTTGATGCTCTAGAGAAGGAGGATGCAACAATGATGATGCAGGAGTGGTAGATGTACACCGTCTTAGAGGCAAAGGGGATAGGGATGGGGTAAGGGTTCATGGAGGGAGACCTAGAAGGGGGATAACATTTGAAATGTAAACAAATAAAATGATTAAAAAATTAAAAAATAAGTTATTTTAGGAATCAGAAGAGACATCAACCATAGATGTGCTGGAGATGAACAAACAAAACAACAATGTCAGAAATTTTCAAAAGTAAATTGAAAACTTAGAAGAAATGGATAATTTGTCTGAGAACATAAATCACCAAAAGGTATTCTTAGAAAATAAAGGTCATCTAACATTGTTAAATAAATTCGAGTTGGTCTTTTACTGGGGTTTTTAAAAGCATTAATAAAAGTTGGTGTCTGGTCAGCTTTCATAATCTTTGAAAGAAAAACATTCATAGTCTCACTGTGATTGAAAGGCATGGGTCATTCTTCTGTCCTTTAAAGATCTGTTATAATCTATACATCCTGAAGATAACAAATTATAGAACAGACCTTTCAAATAGTTGTATCTTCTGAAATAAAATGTATAGTGTATCTTATTTCTTGTTTTCTCTTGGACACTTCATTTACAATTTAAATGTTATCCCCTTTCCTGGTTCTCCACCCTCAAGAAATCCTCTATCCTATTCCCCCTACCCCTGCTTCAAAAAGGGTTATCCCCCCCACACCCATTCCCTCCTGCCTTCCTGCCCCGGCATTCTCCTACACTGAGGCATCAAGTCTTCATAAGACCAAGGGCCTCTCCTCCCATTGATGCCCAACAAGGCCATCTGCTGCTACATATGTGACTGGAGCCACAGGTTGTGTCAATAATGGAGAAGTTAGAGAAAGGATTGAAGGAGATGAAGGAGTTTACAACCCCATAGGTAGAAAAACAATATCAACCTACCAGACCCTCCCAGAACTCCCAGGGACTAATGTATTTTAAAATAAACATCATCAGTGATCACGCTGAATTGATTCTAGCAACACTGTAACTGATGGCCAATCAATTTAAAATAGGCCAATTAAGTAATATATTGAAGATGAAAAACTAAGCTTATATTATATATCGTCAAAAGTTAAGAAGAGCATTCTATAAAAAAAAGACACTCTATAAAATTCCTAACCAGTTTATTGAAAACTTCCAAGAAACTAGAAGTCTCGCCATATTTCTTTTATCCAAAATAAGGCCATTCTGAGTGGTCACATCAATTATTACACTTTGTGGTTAAACTAGGGGAAAAAACAAAGAGTCTTTACACATATTTAGAAAATGAAAATATTTTTATTACTTTTTTCTGTATGATTTTGAAATTCTCAAATGACTCACTCAAAAGTACATAAATAAATACACGAAGACAAGCAGATGGTCAAAATTCTTAGGTAGAGAATGTGACAAATTTATGTACTCTTGTTTTTACATGCAGAATTTTTTTAAGATAAACAGGTGATTTTGCTGTTGTGTCGTTTATTACTGTACAAAATTCAGGGTGTGAACTCTGTATGTATTGAGATGCATTTTCAAGTGCACAGGGGGTTTGAATCAGATAAAGAAGTGTTGAAAATGGGTCCAGTCACACCCATCTTTTTCCCTAGGGTTCAATATTTCTCATCCACTAACTCCATGTGGGTGTGCATTTGAAGGGCATCTTCAGAGTTCCCTGCCCTCTGCAAAAAACAAGACTGGAGAAAAGCAGGGACACGTTTGCTCACCGGAACTTGTTGCCTCCTGTGTGGTCTTGGTGTATGTTTTTGAGCTCTTTGGACTTCTTTCTTAAAAGTGCCTCTCTTTCTTATCACCTCACAGCCTCAAGCTCGATTCTCACAGAGACAATTTGTTTACTGCTGTAAATCACAGAAGGCTTAAGCACTAGAGACACAAAACCCAGAAAGACTTACAGTTTTCTACTGATCTGTATTTTCTCTCAGAAAGAAAACAGCGGAGCTGACAGTTGCTTTGAATCACTTGAGTGACACAGGAGCAGCAGCTAAGAAAAGGTAGAGATACATTAATGCCTCAAACTAAAATCCCCTCCTAGCAGACACTGTCAAAACCCATCATATTCCATGGACACCACCATTTCAAAATCCTTCAGTTTCTGATCTAATATCCTTGTCTCTGTACCTGAGGGCTCTTCTAGAACTTTGGAAGGTCACACTCATTAGAGCTGAAGGCCAGAAATGCTGAAATATTAGCCCAATCTCAATGTAGCAGACTCAAATGAGTCCCTAGAAATTATTTATAATTACTTCCTAAAAAAATTCAACACCCTCACTTAAGATTTAAGTGAGATTCAAGGACTCATGGTGAAATACTCAGATTTCAAGGATGAAATCTAAATTTCCTTGGCAAATGTAGAACTGGGAATCTCACCCCTCATGGGGGAGTCTAAGCAGAATGTGACAGTGAACATGGTGTTGGTGTTGGAGTTGGTAGGCAAAACTTTACCCAGTTAGTTTATGATTTCTTCTCTTCCCGAAGTATGGAGGAAATATTAAAAAAGACAAGTGGAACGACTCAAATTTATCCTAACATGTATTAGATGAAACATAGCAGAAGATAATTATACGCTGGAGAACGAGGCATAAAAATACTCACTGCGTGGAAGCCATCATCAGGTAAACTGAAGAGAGCTTGATAGGAAATATCTGGTTTTCATCACAAACAGAAAAACTGCACAAAGTTTCTCAGACACAGATGTGCACCTCTGAGCTGAACAAGGATGACACGAGTGACTCACTACAGTAGACAGGAAAAGTCCAAGGAGGGCTCCATCTCACAGGAAGATTTAAAGGAAAGTGAGAAAACCTGGATCCCACCAATAGACTGCCCAGCGGTCAGCCCTGAAAACATAAGTAAAATTCAGTTTACATGGACTGAACTAGTTGCATTTGAGAATGTCTATGTATGTACATAATCATGTATGATACAAGAGCAATTACTGAAAAATATGACCATAGAGAGACTGGGGAGGGATATATGCAAAGGTTTGCAGGGAGAAAACAGGAAGGGAAAATGCTGTAATAAAATTATAATCTCAAAAAATTAAAAAAAAAGTGATAAGAAACAAAACAAACAGAAAAAAAAAACCACGCAACTCAACAAGCAAGCTCACTGTCCAGTCCTCAAATGAGCACATAGTCAGTCACATGATTGGGTTCAGGCCCATGCTGTCTTACAGGAACTTAAAATCTACCTGAGACTGAAGCCTTCCTCTCAGCACTGTTGAAGAGCTCTACTTCTCACACAAGCTGGTTGTTTCATGGTGTCCTCACTCAAGGTGTGTCCTTTGCAAACATATCTCTGGAAGTAAGATATCTATCACCACTTGAACCATGCTTAGAACAGGTTTTGGGGTGAAGGGGCTGAAGTCTCTGCGGTGAAAAGACTGTAGAAATCACACACTATTTTTCTAACATCTATTTATGTGTTTGTTTAGCATGTCACAGCACATATGTAGAGGTCAGAGACAAAGTTTGGGAATCAGATATCACCCTTCATAATGTGTGTTTTAGGCATAAAAATCAGGCTTGGCAGCAACTGCCTCTTCCTGCTAAATCTTCTTGCCAGCCAAATTAAACACATGTTTTAATTATCAAAATCTGTGGGGGACAACATAAAAAAGCAGAGATTCTACCTCTGTTGGATATTATCAACAGGTTTTACATTGGTAATATGGCTTCAAAAGAAGCATAGCATAGGACATAATAGATGCCAGATTTAAAAAAAGTAGTGCCTTTCACTTTCTGCCTGAGCCTGGAGCTGACCCCATCACACAGCTTTCTGTACCCAAATCCCATAAGGAAGAGAGCTGGACTCTCAGAAGTATGGACAATACTGAGAGCTCAGGGGAGACCACCATTTCTGCTCACATTCCTGCCCAAGAGGAACCCGCCTAGAGCCCTCTGGACACAGGAACCTATGAGCAGTCAGGGAGAGGATCCTTCAAATCTTTGCTTGTGCCAAGAGGTGAAAACTAGTTGCCAGTAGCATTGATACACTTTAGAGCAGAGTTATGACCAACTCTTCTGCTCTGAGGAACCCACATGGAGCCCTCAGGACATATGAACCCAGGTGCAGCCTCAGACAGGACCATCCTGGTTTCTGCATGTGCCCTGAGCTGAACCAGTCCCACAGCTCTTTGTACCCATATCTTGCTGGGAGAAAGCCTATCTTTAGGAGTACTGACACACAGGCTTACAGGAGGGTCAAGCCACTGTCAGAGACAGCAAGACCAGATAACACCAGAGAAAACCAGATGGGTAGAGGCAAGCACACAACCTAAGTAAGAGAAACTGAGAAAACTTGGCATTATCAGAACCCAGTTCTCCTACCGAAGCATATACTGGATATCCCAACACACCAGAAAAGCAATATTTGGATTTAAAATCACATCTCATGATGATGATAAAGAACTTTAAGAAGGACATAAATAACTCCCTTAAAGAAATACAGGATAACACAGGTAAACAAGTAGAAGCCCTTAAAGAATTATAGGAAAACGCAACCAAACAGGTGAAGGAATTGAACAAAACCATCCAGCATCTAAAAGTGGAAATAGAAATAATAAATAAATCACAAAGGGAGATAACCCTGGAAATAGAAAACCTAGGAGAGAGATCAGGAGACATTGATGCAAGCAATACTAACAGAATACAAGAGATAGAAGAGAGAATCTCAGGGGCAGAAGATACCATAGAAAACATTGACACAACCTTCAAAGAACATGAAAAATGCAAACCTTTTCTAACCTTAAACATCCAGGAAATCCAAGACTCAATGAGAATATCAAACATAAGGATAAGAGTTAGAGAAGAGAGCAAAGGCTCCCAAATTAAAGGGCCAGTAAATATTTTCAACAAAATTATAGACGAAAACTTCCCTAACCTAGAGAAAGAGATGCCCATAAACATACAAGAAGCCTACAGAACTCCGAATAGATTGGACCAGAAAAGAAATTCGTCACTTCATATAGTAGGCAAAACATCAAATGCGCAAAACAGGGAAAGAATATTAAAAGCAGTAAGGCCAAAAGGTCAATTAACATATAAAGGCAGACCTATCAGAATTATACCAAACTTTTCACCAGAGACTATGAAAGCCAGAAGATCCTGGGCAGATATCATACAGACCCTAAGAGAACACAAATGCCAGCCCAGGTTACTGTATCCAGCAAAACTCTCAATTAACATAAATGGAGAAACCAAGATATTTGATGACAAAACCAAATTTATACAAAATCTTTCCACAAACCCAGCCCTACAAAGATAATAGATAGGAAACTCCAACACAAAGGAAACTGCACCCTAAAATAAAGCAAGAAAGTAACCTTCTATAACAAACCCAAAAGAAGAGAGCTACACAAACATAAATCTACCTCAAACAAAAAAGTAACAAGAAAAAAAGTCACTATTACTTTGTAGCCCTTAACATCAACAGATTAATTCCCCAATGCAAAGACATAGATTAACAGACTTGATACAGGAGGATCCAACATTTTGCTGCAGGCAGAAAACACATCTTAGTGACAAAGACAGACACTACCACAGAATAAAAAGTTGGAAAACAATTTTCTAAGCAAAATGTCCTAAGAAATAAGCTGGAGTAGCCACTCTAATATTGAATAAAAGCAACCTTCACCAAAAGTTATCAAAAATGATGAGTGAGGACAGTTCATGTTCATCAAAGAAAAAGTCCACCAAGAAGAACTCCCAATCCTCAATATCGATGCTCCACATGTAAGGACATCTACATTCACAAAAGAAACCCTACTAAAGATAAAAGTACACCTCGCACCTCACACAATAATAGTGGGAGACTTCAACACCCAACTCTCAAAAATGGACAGTTCATGGAAACAGAAAATAAACAGAGACATGGAGAAACTAGAAGAAGTTATCCAAATGGAATTAGCAGATATTTATAGAACAATCCATCCTAAAACAAAAGAATATACTTTCTTCTCAGTACCTCATGATACATTCTCCAAAACTGAACATATAATTGTGAGAAAACAGGCCTCAACAGATACAAGAATATTGAAATAGCCCCATGCATCCTATCAGGTTACCATGGACTATGGCTGGTCTTCAATAAAAACAAAAACAACAGAAAGCCCACATAGACATGGAAGTTAAATAATACTCTACTAAATGAGAAATTTGTCAAGGAAGAAATAAAGAAAGGAATTAAAGACGTTTTAGAATTTAATGTCAATGAAGGCACAATATAGCCATACTTGTAGGACACAATGAAAGCATTGCTAAGAGGAAAAGTCATAACTGAGTGCCTCCAAAGAGAGATGGGAGAGAATATATAATAGCAACCTGACAGTATGCCTAAAAGCTCTAGAACAAAAGGAAGCAAATACACACAAGAGGAGGAGATGGCAGGAAATAATCAGACTCTGGCCTGAAATCAAGTAGAAACAAAAAGAACTATACAAAGAATCAATAAAACCAGGACCTGGTTCTTTGAGAAAATCAACATGTTAAATAAACCCTTAGCCAGACAAACCAGAGGGCACAGAGAATATCCAAATTAACAAAATCAGAAAGAAAGGGGGCGACATAACAACAGAAACTGAGGAAATTAAAAAAAAAATCATCAGATCCCACTACAAAAGCCTATATTCAATGAAACTGGAAAATCTGGATGAACTGGACAATTTTCTAGACAGGTACCAGGTACCAAAATTAAATCAGGATCAGATAAACCATCTAAACACTCTGATAACTCCTACACAAATAGAAGCAGTTATTAAAACTCTCCCAACTAGATAGGTTTAGGGCAGAATTCTATCAGATCTTCATAGAAGACCTAATAACAATATTGTCCAAACAACTCCACAAAATAGAAACAGACTGAACACTATCCAATTCTTTCTATGAAGCTACAATTACGCTTATACCTAAATCAGACAAAGACCCTACAAAGAAAGCAAATTTCAGACCAATTTCCCCCAGGAATATTGATGCAAAAATACTCACTAAAATTCTTGCCAACGATATCCAAGTACACATCAAGATGTTCTTTCACCATGATCAAATAGTCTTCATCCTAGGGATGCAGGGATGGTTCAATATACAAAAGTCCATTAATGTAATGTACTATATAAACAAACTCAAAGGAAAAAAATGATCATCTCAGTAGATGCTGTGAAAGCATTTAACTAAATTCAACACTCCTTCATGTTAAAAGTCTTGGAAAGATCAGGAATTCAAGGACCATACATAAACATAGCAAAAGCAATATATAGCAAACAAGTAGCAGGGAAAAGCCTCAACTACATGGGCCCTGGGGAAAATTTACTGAACAGAACAACCATAGCTTATGCTCTAAGATCAAGAATCGACAAATGGGACTTCATAAAATTGCAAATCTTCTGTAAGGCAAAGGACACAGTCATAAGGATAAATTGTCCCCCAACAGATTGGGCAAAGATCTTTACCAATCCTACATGTGATAGAGGAATAATATCCAATATATACAAAGAACTCAAGAACTTAGAAACCAGAATCTACCCTATAAAAATGGGCTAAGACTGAACCCCCCAGTGAACTAGACTGTCGGGGGGAGGGCGGCAATGGGGGGAGGGTGGGGAGGAACACCCATAAGGAAGGGGGGGGAAGGGGATGTTTGCCCGGAAACCGGGAAAGGGAATAACACTCGAAATGTATATAAGAAATACTCAAGTTAATAAAAAACAAAAAAAAACAAAAACTCAGGAGACAACAGAAAAAAAAAATGGGCTACAGAGCAAAAGAAAGAATTCTCACCTGAAGAATATTGATCTACTGAGAAGTACATAAAGAAACATTCAACATCTTTAATCATCAGGTAAATGAAAGTCAAAACAACCTTGAGAATCTACCTCACACCATTCAGAATGGCTAAGATCACAAACTTGGGTAACAAGAGATGATGGCAAGGATGTGGAGAATGAGGAACACTCCATTTTTTGCTAGTACAACCACTCTGGAAATCAGTCTGGATTTTGGACTCAGAAATTTGGACATAGTACTACCTATGGACCCAGCTATACCACTCCTGGGCATATACACAAATGATGCTCCAACATATAACAAGTACACATGCTCCACTATGCTCACAGCAGCCTTATTTATAATAACCAGAAGGTGGAAAGAACCCCTATGCCCTTCAACAGAGGATTAGATACAAAAAATGTGGTACATCTACATAATGGAGTACTACTCATCTATGAAAAACAATGACTTCATGAAATTCACAGGCAAATGAATGGAACTAGAAAATATCATGCTGAGTGAGATGACCCAGTCACAAAACAAACAGACAAATAAATAAAACCCATAAATGGTATGTACTCAGTGATAAGTGATTATTAGCTCAATAGCTCAAATTACCCAAGGTACAATCCACAGACCACATCAAACTCAAGAAGGATGAGTCCTTCTTAAAATGGGGAACAAAATATTTATGATAGAAGATATGGAGACAAATTTGGAGCACAGACTGAAGGAATGGCCATTCAGAGCCTGCCCAATCTGGAGATCCAGCCTATATACATACAGCCACCAAACCCAGACAGTATTGTTGATGTCAAGGAGTGCATGCTGACAGTATCCTGATATAGTTGTCTCCTGAGAGGCTTTGCCAGAACATGACAAATATAGAGCCCAATGCTAGCAGCCAACGATTGACCTGAGATCAGGGTCCCCATTGGAGGAGTTAGAGAAAGGATTAAAGAAACTGAAGGGGTTTGTAACCCCATAAGAACAACAGTACCAACCAACCAGAGCTCCCAAGGCCTAAACCACCATCCAAAGTGTACAATGGACAGACCCACGACTTCAGCTTCATATGTAGAGGATAGCCTTGTTTTACACCAATTGTATGAGAAGCCCTTAGTCCTCCAAGGCTGTACCCCCCGTGTAGGGAAATGTCAGTGTAAGGAGGTGGGAAAGGGTTGGTGATTGGGTGGGTGAACACCTTCATGGAAGAAGTGGGAGGGAGAATGAGATGGGAGGTTATTGACGGGAAACCAGGAAAGGGGATAACATTTGAAATATATATATATAATCTAATAAAAGGTAGTGTTATGACACCAGAATGAAACTGTTAAAGTATTACTACAAAAGAAAAATACAACAAGAACTGCTAATGAAAACACAAATTTATCGGACTATAACAAAGACTTGCCGTTTATATGAAAAATCATTAAATTAAGTTGTTCAGTGAGAAGAGACATCAAAAATATAGAATGATAAATGAAACTGATTATTTTCTGGATAAGTAATATGTGCTTTTCATCACAAACAATATAAAATATGAATCATGGGCCTGTTAATAGAATAAATAAGCTTCTCATTTCCCAATCTAAGAGACATTTTCCATAGTCCCTTCTCCGTGGTGAAGATTTGATTTTTACATAGGTCAAATAAAGTTAAATATACATGTTTTTGTGTCTAGAAGAATAATTCAAAAATGGCTCTGTGTTTTTTAAATCAAAACAAAATATCTAAAATTGGCATTCTAAAAATGGGCAAACAATGTAGGTCAATAGTTTAAAAAACACTATTCTGAAAACTGAAGCTGAGTAAAAACTCAAATCTGGATCAAAAGACCCTCATCAGATTACTAACTGCCATTTATCTAGACACTCCCATCAGCAGATCTGATTTGACTAGATTAAAAACAGTGAATGAATTTTATTTCTTTTTTAAGAAACTTTTAAAAATCCTATACTCACAAATGGAGATGAAATATGAGAATAGGAAAAGCTCAACTGTGGAGAGGGCAAGATGTTTCCAGTCCCAACACCATGGACGTGTGCAGCTCTCCTCTCTTCACTGGTAAACATGGAAATGCTATGCATTGTTCTCCTCACATGCCAGAGAGTAGGTGCAGTAATTTCTCACTCTTGTAGCTGCATTTTTCTTCCTCCCATTTCATAAAAACCACAATACAAAAATGCTTTATGAAATAGAATGAACAACTCACACATTTAAATAATGAATATTCCATCATCTTCTTAGAATTGTTCCCTATTATAAGTGTTAATCACTTATTATAGTGCTGATACTACTGAATTTATGTTAAACATTCTTCAAGTATGTAAGCATGAAAATTACATACAAAAGATTATCATAGCTAGCCAGATATATACATTGTTCCACACCATCACATTGAAAGTTCCATTCCTTTTATGTGAATTTTTCACTATTCTGGGGACACTAAAAGGTTTTTGTTTGTTTGTGTTTTAATTGTTGTGGTTATTAGTGTTGTCAGTATAACTCAGATTGGCCTCTGGCTAGGTCTGTGGGAGAGTTATGTTAGAGAAGATCCATCTCATATGTGAATGGGAACTGGCCATAGAGATGGGGATCAATGCTGAGTGCTATACACACATTCATTGGTTTCCATTTTTGATTATGGATGTGAGGTGACACATTTCCTCAGACACCTTGCTGTGATGAACTATAACCTGGAACTTTGCAATAAGACCTTTCTCTCTTAAGTTGCATTTGTCTTGGTATTTTTAATCACAATTTTATGAAAAGAAACTAAGACAAGGATTTAGCAATGTATTTTCTATTAGATATATTTCTTTACTTACATTTCAAATGTTATTCCCTTTCCCGGCTTGCTGTGTAAAATTGAACAGAATAGCAGCAAGTAATTCCGATCTTGGATATTCTAGGAACACAGAAGGATCTCACAAAGTTCTGAACTTGTGGCAACAAGAATGTTTCCAAAGAGTGGCAGCATTCAAACTCTCCCCAAGGGAAGGTGCTTTGGAGGACAAAAGGACATACACTCTAAAATACATTTGAAATATTAGCAGTTAATTAAGAACAAAAACTAATAATTGGTGCAAAACACTGTGTACACCTCTATAAGTTAAGCGTGTAATAAACAGTTATATTCTTCATAATCCTGTACATGTGACCTTATTTGATATAAATTTAATTGATAACTACCAATGACCAGACAACTGTGTATTCAGGGATAATAAAAGGAGGTCCTGTACTATTGCATAGTCCCATAGTGGATTCCAAGGTATCCTCACTAATATACTAAGGATAATTTACTCACAATGTAGTTATATTAAAAATACAATAAAGGTACAGTCACCAGAACCTCACAGAGAACAAAATAATCCAAGCAACGGATGATTAAATTATTCAGACTCCAGTTTTAGACACTTGCAGAGTATTTTGTGGATGGATGGAGAACTTTAAATGAATGAAGCCTGTATTTAGTGATTTATTTCCCTTCCATAGAAGTATTCTTTCTTTCTTTGTCAATAAATTTCTGGGTATATAATCCCAGGGGTTTCAAGGGACAGATAAGACCAACACTTACTTGTTCTAGTTGAGTGTTATTCCAACCAAAGAGCTAGGAGAGCCATTTAAACAGGAAAGAACATCGATGCAATAGAAACTCTATAATTTATAACAGTTCTTTTCTTAGTCTTTTAATAAAAGTGAAGTCTTCATAGTCTTTCATTTGTTCATAATGATTTTTTGATATCTTATAGCTCATAAGATTGTGGAAAGAAACAGATACAGATCCTATGGGTCACACATCATTCAGATCGTTTTAAGTGTCTGAGTAATAAGATAAAAGATGTGCAGAGCACCTTGGGCCAACTGCCAGCTTTTCACTCCATAGAGACAGCATCTGCCACAGACTGGGTGTTGTAGTCTGGACTCTTCTGATGCTCTCTGTGTGTAAATCCGCAATACCTCTTATAGCAGTGATCCTCATGGTTGCTTATAGAAATACCAACTGGCAAGCCCTAAAAACACAAACAACACTGAACAGACTCAACAGGATATATATATATATATATATATATATATATTCATTCATACATGTATGCAAAAACAATAATTAAAAGGGCGGTGACTTTGAAAGAGTTGTTTGGAGGAAAGAGAGAGGGTGAATTATGTAGTTATATTTTAATTGAAAATGAAATAAATTGAGAATAGTGTAAATACCTGTAAACTTTAGGTATTCCTTCTTTTCAACATTTCATAGATTCTGCATATTTCCAGGACATACATATCTGAAAACTCAGACATGTGAATGCTAAAAGATACAATGAAAAGATGCTAATGCAAGGAGACGTGGGGAGTATGAAGTTCAAAATGCTGTTTTTAATTTCCTTCAAAAGAGAGATTCTATTCTGACCCTGGCCACAACACTGTTACCTCCAAAATAAAGAATTCTGTGATTAGAACCATCCTGGTCTGCCAAAAAATACCTCTGCCACTCCCAAAGGATTTTGGTGTGCCTCTTATTTAAGCATTATTAATGCTAGCAGAGAAATTAAATTCCTAAAATCCTATTTAAGGCTGGGGATGGGGGACGGGGGAGTAGGGATTTACCCACTCAGGCTGAAGCAGACAACAGAGCAAGATGCTTCTCAGCTCTGTCTTAAACAAGAAAACAAGCCTCCTAAACAGCTCCCACCAAACACCTTTCACTTGGTTCCCATGGCAACACCTCTATCCTCTGGTGCCCACAGTGTCTCTAATGCCTCTGACTAGTTGGATTCCTTGGCACCTGCTCCCCTTGCCAGCTCTTGTCAAAACTTATTACAATGAGAATCTCTGCAATAACACTAGTGTGAGAAGAAAGCAGACGTACTTAGTTCACTGGAGATCTCTGTCAACTTCCAGTCAAGCCAGCGTCTTCCCACTTTCGACAGCATACTTGTACTCGCCAGACAAGCTCTAAGCAGTATTCAAGCCTAAGCAGTGACCCAGCAAGGTAGGCTGCTCTGAAAGTGTCATTGTCCAGGGCCTTTGTTCTGGCCTATGATATCCTGTTTTCTGATGCTTTACAAGGACAAGAAAGAGTTAGTTCAGGAGCAGCTTTCTGGTCCTCGAGGTTCAATCAGCCAATGGGAGCAGCTTTTAGTGATGTAATGCTCTTACCTAGTCCAGTGTCGAGGACTTGAGGGTGGCGATATGTGAGGAGTTGGATTTTCTGTGGCCTATATTGAACTAGATTTTTCTCTCCAGCTATTTATGTTCTGTCACTTAAGTTTAGGCTTTCCCAAGAATACGACAACGCTGCTTTTAAGACAGGATTCACAGTAGCGCCAGACAAGCTGGATAAGGCAGCAAGTGGGCAGAAAACTCACCTACAATCCGGTGTTCGGTTTATGTGGCTTCCAAGAGAGAGTTTCAAGTGATCCCATTCTTCCTCAGTCTGAGGTGACCCCGAACTCGGAACAGAACAGAGTCCTTGACATCACTGGATCCTTTATCTCCTCAACTCAATTCTCAACTCCACTTAATCTACCAAAATTCTCAGTCTACTGTGGGGGCAGATGAAGCTCCAGTTCCAGGGTGACTATCCATCCCTAGGGCTGAAGGGATCAACAAAACCAGCCAATTGGGAGGACAGTGAAACTTGTGAGAAAGCAGAGGCAGTCACCCATCATACAGCTAATATTTAAGGAAATAGTGAAGATTTTAGAGTGAATATTGGTTTGTAAAAAATCAGGGTAAACAGAGGTAGGCTGCTTCCTATGAACAAATGGTTCTGTTTCCTTAAATCTCACATGCAAGTTTGTGCTTTATATTGGTATAAAGATGGGGACATTTGGTGTGTTAATGAAAATAATGTGTCCCCCTTCCCAACATTTGTGGTTATTTCTAAACTGCAGCCTTCTCTCTCTTTGTCTTCCTTGAGGTAAATTTTCTGAAGAAAATGAATGTGGGAGATTTGCTGAGTGTTTCATGAAGAGAACAGAGGATAGGGTCCATATATCCACGAGAAAAATACAGACTTTCTTGCCCATGGGGCAAGAAGCTTCCCATCTTTTGGCCTCTCTGGTGTTGTCAGGGCAAGTGCTTTCCTAAGATTACAACCCAGTTCTCCTTTACTCCTTGAAAATAATTAGTTCTTCTACTGCTTCTTCCTTATGATATATGTAGCCACATGCATGACTCTAGTTAAGAATGTTAAAGAAACGTCATACAGCATTACAGATCTTTCATACTCAGCAAGCAGAACCCACCATTTTCTAGGACTTAAAACTTTCAGAAAAAGTAAAGCATTTGAATGCCATTTTAAAACTATGTTAAGTTACAAGAGTACAAGAAACAAGTTCCTGTGCACCCACACACTGTCTCATTTTCTCACTCACACTTCCCAGTCTCAATTCTATTTTATGTTAGTTACTTCTCTATTGTTCAATGATGAAATTTCTAAACAATTATATATATATATATACATATATATATGTATATATATATATATATATATGACTTTTTACAATACCTTTCTGCTAGCTTCCTACTCTGTGACACAGATATACTATTTGCAGCACCATCTTACTAACACACGTAGTGTGCATGAACACATAATGTGACTGCATTTCCTGGGTGCCAATTCTTCATTTGTCAGTAAACAATTGTGTATATTTTTCCTAATTATCCTTCTTTTTTATTAATTGTCATTAATCTCTCCCTTAATCGTCTCTCAGAAGTTTAAAATGCACTTACACTCA
Source organism: Rattus rattus (assembly GCF_011064425.1). Taxonomy (NCBI): domain Eukaryota; kingdom Metazoa; phylum Chordata; class Mammalia; order Rodentia; family Muridae; genus Rattus; species Rattus rattus. The sequence goes on along the minus strand of NC_046168.1, from coordinate 17,392,525 downwards.
GTGCCACCAAGATAAACTGACATAAAATGGCTGCGTCAATTGTCCTTCAGGGTTTTCCTTCTGGAAAGCATATTCAGATGACGCTAGTTGACATATCCATCTTGTTTTGTCTTCCTTCATCCATCAAGTGAGTCTTTCTGTGGAATTATTTACCTTTAAATAATATGTAGTCATCTGGAAAATTTTTCTCAAGCCCTGCTGAAACTTTTACATTAATTATATTAAACATGGATTAGATAAAGGGAGAACATCCTCACGATATCAGGCCATCAGACACTGGAAATATCTGTTTTGCGTCATAAAGATATTAAATCTAAGTGAAGCTTTACACTCCGACCATTATCTTTTGTGGTTATATCATAATTCTCCATTTGATATCTTCCTTTTTATCAGAAATAATGATGTTTCTATATTTTTGTTCTTACATGTTCTGCAAAGGCTTATGTAAAATGTGGTGGCCCTAGATTTGCACTGTTTGATGTAACTGAGGGCATATCTTGGAGCTTGGTGTGATTTTAAGGAAAGTTAGACTCCACCCATCCTCCGCCTCTCTTGCTCTCTGGCCATGAAGTGAGCATTGTTCCTATTCTACAGGATACTGGCCATCACGTGTGAGCCAACCAAAGCCTCAAGTCCCACAGCCAATCAGTTACAGGTCAGGATCCACCAGACCATGATCCCAAATAATCCTTTAATTAATACAAGCCTTAGATATTTTAATTTTAACTTTATACATGTGAGCACTGTATGCTGCACAGCTCCAATAGTGCTTATTAAAATAAGAGAAAAATGTTTTAATAAAAGGCAAAACCTTGGATCAGAATTATTTCTTGTTTAAAGTAATCAAAATTCAAAATGAAAGTAGTTGTTAATTTTTAATAGACTTCGAGTAAACGTAGAAGTAAAAATAACAAATGATGCCTTTAGAAAAATTTAAATCTAAAGAAGTAAAAATAAAATAAATGCACCAAAGTGAAAAAAGATATAAAGAGATAAAAGCTTCAAAAATGTTTAATATTTTTGCACTTGTTGGATATACATTTTTCTTAAAATGTATTTTAATCATATTTTCTCTTCTCCCAAGTCCTCCCAGTTTCCAAGGACACAGTTTCCACCACCATCACATCCATGTCTACCCAACTTCATGTTCTTTGTCTCTTAGAACAACTTTCCTTCATAAGAAAAAGGAAGGCAAAGTATACCAGTTTCCCCACTAACGTGACACTTCAGTCACACCTCAGGACAGGTCTCATGCTCAGGAGTAGGTGGACAATACAAAACTAACTAACTATGGTGTGTGTGTGTGTGTGTGTGTGTGTGTGTGTGTGTGTGTGTGTGTGTCCATACATGCACACAGGCACATGCATGCTTTGGTTTGTTTGGTATTTTAAAGAAAAAATATGGAAAGAAAATCAAACCAAAACAGGAGAAATATTTCAAATATTATATTAAGAATATCTGAAAAATTTAAATGTATTTAATATTGCTGAGCCAGTAAAATGGACTAGTCATTATTCTGACCTCTAAAGAAGAAACCAACCCTTTGAAAAATCTAAGCAAAAGTGAATTATAATTAGATTGAAACTAAAACCTATGTTTTAAATAATAGTTTCATTCACTAATAAATAAATACATACATTATAAAGAAAATAAAATTAGATCACTATTTCTCTTCATGGTGATGTTTGTGACAAGTAAATTGTAATAATATAATTAAGATCCTTAAAAAAGAAAAAGTAAATTAAGATTTATATTTAACTAGATGGAAACTCAGTCATAAAGGTACCTTAGGGAAGCTACTAAACATTTAAAAAATGAAAATTTCATTGCCCCTATAGGGGTTATAGGTGTGGTTACTTTGTCACATATGGGTCAGTAGCTGGCAGAGAGGAGATAGGCCATGCATATGTTCATCGTTCTGACCTAAGAACACTTGAACGATTAGTAGTCAAATCGTTCCTGAAAAAAGGGAACCTGAGATGATCACCAATGTGGTATTAGTCAGGCCATAATGGGCTCCCAAGACAAGACAGATGACCCTTACAAGAAGACACTTGAACTAGCTGGGTAAGGAACAGTCTGAGATGAACACAAAACTGGAGGCATGGGGCCCAGACAAGAAGCCACCCTGAGATGCCCAACAGTTTGGCACCATGCACACCTTGGGGAGTAAACCATACCGTAGATGACCTCTGTCTGGCACCATAATACACAAGGGTGGCATACCACTCTGGAGTTGACCTCAAACACCTAGATTCCTGGGCACCACATAGAGGAAGAAGTACTTGGTGAAAAATGGAAGCGAAACAGAAGGTCGTGGGCACAAAAACAAAAGCAGAATTGAAGTCTGTAGAGTAGTGAGAAACAAACTGACACAATTATTCTGTGGTGCCTTTTTGGACCATGGTGGGGTCCTGGCCTGTGCTGCTACAAGGAAACACATCTAGATCTGTGGGCCTGCAGCATTAGGGTTTATTATCACAGTCAGTCAGATGCCCCTGGGCAGGGCTGCTACCTGGGGACATGGTAATATCCGAGAGCTATGCAGAACTTGCCCCACTGCTCACCTAGGCTGCAAGGGATTGGTCGTCCTTGGAGAAGCAGGAGAGATGACCTTGCCCTTAGCTACTTGAAATATTCAGGAGACAGGCTCCTGCACATTGCTGGAGTTGTGGGTAGGCTAGCCTCTAGGATATGGCCATGGATTAGAAGGCACTACCACTGGTCTCTCATGAGATAGCAAGGACAAGGGAGAGATAGCACTCATTACTCACCCTCTGTATCAGGCAGAAGTCATAAGGAGACCTGCCCCTGCCGCTTTTTTTTTCCTTCATTTTTTGTAATTGGATAATTTTTCATCTACATTTCAGATGTTATCCCCCTTCCAGGTTTCCCCTCTAGAAACCCCCATCCTATCACCCACTTCCTGCCTCCAGGAGTTTGCTTCCCCACCCATGCACCCACCTACCCGCTCCTGCCTTCCTGCCTTGGAATTCCCATACACTGGGGAAAAGAGCCTTCACAGGACCAAGGATCTTTCCTCTAATTGATACTCAACAAGTCCATTCTCTGCTACATGTATGGCTGGAGCCATAGGTTCCTCCATGTGTACTCTTTGGATGGTGGTTTAGTTCCTGGAAACTCTGGGTTATCTGGTTGGTTGATATTGTTGTTCCTCCTATGGGGTTGTAAACCGCTCAGCTATCTCAGTTCTTTCTCTAACTCCTCCACTGGTGACATTGTTCTCAGTCCAATGGTTGGCTGCAAGCATCTGCCACTGTATTTGTCATGCTCTAGCACAGCTTCTCAGGAAACATCTATATCAGGCTCCTGTAAGCATGCACTTCTTGGCAACCCCAATAGTGACTGAGTTTGGCTACTGCCTGTGGGATGAGTCCCCATGTATGGCAGTCTCTGGTTGGTCTTTCCTTCAGTCTCTGCTCCACACTTTGTCTCCATATTTCTTCCTGTGACTATTTTGTTTCCCCCCTTCTAAGAAGGACTGAAGCATCCAGACTTTGGTCTTTCTTCTTCTTGAGCTTCATGTGGTCTGTGAATTGTATCTTGGATATTCTGAGCTTTTGGGCTGATATTCACTAAATCAGTGAGTGTATATCATGTGTGTTCTTTTGTGATTTGTTTACCTCACTGAGGATAATATTTTCTACTTCCATCCATTTGTCTAAGAATTTTATGAAGTCCCTGCCCCTTATCAGCAATGAGAGCAGCCACGAGAGCAGATCCTACACCTTACCTGGGTAACACAGTAAAACTGACCCTGGCATCTGGGGCATTGATGAGTTGGCCCTGGGGTTTGTGAGTATGGCAGAGTTTGTCCCACCATCTGTCTGCCACATTGTGACACGGGCAAGGGAAAGTTCCTCCCCTCACCCCTTGCCACCTAGGGTGGGCAAGAGAGCTGGCCACAAAGTAATTAGAGTAGGGAGAGCTAGCCCTGCCTTTCACATGCTGCAGCATTCTGGTGTACAGTTCCTGCACCTCACCTGGACAGCTGACAGTGGTGTGGGTGAGTTGGACCCAAAGATGTGATCACGGGAGAGCTGGCCCCACAAATTATCTGCAGTATGGCAGCATGGGCAAGAGAGAGATGCCCTCCCTGACCCTTGTCCCTCACCCTTTGCCACTTATAGCAGGTAGGAGAGTAATTCCTTCGGGGCATGAGAGCGGGAGAGCTCCCCCTGCTCCTCTTCTGCTGAAACACAGGAGAGCAGAGCTGGCCCTGGATGCAAGAGTGCAGGTAAGCTTTCCCCACAGGCATCGGCCTGCCTCTTGTCTCTTATGACCTGGCATGTATGAGACAGACACACACAGAGAGAGAGAGAGAGAGAGAGAGAGAGAGATCCTGTTTCTCTCTCATCCTCATCATCCATGGCAAGTGGGAGAACTGGCCATGTTCTCAGAATACTGGCTTCTGTACCTTGCCTGGACAACAGGGTGAAGCTGGCCCTGGTTGCTCTAATATAATAGACTATATATAATATACAATATTATTATAATCTAATATAATAAAAGAAGAAAAGATACATTCTAGAACAAGATAACAGATACATACCACTGTATTAGGAAACATATTAAATAAAATTGATTCGGTTAATTTCAAGATTGTCAAAAATAATTCCAGTTAAAAGGCATGAATATAAAAAACAGTAAATCAGCAATTACATTAATATCAAACACTCTTAAGATATAATTATGCAGAAATACTTTTAAAATAAGACTGTGAAAGCTGGTCTTGTAAAGAATCCAAGTTCAGTTCTCAACACTCACATGGGTCACTTCACAAACTTCTATAACTCTAGCCCCTAAGGATCTAACTCATTCTCCTAGACTTCATTGCAACCATATTCAAGTGCACACATGCATGCACTGCTGCACACAAACATATAATTAACAACACAATAAATATTTTAAGTACATATAAGGAAATGAAAACTAAGTAGGAGGGAAAAGAGAGAGCAACATAAACCCTCTGAAGATATTTATGATCACTGTGTACAAGCTTCTCCTCCCCATGTTTAACCACTAAACAAAAGAACATAACAACTACTTGTGTAGCATTTAGTTTCATTACCTATTATAAATAATATAGAGGTGATTAAAGTATATGGGTGCAGAGATTTGCAGGTTTAATATTTGCAGTTGTCCTGAAACTAATCTTCTATGTGTAGTGAATGACTGCTATATATGAAATATCTGATATATAATTTAATTATATCCTATAAATACGATTCTAATGAAAATAGGAAGCAATTAAAATGCCCACCAAAACAATAGATTAGAAAAAGTAAACCTATCGTGCAATAATGGTAACATTTAACTAACCAAAGAGATGTCCTGATTTTAAAGTTCATGTAAGAAAAAGAATGAATAGGACATAGTAAACACATAGATAGTTATGCAAAGATAAATAAGCAAGTGCACATTTTTGAAGATGATGTAAAACTTTCTTTTAATAAATGAAAGCAAGAAGAAAGAAAACACACACACACACACACACACACACACACACACACACGGGTCAGGATGTAGAAGATCTGAACATGCCTGGCAAACTTGAGTTAATGGAAGGTTGATCCAGTGCCACCCTGTTTTTCATTGTAGCTGGATCACCATTATTTTCAAGGATTCACAAAACCTTTAATGAACTAGAACACACAGTGAGTGGTTAAGTGATTCTCAGCACACTTTAAATATCTGAACTCTCACAGAGAATGTTCATTGAGCATAATTAGAATTATAAGAAATATAATGCTAGCCTAAAAACCTGCTCAAAAATAGATGAATTATGACAAACAAATGTAACCTGAAAGCTTATTCAAACATAAAATAGCATACCTCTGAATAACTCATGATGTAAAGAAGAAATTACAATGGAGTATAGAAAACATATTAAACCAAAAGATGAAAACTGTCAAAGATGTGATTTGACTGAAAGCCACTGAAAGAAGTCCTTAAGGAGCTGTGTCTGAACCCATGGCTCTGGCTAAGGTCACTTCCAGATTTAATTAGTATTGTGTGGCAATTTCATAACGTTGAATTCCTCATGTTGTGTTTTGATCTCTTTTGGGAAGCTATGTAGTTGGTATCATCATTTAGTACCCAATTGTTCTCAGCATCACCTATTTAAGACCACCTTTTCACATAAAATCACCTTGGAGTCTTTGTGAGAACAGCTTACCCAGGTAGGTCTGTTCCCACATCACACCATTTTAATTATTATAGTGACTGAAATCTTGCAGTTGGGTAATGCCTGTTCTAATTAGATTGTCAATATGACATTGGGTCTTCTGATATTTTTGTGTCTATATTATATCAACTTTAAATATTGATCGATAATATCTGCATAGTGATTGATTGGAAGGTTGGTTGGGTAAACGCACCATTTTCTCTCTGTAATAAGGCTCTAAGTAATCTAAAACTTGAATGTGAGTGAATCTTTTTTCTTTTAATGATACTTGCTTTATATATCCTCTGCCTTTCAAATTGCAGACACAATGGCATTTCTCCAAAGCTCCTTAAAACCTTTAGCAGTCAAACAGATAAAGTCCTTATTGCACATGAATATTTAGACAGAACTGTCCCCAATAGTCACTTTATAACACTTTATAAGTGACTGACTATGGTTAAGTGGGCCATAAGTTTTGAGTAACATCTAAATATCAAAAAGAACACTTAGAATCTCATGTCCTCTGTTTTTTCACTTTAGCCTTTTTCACTTTAATCTATTTAATCACAATAGATTAGCCTTTATCATCTAAACTAATAATCCAAGGATAGGTAAAATGAAATATAAGGAGAAGCTTAAAACACAAAATACTGAGGTGGCCAAGTAGAGCTCCTTGTCTTGGGTATAAAAACGAAAGGGTAAAGGAGACCTGCTAAAAAGAGGAGAGGGCAGGGAGGGATCTAGGTTTTCCCAAGGATTACAGAATAGGCCATTTAGGAAGATGAATGATGGATTTCTCATAACCTCTCTAGTAAGAATCGAGTCTTGCTTCTGTCCACAGGCTCTCTCTTGTGGAGAGAGAAGTTTCTGAGGTTAAGGACAAGAAGGGATATCTGCAAGTTGGAGGCCTTCTACACAATAACAAATGTTTTAAGACTATTTCCTTCTTTTCTAAAATATTAGTAATAGATATTTTATTGGAATAGTTCTTAAATAGGCTACATATTTTTGGAGTGCCAGTCTTTAAGAAAAGATATTCATTAATCATTCTTTAGGTTTCATGGAGCACCTATGAAAGTCCTGCTGATTGAAGCTGTCATTGTCCATGCTCTCATTGATGAAGAGGTAATCCATGCTCTCATTGATGAAGAGGTAATGTAGTTGTGTCTTCCTGGGGCTTCTTTCTGTCCTGACACTTGTCCCTTCTCTTTTCTATCTTGATATGTAGCCTTGTTGATCACCTACATGTTCATAACTTCTCTATATTGGATGCTTCATAATCCATTTCACTATTTCAGATTACCTATTCAAATGTAAATTTTCTTAAACTTCTAACATAAAATTGTATATATTTATAGGTAAAATGTGATATTAATAAGATTTGTTTCTGAAATGCTTTTAAGACTGGTTTCATGAAGCCCAGGAAAGTCTCCAAGTCTTGAGTGAAAGATGGTCTTGTAATCCTGGTGTTCTTCCTTCCACATGCCAAGGGCTGGGTTATAGACATGAACTGCTGCTACACCTGTCTTAAGTGTGAATTTTTTGAGACAGCTGTAGGTCATGAGCCATTGGGGGATTGGGAAGTGAACTTCCTGGTCAGTATTCACTATGTTACTTAGTGAAGAAAATGTAATATAATAGAACAAAACCAACAGAACAACTATAAGTGGAAATAGTGTTCTTGACATGTGGAGATTGAAAATGTCTCATAATAACAAGTACTTGTGCAATTGCTATAAGGTTTTTTTTTCAATCACTTTCAGTATTTGAAACTAGGGATATATAACAAATGAGTTTCTAGAACAGTGTTTTCTATTATTAAATTCTTGTTTTAGTTCTTATATATTAATTTTTTATTTCTTAGTTAATGTTTTAGAAACATTGTGTGTAAAAGTTTCCCTGTCAGACTAATCTTATTAAAGAAAATTCTATGGCTCTTTCAGCCTCCAAGGTAGAATCATGATTAGGAACACCTGTTATTTGGAAAATTAAGAGTCAGGGAAAAATGACAAACTCTTATGATGGGGTATGAAAGAGACTACTAGTCAGCTGTGAGAAGTGGGAGCAAGTCTCAGAGAGACAAAGTGAAAAGAGTAAGATTATTTCTCAAGCACACAGCTCCAGGAGGAATTAGAGTCTCTACTGCTACTATTTTGGAAGAAGATTTGACACTGGCATTCAATGGGCAGTCAGTGAGAGCCATATATATATACTAGAAGCTTCCATCACTTTCAGATTAAAGAATGACTGATTTCTTTGAGTTTGTTATTACATTCAGTCTAGCTATTCATAGGAGGAACCTCAGTTAGAACCCTTGGTAACATTTCAATTCTAAACGAAAGAGTAGGCATCAGTGTGCTGCTATAAAACCTTCACATAAGTGTGGAATGTGACCCTTAAGGGAAGATGACAAACAGAAATGGAAACTCCCAGAAGTAAAAATTATCTCTAATGCAAGAACTAATACAAGTTATATATGCTATGCAACCTATCAATACAATGTAATCTATCTGAGCTATACATCAAAATAATAATTTTCAAATGGAGTAGAATGATTCTGGTTCTGGTAATGATAATGTATTGGTCAAATTCCATTGATAATGGCAGAGAGAGGTTTTTCCTTTCCAGAGCGTCTGAGACTGTCTTAAATATTTTCATGTTTTCTTCATGATTCATTCTCTCTCTCTCTCTCTCTCTCTCTCTCTCTCTCTCTCTCTCTCTCTCTCTCTTTCAGGGATTTATATATTTATCAGTCTTTACAAAAGCAGATAGAATGTTATGTCATTTCTTCAGATTGATCATCCAAATATCATCTTAAATATTTTCAATTCTGATTTTTAAAAGTCAATGAGTTGATAATAGGAAGAGCAAAGGATAAGTCCCACTTGTTTTCAGGGAGCATATGCTATGGGTGCAAAATTTATGGGTATATCTCTCCCCTTACTGTATGGGCCAATACCACAAACATGCTTAGTATTTAGAAGATCCAGCATTTGTTTTTTATGTTTTCTGATTAAAATCTGATCTTCTAATACTCTGGTCTGAATAAGGCTTATTAGTATAAAAATATCCAGCTTCATTGCCAAAGGCCATGTGATAGTCATATTTTTCACACCAACATTTCAGGACTTCTTACTGCGAGTTTGCTTGGAACATATCTGGGTGTACAACAAATTGGGCGGCTTGTTTCTCCCATAAATAATACAAATCCTCATAAAAGATTTTCTCAGGAACTCAGCAATCATTAGAATTATTCAAAGAATGAAAACTCCTGAAAGGAATTCCCAGTAGCTCATTTGCTATGTAAACAAATCTCTTGTCCTCAAGGTATGGTTGGAGTATATAAAATATTAAAATGTTGATACCTGCTAGATTCTAGGAAAAATTTAAATTTATAGAAAAACATTTCCTGGAGTAAGAAGTGACCGGTGTGGTTCAATGAGTCTTACATTACAACAAAGAAAAGGTAAGATAAATCAACACAGAGGCTACTAAAGGCATGTGTATTATGTTCAGTGTAATAGGGCTGTGGTGCTAAGATACCCCTGCTCTAGGTAGGGGTAGAAAGTGAGGACTACACCTACTAATAAATTCAACCAGATGAGCCTGGTTTTCATCACTGCATGGAGAGTGCAAAGGGGATGAGAGAGGGGGACAGAATGTAGAGATGTAGAAAGGAATCATGACAACCCACACATTAAGAACTGTCATTTACCAAGACTTACATTACAATTACTGTGGAGAATCCCTTAAGGTGCATTGCCTTATTTAATATTTAAAATGAATCCTGGATATGTTTGCTTTTCTTTGGAAAGGGGGACAGGTACTGAAGTGAGTCTAATATCACCAGACTTTCCTAGTTTGCTTCAATTGCACTGATAAACACGTAAGCCAAAACAACCTGTGGAGTATAAACTTTCTTTGCTTAGTAGGGTACAGCCAATCATCAAATGGAGTCAAGGCAGCAACTCCATCAGGAAAAGAACTTTGAAGCATGAACTGATGCAGAGGCCATGGTAAAATGATGCTTACTGACTTCCTGCCTATGGTTTAATCAGCCTTTTTTATTCAACACAAGAACATCTGTTCAGGGGCGGTACCAGTTATAGTGGATTAGGTATTCCCACATCAATCACCAGTAAAGAAAATGCTCTACAGACTTGATGACAGGCTAATTTGATGGAGGCCACTTCACAACTGAGATACCTCATCAGGAAACTCCAGTTCGTTTTGAGTTGACAAAAATGAACTAACACTTTCAGTGTGGATAAGTTAGTTTGCTTTGTTTTTCAGGCATGGCAACCAACCACTTAAAGGGTTTGATGACACTGGGGTCAAGAGTTCTAAGCACTGAGTGGATCTAAGTTCAATGTCCTAACTTAACCTAAACTCTAAGGTATGCTTTTTAGGTGGACAAAGTTAAAACGTGCTAGACACTTGTCAGAGGTCCAAAGTAAAGATCTCTCATTCAGAGAGGGATTTAAACACACACCCACACTGTACATGGAAACCTGGCAGAAGACAGCCTGGCAGACATTAGCTCCATTATGTTTAGGCTTAGAGGCCGACTGCAACTGAGCAGGCACATGAGACCCAGGAAGTTGCAAGGCTAATTCAAGTTCTCACCAGTGATGTTATGATACATAGCAACCTACTATAAATTTTTGACAACACCAATAGAAGTGAATAATATTATAGTACCATAGTCCTCCCCCTCACCCTCCTTCTTTCCTTATCATCACCACTATCATCATCACCACCACATGACAAACGCAATATTTTCAGTTTTTATTAATAAGGCAAACGTAGATTACAGATGTTGGATAATTTGATGAAGGGCCCTAAAAAAAAGACTCAATATTTAAATTAAGACTCTGCATCTAGAAGAAAGTTCTTTTCACAAGTAATTAGCTTTTTCTAACAGACGACTGGGCTTGTTGAATCACTCTGTAACCAATAGCAGCAGGGCATAAATAATGTTCTAGTCAATGTGTTAAAAACTAGATCACAGGCATAGAGTAGATACTGGTTTACGAAATGAGTGAAGATATCATGTTTTAAAATGGATAATTCAAAAATTTCAACCTCAAACTATGAAAATTTGAATGAATTTTTCTAATAGAGGCCGTCAGTGTAAGTCAGTACCTTGTTGGCAGAAGCAGAGTACTTCTTGGTTTAAGGTCTCTCGATCTATACTTTCGTACCTTGAGATCTGATGTGGAAATGCTTCAATGAATGGAGTGGTGAGAATTGAAGAACATAGAACAGTGATGGTATATGGATCTGTGAGTGTTTCCAGGTGTCAGCATAGGTGGCTGAAGGAAAATCAAATCAAGGTCCAAAGGCCATGCTTACAATGGACAACAGTTGAATCCACTAGAAGGAGATGTAGTAAACAGAGGCAGCTTCTGTTTTATCCTAGATACCATCTGCATCCCTGGCAAGTCTTTGGCAGAAGTAAGAGCAGAACACAGTCATTGGCACTCTGCTGAAGCTCACAGGAGTTTACTGAAAGTTCCCACTGAGGGGTCCAGTTGGACCACAAAAGCTAAACTTCAACTTTGATATTCCTAATCCTAGTTTGAAATGCTAGAGAGATAACTAGCATCTCCAACCTAAGTCAAAGATTCACTTTAATGGCTCGTGAAGCAATTCAAGGTAGAGGATGAGGCAACACTCCATTAATCTTTTTCCTCCTTATCATCATTTCTCTTAATACCATAGATGACAGTTAGCCATTGATTCTTTTGCTAATTTATTGGAGAAGTTCTTTATTCTATTCACCATATACCAGCCAAATCATAGTTCCCACACTGAGGCACAGAAAAGTCAATTGTATTAACCAAGGTGACCAGAACCAGTGAGATACATAGTATTAGAAGTTGAATTTTAAGTATTTCATGTTCAGTTTTTGAAATGAAAATATTTATTTCATGTGTGACTATTTTACCTGCATGTATGTTTGTATGCCATACTCTTGGCTAATGCCCATAGAAGGTTGAAGAGGATATTGGATTACCTAGGCCTGAAGTTATAGATAGAAGTATGGACTAGAATTATAGATGGGTGTGAGCTGCTGTGTGGGCCCTGGGAATCCAATCGGGTCCTCTGAAAGAGTAGCTAGAACTTGAAACAATTGAACAATCTCGCCAGGTCCTGGTAGTGGTTATTACTAAGGAAGCCCAAGCACTTGTAGGTACATTTGTGGTAGAATGAAGGGTATATAAAGGAAGAATGACTTCTGCCTCGGCACTGCGCTCTCATTTTTATCTGATATCATGAGAAAGGGGGAAGGAAAAACTGTCATATTTGCTATGCTCATAACTTGGGGTAGATGCAATTGGACATCTCTAAGTGAATTCTTGCTTTTTGATAGGATCCGGATATTTCCTTTAGATTTGTAATTTTCAGTTCTGACAAGCAATGACATCACTTGATCAGCATTTATTTCTTAAGAAAAAAAATGGTCTGAGCTACATGGAAAAGTATCACGCCCAGACAGATTAAAAATGTCTTTAAATAAACACAGCCTTTCGAAAATAGTGAGAAAAAAATTTTATGAGCAAAACATACTGGGCATGAAAATTTCAGATGAAATATCTGTGTTCATACTGGGCATGAACACTCCTCGCTCTTATTTAGCGAAACATAATGGTCTGGCATTGGGCATGGCTTGAGATGTGCAGCTCTCCTAAGCCAAATCCCCCAACCCTCATGATTTCCAGTCTCCACAAGCAGGGGCATCTGAATTAAATAAGGAACCTTTGATAAGCTTGAAGTTTGCTCAGCTTTCAGCTTGACTAGAAAGTTAATCAAGAATTTATATCTTGTATCAGATTTTTAGCCATTGAGGCCAACTCCTGAGAAAAACCACCAAAGAAATAAAATTTTGCTCATAGTTTCATAATGTTGTTACAGTTTGGCAGATAGGAGCTTGGTGGTAAGTTGCAGCTGACATCATGGTGGACAGAGAGAAGATGCCAGGGGCTTTTCTCTTTTTTAGTCCATCTTGGGTAGGTCTGCCCAAATTCTGGGTCTATTTTCCCCTGTTTAGTTAATTCTTTTCAAGCATACCAACCCATTGGTATGTATTACTATTCTGGTGGTATTTTAATCCAACTCAATTGTCAATTTAGATTAACAACCACACCTCTGGTGTCCTCTCTCTCTCTCTCTCTCTCTCTCTCTCTCTCTCTCTCTCTCTGTGTGTGTGTGTGTGTGTGTGTGTGTGTGTGTGTGTAGTCCTATACTAGAAAAACAGAGACAGGGGAATCACTATATGCCCAAGTCTATCTGATTTACACAGTACCTTCTGGGCCAGCTGGGGATGCCTACTGTGAGGCTGGCAGTTTCTTCATGTTAAGTCCAATCACTTTGTTTCATTCTGGTTTGTTTGCATTACACAGATAATTTTACTTCTTAGTAATTCCCAACCCTTTATTCTGTGTTATTACTACTAATTATTTGGAGGTATAACTCATTAGTTCTTTGTTGAGTATGCTCTTTCCTGCTATCTAAAACAGTACTTTCAAATTTTAACCAGTGTTTGGCTATTCCTCTTGGGTTCAAATAGCTCTACTGGGCTCATCCAGTTATTAGTGTCCCATCCCCAGCTCAATAAATCTCTGGATCTTTTTTCTCCCAGCTGTGATCTTCCTTACTTTTGAAGGTCTTGTTGGCAGAGCAGAATTATTCCACAATTCTCTCCAATGGAGAGCTAAGCAGACAGACTTGGGCAACTGTTTCACTTGAGTGCAAGACTTGCCCATTCCCGCTCATCTCCCCAGAAAGAAAACTCACTGAGGTGGTCTCATTAGCAAGCGCTGTACAGATTTGCTGCCAGGGAAACAGCATCCTTTCTGGTACCCATTGCCAGAACTTAATCAAAAATGGAAACATAAAGGAAGCGCCGAAGCAAACACCCATTTTTTTTTTCTACACCATAATCTCAGTAGGCCCATTCTGTTGGCAGGTCAGCTTACTCAAGCAATTACACACAAGAGTGGGAATAATCAGGAAAGCCAGGGTTGGGTAGATTGGAGTCTGTCCATGTAGCAGTTCACTATTTTCAAAGGAGGGGTGAGTGAGTGCCTCCTCAGCGGGGATGATGGATGCCTGTCAGAAACAGAGCCTCTCCTGGATATGGGACCAAAGGGTGCTCTCCGAATCCTTGAAATCTTCAGGGTACAGTTGCCAAGAGGCACAGTGCTTCCTTTACGCAAATTTCTTAGAGCTACCCTGTCTGTAATATTTTCCTTTCCCTTTGAATTTTTCACCCCAAAATACCAATGAATTCAAGATAATAAAGTTGTGAGGAATGATGGTAATGGGTCAGACTTGGGTCTCAAGACAAGCCCTTTCTCCTCATCTCCTATAAAGGCACTTTCAAGACTTCAAAAAAAAAATAATAAACCCACAAAGTTGGCAATATCAGTTTGCCTCTCCTATTTCTGAGACTACAGGGAGGTTGTTCTTCAAAGTCAAGTATCTCCTTCTTGTAAAAGAGGAATCACGGTTTACTATGAGTGATGTGAATGTATGTTTGGTTTATAACACGCAGGGTAAGGATTTTGTCAATCACTGTCTAGTGAACTGATTATTATAGAAACCGTGTCCAGTCCTATTTTAAATCTCAAGTCTTGAGAAACATACTTCAGTATGAAGAGAAATCTCTAAGAACATATTAAGGGAATGGCTTCTTTCCTTCTGTCTTCAACTATGGCAGAAATGAAACTGGTAGCATCTGGGTGCCCGAGTAAACAGCTGTCTGTACGAAATAAGGCAGGAGGCCCATACTAAATAATGAAGATGCAATGCATTAATTACATCATGGTAAGTAACTACCATATAAAATATGACCATTATATGATCATTATTACTTTTACTACATTATTCATGCTGCACGACTATAGCAGCTCAGTAGTCCAGTATCATACTGTTTTTATAGAGAAGGAAAATGGAGCTCAAAGCATTTAATGACCTAATGGGCAAATCTTTAAAATACAAGAATAGTGGCTGGTAATGTTTCAGAAGGGGTAGCTTCTGCAAGTGTTTAATGAATGACTTGGGTTATATTTCTGACTCCTCATCCCATAGATGTCTTCTTAGAATAGCATTCCTATCCCTATACAAAAAGGGTTCCACAGATGAGTTAATGTAAGAGCATTATTAGTTACTCTTGCCTAAGAATTTGAAGCATGATTCTCCAAATTGCTATTATCTAATAATTTCTGTTGGGTGTATGAAAAATGTTTAGATATGCCCCTGCCCCTTATACTCTGAAGCTCTGTGGGAACAGTTTGAAGAAGATAATTGTACCAAATCATATTTCTTTTTCAAATTGGATCTTTATAATTTATATTTCAAGTGTTATCCCTGGTTTCCTGTCCATACATTCCCTATTCCTTCCCCCTTCCCACCTCTTCTATGAGGGTGTACCCCACCCATGCACCCACCCCTTCCCTCCTCCCTGCCCTGACATTTCCCTACACTGGGGAGTTGAGCCTTGAAAGGATCAAGGTATTCTCCCCCCATTTGTGCCCAACAAGGCCATCCTCTGCTACATATGCAGCTGGAGCCATGGGTCTGTCCATGTGTAGTCTTTGGATGGTGCTTTCGTCCCTGGGAGCTCTGGTTGGTTGAAATTGTTGTTCTTATGGTGTTGCAAACCCTTTCAGCTCCTTCAATCCTTTCTCCAACCCCTCTAATGGGGACCTCGTTTTCAGTTAAATGGTTGGCTGTGAACATTCACCTCTGTATTTGTCATGCTCTGGCAGAGCCTCTCAGGAGACAGCTATATCAGGCTCCTGTCAGCATGCACTTCTTGGCATCAGCAATATTGTCTGGGTTTGTTGTGTGTATATATGTGGGCAGGATTCCCAGGTGGGGCAGGCTTTGAGTGGCAATTCCTTCAGTCTCTGCTCTAAAATGTTGTCTCTGTACTTCCTGCTATGAATATTTGATTCCCCCTTCTAAGAAGGACTGAAGTGTCCACACTTTGGTCTTCCTTCTTGAGATTCGTGTGGTCTGTAAATTGTATCAACGGTATTCCGAGCTTTTGGGTTAATATCCACTTATCACTGAGTGCACACAATGTCTGCTCTTTTGTGCTGGGGTTACCTCACTTAGGATAATATTTGCTATTCCATCCATTTGCTTGCAAATTTCATGAAGTCATTGATGTTAATAGCTGAATAGTAGTACTCCATTGTGTAGATGTACCACATTTTCTGTATCAGTTCCTCTGGTGAAGGACATATGGGTTCTTTCTAACTTCTGGTTATTATAAATAAGGTTGAAATGAACATAGTGGAGTATGTGTCCTTGTTATATGTCAGAGCATTTTTTGGTATACGCCCAAGAATGATATTAATGGGTCCTCAGGTATTACTATGTCCAATTTTACTAGGAACATCCAGACTGATTTCCAGAATAGTTGTACCAGCTTACAATCTGACCAGCAATGGAGGAGTATATGGCTTTCTCCATATCTTCACCAGCATCTATTGTCACCTGAGTTTTTGATCTTAGCCTCTCTGACTGGTGTGAGGTGGAATCTCAGGGTTGTTTTGATCTGCATTTCCCAGATGACTAAGGATGTTGAACATTTTTTAAGGTATTTCTTAACTATTTGATATTCCTCAGATGAGGATTTTTAGCTCTGTACCCCATTTTTAATAGGGTTATTAGATTCTCCATAGCCTAACTTCTTGAGTTGTTTGTAATATTGGACATTAGCCCATTATTGGATGTGGGGTTGGTAAAGATCTTTATCCAATCTGTTGGTGGCCGTTTTCTCCTCATGACAGTGGCTTTGCCTTACAGAATCTTTGCAATTTTATGAAGTCCCATTTGTCGATTCTTGATCTTAGAGCATAAGCCATGGGTGTTCTGTTCAGGAAATTTTCCTCAGAGCAAATGTGTTCGAGGCTCTTCTGAAATTTTTCTTCTGTTCATTTGAATGTATCTGGTTTTATACTGAGGTCCTTGATCCACTTGTACTTGAGCTTTGTACAAGGCGATAAGAATTCATCAATATACATTCTTCTACATACTGACCTTCAGTTGACCAGCACAATTTATTGAAAATGCTATCTTCTTTTCTACTGGATGTTTTCAGCTCCTTTGTCAAAGATCTAGTGATCATAGGTGTGTGGTTTCATTTCTGGGTCTTCAATTATATTCCACTGAACCTATTCCACTGAACTAGTGGCCTGTCTCTGTCCCAATACCATACAGTTTTTTTTTAATCACTATTGCTCTGTAATACAGCTTGAGGTCAGGGAGAGTGGTTACCCCAGACATCCATTTATTGTTGAGGATAGTTTTCATTATCCTGGTTTTTTGTTATTCCAAATGAATTTGTAAATTTCTCTTTCTAACTCTATGAGGAATTGAGTTGGAATTTTGATGGGGATTGCACTGAATCTGTAGATTGCTTTTAGCAAAATGGCTAGTTTTACAATATTAATCCTGCCAATCCATGAGCATGTGGGATCTTCCCATCTTCTGAGATCATCAATTTCTTCAAAAACTAGAAGTTCACTTGCTTAGATAGAGTCACACTGAGGTATACTATATTATTTGTGGCTATTTTGAAGGATGTTGTTTCCATAACTTGTTCCTGAGCCTGTTTAACCTTTGAGTATAGGAAAGCTATTGATTTGTTTGAGTTAATTTTATATCCAGACACTTTGCTGAAGTTGTTTTTCAGGCTTAGGAGTTCTCTGGTAGAAATGTTGGGGACACTAATATGTACTGTCATATTATCTGCAAATAGTAGTATTTTGTATCCCTTTGACCTCATTTTGTTGTCTTATTGTTCTGGCTGTGAATGTAAGTAATATATTGAATAGGTAGGGAGACAGTGGGCAGCCTTTTCTAGTCCTATTTTAGGGGCATTGCTTCATGTTTCTCTCCATTTAGTTAGATGTTGGTTACCGGGTTGCTGTATATTGTTTTTACTATGTTTCAGTATAGTTCTTGAATTCCTGATCTTTCCAAGATTTTAACAATTGTTGTGTTGAATTTTGTCAAATGATTTCTCAGAATCTAATGAGATGATCACTTGGGGTTTTTTTTTCAAGTTTGTTTATATTGTGGATTATGTTGATGGATTTCTATATATTGAACTATCCCTGCATCCTTGAGATGAAGCCTACTTGACCATAATGGATAATCGTTTTGATGTCTTCTTTGAGAAAATTTTATTGAGTATTTTTGTGTTGATATTCATACTGGAAATTGTTCTGAAATTCTTTTTTTTTTTTGGTTGGGTCTTTGAGTGGTTTAAGTATAAGTATAATTATGGCTTCATAGAAGGAATTGGGTAGTGTTCTTTCTGTTTCTATTTTATGGAATAGTTTGATCGGTATTGGTATTAGGTCTTCTATGAATGTCTGATAGAATTCTACACTAAACCCATTTGGTCCTGGGCTTTTTGGAGTTGGAAACTTTTAATCACTTCTTCTATATCTTTAGGAGTTGGGGGAGTGTTTAGATGGTTTAATCTGATCCTGATTTAACTTTGGTATCTGATATCTGTCTAGAAAATTGTCCATATCATCCAGATTTTCCGTTTTGTTGAATATAGGTTTTTGTAGTAGAATCTGATGATTTTTTTGAATTTCCTCATCTTCTGTTGTTATATCTCCCTTTTCATTTCTGATTTTGTTAAATTGTATACTCTCTCTGTGGCCTCTGGTTAGTCTGGCTAAGAGTTTATCTATCTTGCTGATTTTCTCAAAGCACCAGCTCCTGGTTTTGGTGGTTGATATAGCTTTTTGTTGTTGTTGTTTCATTTGGTTAATACCATGCCTGAGTTTGATTATTTCTTGCCATCTACTCCTTTTGGGTGTATTCCTTTTGTTCTAGAGGTTTTAGGTATGCTGTCAAGCTGCTAATGTATGCTCTCCCAGATTAATTTCGGAGGTACTCAGAGCTATGAGTTTTCCTCTTTGCACTGCTTTCATTGTGTCCCATTTTCATTAAATTCTAAAAAGTCATTAATTTCTTCCTTTATTTCTTCCTTGACCAAGTTATCATTGAGTAAAGCCTTGTTTAATTTCCATGTATGTGGGGGCTTTCTGTCATGTTTGTTGTTATTGAGGACTATCCTTAGTCTCTGGTGAGCTGATAAGATGCATGGTATTATTTCAATCTTCTTGTATTTGTGGAGACTTCTTTTGTGACCAATTATAGGGTCAGTTTTGGAGAAGGTTCCATGAGGTGCTAAGAAGAGAATTAATTCTTGTGTTTTAGGATGAAATATTGTATAGATATCTGTTAAATCCATTTGGTTAATAACTGCTGTGTGAACTATGTCTCTGTTTACTTTCTATTTCCATGATATTTCCATGGATGAGAGTGGGGTCTTAAAGTCTCCCAATATTATTTCATGAGGTGCAATGTGTGCTTTGAATTTAGCAAGGTTTCTTTTATTAATCTAGGTGCCCTTGCATTTGGAGAATAGATATTCAGAATTGAGAGTTCATCTTGGTGGATTTTTTTTTGATGAGTATGCTGTGTCCTTCCTTATCATTTTTCATAACGTTTGTTTGAAATTCAATTTTATTCCACATTAGAATGGCTACTCCAGCTTCTTTCTTCATAACATTTGCTTGGAAAAATTGTTATCCTGCCTTTTCCTCTGAGGTAGTGTCTGTCTTTGTCTCTGACGTGTGTTTCCTGCACATACAGCAAAATGCTGGGTCCTCTTTACATATCCAGTCTTTTAGTAGATGTCTTTTTATTGGGTAATTGAGTTTACTGATATTAAGAGATATTAAGGTATAGTGATTTTTGTTTCCTGTTAATTTTGTTGTGAGAGGTGAAATTATGTTTGTGTGTCTCTCTTCTTTTGGGTTTGTTTCAAGATTACTTTCTTGCTTTTTCTAGGGTGTAGTTTTCTTCCTTGTGTTGGAGTTTTTCATCTATTATCCTTTTAGGGTTGGATTTGTGGAATGATATTGGTAAATTTGGTTTTGTCATGGAATATCTTGGTTTCTCCATCTATGTTAATTGAGAGTTTTGCTGGATACAGTAACCTGGGCTGGCATTTGTGTTCTCTTATGATCTGTATGACATCTTTCCAGGATCTTTTAGCTTTCATAGTCTCTGGTGTGAAGTCTGGTTTAATTCTGATAGGTCTGCCTTTAAATGTTACTTAACATTTCCCCTTACTGCTTTAATTTTCTTTCTTTGTTTTGTGCAGGTTTTTTTGACTATTATGTGATGGTATGAATTTCTTTTCTGCTCCAATCTATTTGCAGTTCTTTAGACTTCTTGTATGTTATAGGCAGATCCTTATTTAGCTTGGGGAAGTTTTTTCTATAATTTCGATGAAGATATTTACTGGTCCTTTAGTTTGGGAATCTTTGCTTTTTTCGAACTTATTATCGTTAGTTTTGATCTTCTCATCGTGTCCTGAATTTCCTGGATGTTTTGGGTTAGGAGCTTTTTGCATTTTACATAATGTTTGATGGTCGTGTCAATTTTTCTATGATATCTTCTGCCCTTGAGATTCTGTCTTCTATCTTTTGTATTATATTGGTGATGCTTTATGTCTATGATTCCTGTTCCTGATTTCTATGTTTTCTTTCCCCAGGGTTTTCTTTCTTTGTGATTTCTTTAATGTTTTTATTTCCATTTTTAGATCCTGTCTGGTTTTGTTTAATTCCTTCACCTGTTTGGTTGTGTTTTTTCTTGAACATTTTTAAGGGATTTTTGTGTTACCTCTTATAGGGCTTCTACTTGTTTACCTGTGTTATCCTGTATTTCTTTAAGGGAGTTATTTATGTCCTTCTTAAAGCCAGCTATCTTCATCATGAACTGTGATTTTAAATTCAAATCTTTATTCCTGGTGTGTTGGGAAATCCCATATGTATTTGCTTTGGTGGGAAAACTGGGTCCTTTCCCACAGGATCTGGGTACAGAGAGGGATTTTCTTGATTGCATCATGTTAAGTGGGAAAAAGCACCCTAAATCTTTGTTCCACCTTCTGCTGGTGGCTTATACTAACAAACAAACAAAGAATGATGCTTTTCCCTCACTCTCACTATCAAGTTCATCTACTCTGTTCTCCTACTGGAGCATTCCTTTCCTGTTATTTGAATGGAATGTCACCTGAAGACCAACTAAGATAGCCCACCTAGTAGACTGAACAACTGTTAAAATCTTGGCTTTTTAATCAAGAGACAGACATTGTCAAACTTGTCAGACCACATCTTGTATGCCACTGTAATAATCCTGCTTCCAACACACACACACACACACACACACACACACACACACACACACACATATGCATACACATGCAAATATATACATACATATAACATTAACATATTTGCACATGTTCATTCTATTAGTTTGGTTCTCTTATAGAAACTTCACTAATGAACAATAACTCCTGAGTATTGTATTTAGGACTTGGTCTTTCCTCAGATATTAGTAAAATTCATTATCATTGTTTTATTGCTACTATGCTTTTCTTAAGTTTCAACTATTGTAAGAAATTCAGAAGTCAGAAAAAGAGACTAAAATGTTCACCAGCGTACTTATTAGGGGCTAAGTAAAGGACAATTGGTCTGGTGTCCAAGTTGCTGTTTGTATCTCACCAAAGACACACAATCAGAATGGTTTTCACCAAGGCACAATGTATATGCAAAGTATTATTATAGTATTCTAAATTACTGAAACAACAGGGTTAACTTGTGAGACAAATTTATTTTGACTTATTCGTTTAATGAAAGATTCATTGTTGTTTCATTTCATAGTAACAAAATAAGCTTCCCTGGTAACCTTAATTATTAATATTTTTCTTGAAATGAGGTTCTTAAATAAGTGATCATTATTTAAATTATGCTAATATAAATAAAAGCAGAAAAATGCTATTTGGAATCTCTATGTGTCACTGGAACAGTTTTAACAATTTTCTACATCTGACCAAGCTTATGTCTACTCCTATTTTCCTGCAGCACATACCATGAATACTAAAACAAATATCAAACATTTTTCCCAAATCATGCTTCACTGTTTCAATGTGTGTGTAAAAAAAAAAAAGCTCTGTGCATGTGAGAGAGCATGTGTACAGGGTAGTTGTTTCTACCATGTAGATGATGGCATTTATGTGTTTGTATATTCATTTCTTCCTTCACTTATTTGGTCGTGTCTTGTTGTTCTGGCTGGTCTTGAAGTCTTCAAATAAACCATCCCACCTCATGCCCCTGAGTAGCCAGAATCATGTATGTGGACCTACATGCTTGACTTAGATACACAAGATTTAGAAGAAGTCTTCAAGAAGCAACTTTTTGTGAGAAAATTATGCATATCTACAAGACAGACACACCCGATGACTCCCTAAGGTCCATGTAGTGAAATCTCAACCATAGGATTACTCTCTAGTTAAAGTTGTCCAATGTCTCCATGTCCTGTGCACATTTGTTTATGCTATTCACTGCAATTTCGTACCAAGTGTCATAATGCCCTTCTTTCTCAATCACATATCTTAACCAAATATCTAGATTTCGATGTTCATAAATGACTCCAGAGTTGAGAACACTTTTTTCTTCATAAACTTAATTTGTGATTGCCATAGATAAAATGTTGGTCAAAGATGCCAATACCTCATGGGCCTTCAGCAGAGAGATGATAAAACAAAGTGGCTATAGATTTCCCTGTGATGCTAGATACTCTGTTCTAGAGCTTGTCACTCTGGGACAGATGAAATGTGAAGCTCAAGAGGTCTACCAAAGGTCAGAAATCTAGGCCATAGGGAAGTGAGTAGAACTGCCTTTGCCTAGGAGGATTGGGAAGTTATCCATCAAGATATGGGCTGTACTGTGTCCCAGTCTCATCTGTATAATTTAGGTTTTGCTTTAAGCCCCTATAGCGTTTCCTATATTATAATTGAGAACCAATACTTTGAAAAACGCATATTATAGATTCTGGGACAATTTTGCCTCTGGATTTCTCATCTAGTACTAGTTCAATGTTTTTGTGAAAGTCTTTTCCTGTCCCCTTATCCAATGGTATGTATAAGAATAAGTCATTTTTACGGGATAATTTATTCATTTTTGCACATTTCCATATATACATTAGTACATATATACACGTTTCATATCCATGCATAGATACATGTTCTAGAAAAGATAACAGACAAAATAGTTATGTTGGCTACTTTTCTGATTTCTATGACAAAATACTTGAGAAAAGCAACTTTGAATAGGAAGGATTACTTTGTCTTCGGTTTGAAGGTATAGTCTGTCCTGAAGATATAGGGAAGATGTAGAAGAAGTGTAGGTAGCTGATGACATTCATTCACAGTCAGAAATCAGAGATGGATGCTGGGGTTCCCTGACCTATCCCTTTTACCTTTTTTTATTCAATCTGGAACCCCAGGCTGTAGAATGATTCTGACTTACCCATAGAGGCAGTCTTCACACAGGAGACTCAAAGGCATTTTTGAAGCCAGCCAGGCAGCATGCAGAGAGGCCAGGATCTGCTTTCACTCCTAATGCTTGGATGTTATGTTCCATAGAAAAGCCTCTCTCAGTCCCTTCAGGCTCCCTGCCAGGTTCGGGATGTGTGTGGTAGATAGCACTTTAAAGTGCATCTGGAGACTTTTCCCCAAAGGAAAACCTTTTAGGAAAAGAAACAGATGACAGGACAACTGGAAAATAATCATTTCTAACTGAACCCAGTTCCAGACAGCTGATCCTACCACAGGGCTGCCTGTCTTTATCTCTAAAATGTCACCTTCTTTAGTCTGCAAATATCATGCTATACAACACCTCAGTGTGGCTTTAGGAAGAGACAGAGCCCATGTTGCACAGGCAGTGACTGTCAGCTAAACCACAATGCTTCTTTCTTGGATTTTATTTTTTAAAAAGGAAGGGGTGTGTGGGCTGCTATGGAGAGATGACACACAGTAACCCTCCTGCAATCACATCCTGGCTTTTGTGATAGAATGGTGAAAGGTTGCCTTTGTCCTCCCCAAAGGCACACTCCTCCTGTCTTCCTAGGGCACATTCCCCTTTTCACTTTCGAATGTGTGAATTCTTGGAATATGATGCTGGCTATTGTTTATGGGCTATGTCAAGGGCAACACAGGGACCTTTTCACCTTGTGATATCTCCCAAGTCCAGGCCAAATCCTATTTCACCTTTTCAAAAATCAAACACTCCATGTGGTAACTGTTCAGTTAACCGATACTGAATGGAAAAAAAATCTCCAGAAATGTGCAGATTTTTTTCTCACTGAGTAACATTCCTTACTATATATCATATAGTCAGCTTTCTCTGCATTCACTATGACTGAGAACAGAAAAACGACAATTGAATTGAATGCAGAAGTAATTTTTGTGTATGGATTAATTCATATGTCAGTAAGTGTGAGAAGGAGTTTGTGTATTGGAATTGTGTAGCTGCTGGACAGCATAGAAGGCAGATTGTGGTTGGAAATGGAGGTACCCAGTGGAAGGGAATAAAACATGTCAAAGGGGTAGCAGAGAAAAACATAAATATATATTTATATATATTTATATTTTATATATATATATATATGCTGTAGCCTATTCATGTGAAATTTTGATTTGTATGCTACCTGCAGAAATGACAAAAAAGTAGAGGTCTCAAGTAGAGGATATGGTGAGAAATAGCCAGTAAGATAATCATCTTTGCTTAGGGGTTCTGTTAGTCTAGACAACTTACTTAGCTTCTGTACTCTTTTTTACTCGTCTCTCTAATGAGGATGAAAGGAAGTATTCACAACTCAGGAAGCCACTCAGGGTGATAAAGAAGAAAATGAGGACCTTGAGCTCATGTCAGTGCCTGTGTTGTAACTGCTATATATTGACGGCATGTTCTTAAAAGAAATAAAATAAGGGCAATTATTAGGAATTCTTCTGATGTATGAACTACACATTGTTTGTAATTTTATCATCTAAGATTCTCCCTCAATCATTTACACACACACACACACACACACACACACACACACACACACACACACACAGAGGCATGCAGGCAGACACATATAAGCATGCAGACAGACACACATAGGCATGCATGCAGACACACAGGCATGTATTCAGACACACAAGCATGTATGCAGACACACAGGCATACACACACACACACACACACACACACGCACACACACGCGCACAGGAATGCATGCAGGCACACAGGCATGCACAAACATACATTGTCATCATTGTCATCATCATCATCAATATCAACATCATCATCTTTGGAGTTATGTACTTCAATGAAGTTGACACTTATGGGACATTCCTAACATCATAGAAATAATTACTTATCTGTAAGGAAGTTCACATACTTAACCATCATAATTACTCATTTTGTAGCAAAGGACATTGAGGCACAGATGAATGAATGACTGTGTTACTGGTCATTCAGCTAATAATGGTACAATTAGCAATTTACACAAGGTGGTATGATTCTAGAGCACATTTAAGGCTGAGAAAGTTGAGGATTTACTATGGACCGTGGCTTCTGTAGAAATTTCAAGTTATATTAATTTAGATTCTTTGTTTTGCTTTCTCTAAAGTATTTTGTTCTCATTAGCTTATCTTCAGATCTCTATCAAGACTTCCCCACTTACTGTAATGTAAAGGGTTTGGAGCATTACTCAGATACCTGGGTCAATCCAGACATTAATGCCTTGGTGTCTTACTGTAAGTGCTAGACAGTAAATTTTAGTCTAGTTTGTTTGCTTGTTTGTTTGGTTTATCATAGACTGTATAACCAGTTATTGATTAATTGATTCTTAGAATAGTGTTCAGTATCACTCAAAGAAAAAATTAACTTATTAAAAAAACTATGTAAATTGGATATGTCCTTACTATTACCAACATTAGGGTCCTTCCCTTGAATACATTTTTGCCAATATTCCAGTGCACAAATTCAAGCGATAGAGCGAGAATTCTCTTCAAGATTCTTGTTATTACTATTCTTACATTGAATACTAAGTTCTAGATTCTGACCTGTGGAAATCTGTTCCAGGTGGTCTGGGGGCTTTTTAATATAGTTTCAAAATCTTTCACATACTTTTATGTAAACAGGTTTGCATCTTCTGTCTCTGCCAAAAGTTTATCTCTGCATTATAAAATCTGTTGCTCATCTTCATTCCATAGTTTCCTAATCCTTCCTGGGATTTCTCCATTGTTATTTCTCCTTTGTTATGATTGAGTTGTTAAGCAGAAATTTAATTTCTTTATAAAATTACGTGTTATAGATCAGGCATGGAAAAAGATTTTATATATCATATATATACATATATATATGACTTCATTGTACACAATTGTAAATATATGTATAGCTTACTGTACAAAAGGAATTTTAAAAAACAATAGTTAAAGCTGTAGGAAGACCTCATTACGGACACTGAGAAATTACCCCCTTTGAATGGCACCCTAGGGGTTGGTTACAGAGTAAATGACCTTTTAAGGTAATGACCCACTAGAAAGGTTATTCTTAATTCAAAGGCCAAGTCTAGACAAGCAAAACATTTTGAAGAAAATAAAATAGCTGAGTAAACTCAGTGTTTAGTGGAGCATTCTTTAAATAAAGTAATGTTCATAGTATTTATTAGGAGTTAAACCAACAGGCTTTTTTTGTTTGTTTGTGTTTGTTTGTTTGTTTTTGGTGCTGACCCTATCCCATAAATGCTGCAGATAAATTTATTCTTAAATCTTGAAATTATATCTTACACACACACACACACACACACACACACACACACACACACACACACACACACATTTTTGTGCCACAGTTCATACTTGGAGGTGTGAAATGACCACTTTTGCAGTTTATTCTTGCCTTCCACTATGGTATTTCCAGGGATCATACTCAACGTATCAACATATCGGATTGGTAACAAGTGCCTTAACTTACAGATTCATCTTTCAAGCCTATGTAACATTTTAATAGACCAGCAAAAATTCCTACTTTCTCATACCTCTCAGTTTCTCACCTGTACAATTGAAGAGTATGGAATGAAATGAGTTAACAGATATATGCAGAACATATGTGCTTGCCCAGGCACAAATGGAATAAATGGAAACTTCTAGTATTTTTAGCCATAACTAATACGCTTTTAACTATCTGATTTATCCTTTCCTCTTGATGGTTGGAAGAAATTAATGCAGTTGTCGAAGCCACAAAAGAGTATGTAAGACACTGGGGAAGGCTACCTTAATGCGTGTGATTAATTCCAGCGTGTGTTTCTGAAAATCCTTTGACTTCCTTGTTAATAGCTGTTATCTCTCTCCTTAAAACCAAGGTGCACAGCACTTCATGTAGCACTTGGACTGCTTGTTTTAGAAGAAGACATTGATAAATTGGAGTGGATCCAAAAATGATAAAAGGATTAGATGATATGACCTCCAGAGAAAGATTATTGAAAGAACTGTATACACCCAGCCTGGAGCAACAATACAGGAGGTTGGGGTAAGAGAACTGAGCATAAATTCTTGAAGGAGGTAAGAAATAAGGCAAGAAATGATCTCATGTGATCATGGGATAGTCAAACAGGGATGGATAACTTAAACTGGGAAAGCAAATCCCTGTGTAAAGTGTTCTTAGAAGAAAACATGTCAGGAAAGAGATAAATTCACATCATGAATATTTAAGCTAAAGCCCATGCTCCTCTTTATATGGTGCTTCCACATAGTCCAACCCAGAACAAATGGAATGGAGGTGAACCTGGACACTATGCACTATATTCTGGTTGGTACTCATAGACAACAAATTCCTAGTACCAGTATGTATCTGACTTCTACATTTATCTTATTTCTCTAAAGTAAAATAGCCTGATGACCTCCAGAATAGCACGCCAATCACCAAAAAATGTAGAATAAGTAAATATCCATGTTGTCAAAGCTTCTTCTAAATACTTATGCTTGAAATTTGCCCTAAAGAAGACTGGTAGCATCACCCACTGTAATGCTCAGGAAGAAACACAGAAAGGGATGAGAAAAGAACCTAAGAGCCAATGTTTTATAAGGAATGCTAAAGATAGTATCTCTAGAATGTGGCATGGCCGTTACTCTCATGAACTGATTCAATCTAGGCCTTCCTATACAAAACTTTCGCAAGAATAGGACCATCGACACTTTTCCATACAGAGAAGAGCTCAAGAAGTTCCACCCCTACCTGGGGAATTGTGGGCAATTATTTGGCACTGGGCAAAGAGGGTATCATTTACTGGTGTAATCATAAATACACTGTCCTTGCTCTAATAAATGATTCCTAGTACTGATCATGCAGGGGAGCACAAGGACTCAGTAGGTCAAAAAAATATGAAATAGGAAGAGTGTTGTTGAGAACAGTTTTAGACAGAGGGTAGAAGGGGTGAGAGAAGGTAATGAGTAGTGAAGACCGTCAAAATTCAGTATATATGTTGATATGTTGGAAGAAAGACTGTGTGTCCTTTTTTCCCTGTGACAGGAGTAAATCCTAATATTTTGTGCATGGCAGGCAAATATTCTACCACTGAATCCTTTACCTAGCCTGGTAGGTCGTCAAAAAGAAGTCTTCACAGGTAAATATATATTAATGATCTTAAGATAAAAAACAAACAAACAAAAACACAAAAAACACCTTGCATCATCTTAGTAAATTCTAGATCCAAAATACAGTGTCCTTTTAAGATACAGAAGACAAAAGGTTAAATGAAATAGCGTTGCCTCCCTGTACCCCAAAGCCAGGAAGTGTGCAGATCCTCTAGAACCTAAAACAGGCAAAGAACATATTTCTTAAAAGATGTCTGAGGGGATTGGTGCTGTTAGCACTTTAGTTTAAGGTGTCTGATCTCCAGGACACTGAGAGAATAAGTTTATGTTGTTTTGAACTGCATGTGATGATTTGTTGAGGAAGTCACAGACTAAGTACAGGGGTTAACTTTAAAAATAAAATTCACAGAAATTCTGGACATCAGCACCCAGAAAAGCTGATAGTTAGCGCAAATGTGAAATGAGTTTTATATAGTTCCTTATAGTTCACACATTAGGATTCAGTGAAATATGACTTTGAGTCCCTAGTTCAGTTTGAGAAATTTTGGTTCACAGACAAAATCTAAGAAACTGTTACCAGTCATCCACAGATACAAAGCAACCAGAGTTGTGTCTGGAGTTAAATCTAAGATCCAATATATTTTTTAAATAACCGTGAACATATAGAACAGAGTAAATAGAAACATGGTTGGATTGTAACTACTTTTCATATATATAAGCACTTCTTAAGGAACTCAAGAGGTAAGGCCCATCACTCACATTCGTGTTTAGTGTCAGGAATGAGCTCATAGAGAGGAAGTTGATGCAGGTATGAATCCACAGGTTGGTGCTATTCCATAAGACTCAGGAGCTCTGAGGACGGTCATTTTAAAAGCTGGAATATTAAAAGTTAGCTTTCAAGCCTCTTCTAAGAACAATTAATAGCAGTGAATTTTGCAATAACTTTCTCTGTGTTGTAAAGATTTCATTCAGCACCGTTTTCTTCCACCGAAAATAGTTTCTTTAAATATAACATATTTTGATCAGCTTCCAGTTCCACAATCCTTGTCTAACTTCCATCCCTTCCAGATCTATACCATTTTTTGTCTGATAGAGAAAAGCAGGCATCTAAAGAATAATGAAAAATAATAAAAAGATAAACAAATACAAATTATAACAGGACAAAAACGAAACAAAAATAGCAAAGCAAGCAAACAAAGACAGAAGAATAAAAGCCAAAGAAAAGAAGAAAGAACACATAGAGGTGCAGAGAGACATATGCTTGCTCACAAAGGAATCCCATTTAAAAAACTAAGAGCAGCCATAATATATACACAAAGGAATTGTATAGTTTTATTTAAAAAACTGACACAATATTGTGAGACAAGACCCTCCAAACATACCATTAAGTTAGTTTTGTATAGCCCATCTCCTAATAAACATGGGATGCATTCTTTTTTAAATTTTTTTGTTTATGTTATTAATTTACATTTCAAATGTTATCCCCCTTCTGTTTTCCCCTCTGCAAAACCCTTATCACATTCCCCTTCTCCTACTTCTCTGAGGGTGCTCATCCCATCCCCCCCCCACCCCCACCCCCACCCGCACTCCCACCTCACTGTCCTAGCATTCCCTTATGCTTGGTCCTCCAAGGGCCTCTCCTACTCTTAATGCTAGAAAAGGCTATCTTCTGCTACAACTGCAGCTGGAGCCATGGGTCCCTCCATGTGTACTCTTTGGTTGGTGGTTTAGTCCCTGGGAGCTCTGGGGTGTCTGGTTGGTTGATATTGTTGTTCTTCCTACGGGGTTAGAAAACCCTTCAGCTATTTCAGTCCTTTGCCTAACTTCTCCATTGGGGTCCCAGTGGTCAGTCTGATGGTTGACTGCATGCATCCCCATCTGTGTTAGGCTCTGGAAGAACTTCTCGGGAGACAGCTATACCGGCTACTCTCAGGAAGCATTTCTTGGCATTAGCAATAGTTAGTGTCTGAGTTTGTTGGCTACTTATGGGATGGACCCCCCAGGTGGGGTGGTCTCTGGATGTCCTTTCCTTTAGTCTCTGCTTCACTCTTTGTTTCTGCATTTTCTTTAGATAGGAGCAATCCTGGGTTAATATTTTTGACATCAGTCCGTGGCTCCATCCCTCAACTAGGTGGTATCTACAGGTTCTCTTTCCTCTTTGTTGAGTATTTCAGCTAATATCATCCCATTTGGGACCTGGGAACCTCTTGGTCTCCTAGCATTTGGGACATTCTAGTCCCCCCGCCCCCATTCCCCAGACCCCATTGCTATACACCTCTTCAATTTCTTAACCTCCTGTACATCTCCTCCTACACCTGATCCTGGCCCCATTTTTCCCTCCTCCTACTCTATTCCTACCAAATCCCCTCCCATGATAGTTTTGTAGTCACCTCTAAGTAGGACTGAAGCATCCACACTTTGGTATTCCTTCTCCTTGAGATTCATATGGTTTGAGTTGTATTGTGGGTATGCTGAGACTTCTTTTCTTTCTCAGACATTTTAACATGAAGGGGTGTCGAATTTTGTCAAATGCTTTCTCAGCATCTAATGAAATGATCATGTTTTATTTTTCATTTTGAGTTTGTTTATATAGTAGATTATGTTGATTGATATATTGATTCTGTATATTGAACCAACCCTGCAATCTAAGGATGACACCTACTTGATCATGATGAATGATCATTTTGATGTGTTCTTGGATTTTGGTTTTATTGAGTATTTTTGCATCAATATTCATAAGGAAAATTGGACTGAAGTTCTCTATTTTTTGGGTCTTTGTGTGGTTTAGGTATAAGCCTCGTTTTGGCTTTATAGTACGAGTTGGGTAGTGTTCCTTCTATTTTTATTTTGTGGAATAGTTTGAAGAATATTGGTTTCAGTCTTCTTTGAAGGTCTGATAGAATTCTGCCCTAAAACCATCTGGTCCTGGGTTTTGTTTTTTTGTTTGTTTGTTTGTTTTGTTTTGTTTTGTTTTGTTTTGTTTGGTTGGAAGACTTTTAATAACTGCTTCTATTTCTTTATGGGCTATGGGACTGTTTAGATGGTTTAACTTATACTGATTTAACTTTGGTTCCTGGTATATGTCTAAAAAATGTCCATTTCCTCCAGATTTTCCAGTTTTGTTGAGTATAGGCTTTTGTAGTAGAATCTGATGATTTTTTGAATTTCCTTCATTTCTGTTGTTATGTCTCCCTTTAATTTCCACTTATCAGTGAGTACATACAATTTGTGCTCTTTCATAACTGGGTTATCTCACCCAGAATGATGTTTTCTAGTCAAATTTCATAAAGTATTTTTTAATAATTGAGTAGTACTCCATTGTGTAAGTACTATATTTTCTGTATCCATTCCTCTGTTGAGGAACAACTTTGTTGTTTCCACCTTCTGGCTATTATAAATAAGGTTGCTATGAACATAGTGTTCTTGTTATATGTTGGGCATCTTTTGGGAATATGCCTAGGAGTGGTATGTTTGGGTTCTCAAGTAGTACCATGTCCAGTTTTCTAAGGAACCACCAGACTGATTTCCACAATGGTTATACCAGTTTTCAATCCCACCAGCAATGGAGGAATGTTTCTCTTTCTCCATATTCTCACCAGCATCTGCTGTCACATGAATTTTTATGTTAGCCTTTCTGACTGGTGTGAAGTGAAATCTCAGGGTTGTTTTGATTTGAATTTTTCTGATAAGTAAGGATGTTAAACATTTCGTTAGGTACTTTTTGGTCATTTGAGATTCCTCAGTTGAGAATTCTTTGTTTAGCTCAGTACCCTTTTTTTAATAGGGTTATTTGGTTCTCTGGAGTCTAATTTCTTGAGTTCTTTGTATATATTGGATATTAATCCTCTATAGGATGTAGGATTGGTAAACATCTTTTCCCAATCTGTAGGTTGCAATTTTGTCCTGATGACAGTGGTGTCCTTTGTCTTACAGAAGCTTTTCAAGCCTATGAGATCCTACTTGTCTGTAGTTGACCTGAGAACCTGGGCCATTGGTGTTCTGTTCAGGAAATTTTCCCCTGTGCCCATGCATTCAAGGCTGTTTCCCAGTTTCTGTTCTATTAGATTCAGTGTATCTGGTTGTATCTGGAGTTCTTTGATCCACTTGCACTTGAGCTTTGCACCTATAGATAACAATTGGTCAATTTACAGTTTCCTACATGCCAACTGCCACTTAAACCAGCAGCAATTGTTGAATATGCTGTCTTTCTCCACTGGATGGTTTCAGCTTTTTTGTCAAAGATCAAATGACCATAGGTGTGTGGGTTACTTTCTGGGTCTTCAATTCTATTCCATTGATCTACCTGTCTGTCTCTGTACCAATACCTATTCTTAAAGGGGTTCGTTTCCCAGTGAAACTATTGGGAGAAAACCAACCTTTCATTTGTAAATGATGATTGGTTAGATATATCCTCTGCCTTAAGACTATGGACTTGTGTCCAATTCTCTTACCTCTAGGATACCATCTGTTGCCGACCTATGTAGGTCCTATACATACTGCCTTAGTCTATGTGTTTTCCTTTGTACACTTAGAATCACTGGGTTCCTGGTCATGAACTCATTCTGACTCTGATCTTTCTGTCTTCTCTCATGTAGAATTCCCTGAGCTCTATATGAAGGGATTTGATGGATACATCCCATTTAGGACTGATTATTCAAAGCCTCTCATTCTCTGTGTATTATCTTGCAGTGGGTCTCTGTATCTGTGCTTTTCTGTTACAAGAGAAAGCTTCTTTGATGATGGATTTTCAAGTTTCGAACCTATGAACATGGGAGAATAACATTGAAAGTCATTTATTGCTATGTTCCATTATCAAAGCAGTAATATTTGGATTACCCACATGTCTCTACAATATCTAGTCTCAGGTTATTAGCCACCTGAGCTGTCTTTGTTTTTATCTCATGTAGTGGACTTTAAGACAAATTAGATATTTGTTGGTTATTTTTATAACATTTATGCCACTAGTGAACCCACATAGAGTTCAGGAAGATCACCATTACAGGTTGAAAAGTTTTTAACTTGGTGGCTATTTTTATTTTTCTTCTTTTCTTCATTTTTTTTGTCTACATTTCAAATATTATCTCCCTTCCTGATTTCTCCTCCAGAAACCCTGTATTCCATCTTACCTGCCTCCCTGAGGGTGCTTCCCCACCCACCCACCAACTCCATCCTATTCCTGCCCTACTCTTCACCTACACTGGAACATCGAGCCTTCACAGGTCCAAGGGCTTCTCCTCCCATTGATTCCTGTCAAGACCATCCTCTGCTACATATGTGGCTGTGGCCATGGGTTGCTCCATGTGTAGTCTTTGGTTTATGATTTAGTGCCTGGGAGTTCTAGGGTATCTGGTTGGTTGATTTTGTTGTTCTTCATATGGGGTTGCAAACCTCTTCAGCTATCCCAGTCCTTTTTCTAACTCCTCCATTGGGGAATGCATTCTCAGTTCAATGGTTGGCTGTAACTATTTGTCAGACTCGGGCAGAGCCTCTGAGGAGATAGTTATGTCAGGCTCCTGTCAGCATGCACTTCTTGGCATCCCCAATGGAGACTGAGTTTGGTGACCGCATGTGAGATGGATTCCCATGGGTAGTGGTCTCTGGATGACCTTTCCCTAAGTCTCTGTTCCACAATTTTTCCCTGTATTTCACCCTGTGAGTATTTTGTTCCCTACGCCACTATGTTCATAGCAACCTTATTTATAAAAGTCAGAAGCTGGAAAGAACTCAGATGCCCTTCAACAGAGTAATGGATGCAGAAAATATGGTACATCTTCACAATGGAGTAATATCCAGCTATCAAAAACAATGACTTCATGAGATTCATAGGCAAATGGACTGAACTAGAAACTATCATCCTGAGTGAGGTAACCCAACTACAGAAAAACATGCATGTTATGCACTCACTGAAAAATGGATATTAGCCCCAAAGCTTGAATTACCTACGAAACAATCCACAGACCTCATGAAGCTCATGAAAAAGGATGACCAAAGTGCAGATGCTTCACTCCTTCTTAAAAGGGGGGAACAAAAATTTTCAAAGGAGGGGATATGGAGGCAAAGATTGGAACAGAGACAGAAGAAATAGCCATTTAGAGCCTGCCCCACTTGGGGCCCATATATATATATATATATATATATATATATATATATATATGAGAGAGAGATAGAGAGAGAGACAGAGAGAGAGCCACCAAAACTAGATAAGATTAATGAAACTAAGAAGTGTATGCTGACAGGAACGAGATAAAGATATCTTCTGAGAGACACAGCCAGAGCATGTCAAATACAGAGGCAAATGCTAGCAGCAAACCATTGAACTGAGAACAGGACCCCCTTTGGAGGAATTAGAGAAATGATCGAAAAAGCTAAAGGGGTTTGCAACCCCATAAGAACAACAATGCCAACCAAACAGAACTCCCATGGACTAAACCACTACCCAAAGACTATACATGGACTTACCCATGGCTCCAGCTGCATATGTAGCAGAGGATGGCTTTGTTGGGCATCAATGGGAGGAGAAGCCCTTGACTTGCCCAGGTTGGAACCCAGTATAGGGGAATTCGGGGGTGGGGTGGAAAGGGGGAGTGGATGGGGAGGGAAACACCCTTATAGAATAAGGGGAGGAGGATGGGATACGGGGCTTATGTCCAAGAAACTGGTAAAGGGAGCAACATCTGAAATATAAATAAAAAAATTAAATATAAAAGTACTGAAACATCCATTTTTGGTCTTCCTCTTGAACTTCATGTGGTCTGAAAACTGTATCTTGGGTATTCTGAGATTTTAAGCTAATGTCCGATTATCAATGAGTGCATCTCATGTGTGTTCTTTTGTGATTGGGTTACCTCATCATGATATTTTCTACTTCCATTTATTTGTCTATGAATTTTGTGAAGCCATTTTTTAATAGCAGAGGAGTGCTCCATTGTGAAAATGTACCACATTTTCTGAATCCATTCCTCTGTTGAAGGGCATATGGGTTCTGTCCAGCTTCTAGTTATTATAAAGAAGGCTGCTATGAACATAGTGAAGCATGTGTCCTTATTATATGCTGGAACATCTTTTGGGTATATGCCCAGGAGTGGTATAGCTGGGTCCTCAAGTAATATTACATGTGGTTTTCTAAGGAACCTCCAGACTGATTTCCAGAGTGGTTGTACCAGTTTACCATCCCACCAACAATGGAGGAGTGTTCCTATTTCTCACCATCCTTTATTTTTCTTCTTTGGTAAGGTGCTGAGTGACTTTCTGCACCATGAGCATTATAATATAGGGTGAAAGGAACTAGGTAGGAATGAGCTCTAACTCTTCCTGGTCATTATGTTGTATTCATGTTATCTCAGGCATTGTAGCATTACTGTCATAAGGAGAGCAACCAAATGCCTTGACAACAGTTTGGGTTGTTTTAGGTTTCCATGATACCCCTTTGAGCAATAATTTTATTAGGCATAACCTACTTACACTAATGGAGGCTTCATTTAGTGACAACTGTGTCAATTTTTGACTCTGTCTTTCATGTTGTTTTGGTGGCTTCATTTAAATCAACTTTAAATGTTTTAGAAGCTTCTAATCTATTAGTTTGCCATATGACCTGTTTAATGCCCCATAGTTTTGGCTATTTCTCCCTATACTCCCTTTCTCATCATCCTTTTGCCTCATCCCCATTGTTCCTTCAATCCCAGTTCCCCTCCCTAGACATCAGTAAACTACTTTTTTTCCTAAAGAGATCCAATATTGTTGCTTAATCTCTTACTCTATACCTAGCTTCTATGATTATAAGAACTGTAAATTGCTTATCAAAGGCTTAACAGATAATATCCACATATAAGAGAATAAATAAAATAATTGTCCCTCCTGGTCTGGGTTACCTTATAACAGTTGATTTTTTTTCTAGCTCCATCCAATTATCTGTAATCTCGGGATTTCATTTTTGTAACAGCTGAATCATATTCCATTGTGTAATGTTCCACATTTTTTTCTCATTTATCAGTTGGTTGGCATCTACATTGGTAAAACAAAGCCACAAAATTCCTGACCAGCAATATGTCTACAGAAATTAAAAGAAAAAAATACTTATTAGGTATGCCATCTTAATGTGAATTAAATTGTCAACAGTCACACTCTTTGTCATAATACACTGTGTTTTCTGTCACTTCTCTGGTACTTTGATTTTCAGGTTGCTTATGGAGGAGGTCTAAGTATGCCACAAAAACTGCACAGGTCATAATGGGATTCCAATAATAGAAGAAAGTGTGTTTGAGATTTCCACAGTAGTGGATATCAGCTATGCTTAAGTTATTTACATTTTAAACAAGATTTCAAAATCTAAATGACAGGCTATCTATCCATAAAGAAAGGAGATCAAGAGTATTCAGCAACCTTTTAATTATGAGTCTCCAAAAACCTTGTGAATGACCTAACTTCAGTCTCTTTCCTGTGATCCAGATCTGAAATGGCTTGCATGATCTTTTCCAAGACTTTGTAGTTTTAGGATAGAACAATTTTTAGATGTACTTTATATGGGTTGTAATAGTTTGTAGTCCCACCAGTCCTTGTCAGCATAAGGTATTCCTTGAATTTTTGATCTTAGCCATTCTGATTGGTATAAATTGCATTCCTAGGGTAGTTTTGATTTGCATTTTCCTTGTGACTAAGGATGGTGAACATTTTTTTTTCAAGTGCTTCTTGGCCATTCTAGATATTCTGTTGAGAAATCTTTGTTTAGCTCTGTAATAAATTTTTTAATTGGGTTATGTAATTTTTAGAGTCTAACTTCCTGTGTTCTTCATATGTTTTCCTTATTAGCCCCCTATCAGATGTAGAGTTAGTGAAGATCTTTTTCCAATCTGTAGATTTTGTCCTATTGACAGTGTCCTTTGCTGTGCAGAGGCTTTCTAGTTCTATGAGGTCCCACTTACCAATGGTTTATCTTAGAACCTGAGCCACTGCAGTTCTCTTCAGGAAATTTTTCCCTCTACCAGTGCACTTACTCCTCTTTTAGATTCAGTGTATCTGGTTGTATGTTGAGGTCTTTGATCCAATTGGACTTGAGCTTTGTGCAAGGTGATAAATACAGATGAACTTGCATTCTTCTACATGCAGACTGCAAGTTAGATCACCACCATTTGTCAATGTTGCCTTCTTTTATACACTATACCATTTTGGCTTCTTTGTCAAAGGTCAAGTGTCCTCAGAGAGCCAGAAGAATGAATGGAAATATGCATCTACTCGGGTTTGGATTGGTGGAACCTCTAGAAAATCCCAAAGGTCTGGAAAGTGAGAAGCATCAGGACACAATGCAGCCTACCTTAGCAGAAATGTCCTTGTGTGGGGAGTTGGAGTATGAACATTCCACCTTCAGTAGATTGACATGGCCCCCAGTGGAGGGATGAGGTCTCCAAACTGACTTCAATATTTTGACACAGAATTGTTCCTCTCTGAAAGAAATGAAGTGACAAAAATAGAACATAGACTGAAGGGAAAACTTGGATTACATCCTATGGGTGGGCACCAAACCCTGAAGTTATTAGTGATGCTATGTTGTGCTTACAGAGAGTATCCTAATATAGTTGTCTTTTGAGAGGCTTTACTAGCAGCTAACTAAAATAGATACAGATACTCAAAGCCAATCATTGTACTGAGGTCATGGGATGCTAAGGAAGAATGAGGGAGAGGATTGAAGGAGATGAAGGGGATGACAACCCCACAGGAAGACCAATGTATTAACTAACCCAGACACTGGGAAAACTCAGAGACTAAGCCACCAATCAGGGAGCCTACATGGGTTGGTCGGAGGTCCTAGGCACTTAGGTAGGAGAGGATTTCCTTTTCTACCCTCAGGGAGACAGGATGCACCTAATCCTGTAGAGACTTGATGCCCCAGGGAAGAGGAAAGCCCTCTTGGAGGGGAAAACTCCCTCTCAGAAGTGAAGGAGGGTGGCATGGGGTGAAGAAATCTGGGAGGAGAGACCAGAAAGGACTCAACATTTGTGATGTAAGGAAAAAATAATTAATTTTTAAAAGTGACGTACCTTAGAAAAGAACCTGAGGAATGAAGGTGGTATGTTTTTATGTGTATGGTCCAGAGTCAAGGTTTGTTTTTCTATTTGTCAGGCATGTCAGACATGTCGTAGCTCAGGAAGCAATGAATGAAATTAGCATTATCCACATAAACAGTGAAGTGGGGTGATTTTGAGAGAGGACTCTAAGTTTTGAGATGAGTGGGTGAGATGTAGAGTGCTATACAAGCAGGGTCATAAGGTCAAGGCCAGCTTGGAATCCACAGGAAAGCCCTCTTCAGTACATCAATCAGAATATCTAAATGTTCTCAGCTTTGAAGTAAGCTCCTTTATTTCTTATTTTGTGTACTCCTGTATAAAATCTTTAAATAGTAAGTTGAAAATATAGAGTATAGTTTACCATTAATGAAACATTATTTTTCTCTTGTTACTTCATACCCAGATCCACAATGGCAGTAAGAGAGGGCAGAGCTTCTTAGATTACTAGTATGCATGGGTTTGCTTTATCAGGCTTATGCTAGGAAAGGATTAGCAAGCTCCTTTGGAGAGAACATTTGCAGGGAGCCTAGAGAAGACACAGTTGTGATGGACAACTTCTGAGCAGCATGGAAGAACTAGGAGACACGCTTTGGGGGCTGACTTCAGGCCCTTTGCTTCCTGGGGGCACTGCTGTTGCCACACCTAGGGAGATTCACTTCAGCACTTACTAACACTCCCCACATGCTCTGTTCTCACAAGGTGTGAGCCTTCCATCCTCTTCATCAGGTGTATCTTTATCCCCAGAATACTGCTGAGCCAGAACCTGTCACAGGACCAGTAACCCTGCCAAGTAATGTTAGTATTATGCTCAAGGAAGATATAACTGTACAATGAGTTGCTTGGCACCAGAAAGAACATGCCCAGAATTCATGCCAACTAAATATTGTTTCATGACTCTGTCATTGTCTCTGACACTGGTTGGCATGGGGCCATGAAACAGGAATGTACAGTGAACACTCACCTATATGACTTGAAACTCTATACCATATGACTGAAAAATTAATGGTCAACAGTAGACAAATAACAGCTACCTGATCAGGGCCTTGGGAACCATAGCACAAGCTGGTGTAGAGGACAGATTCCATTACCTTAGTTCTATTGCCACATGTCTGTTTTGGTGCTATGGAAAGGGTATATGTTGTTGATCAACAGTCAATTCGAGAGTTAGGTCCTAAGTATTGAGGGAGTGGATTATGAAGCATTTAAGAAACAGTGCTTATGGGGGATACTGGTGGGTTCTCTCTGTACAGTAGGTTATAGATTTCAACCCTCCTGTTTCTCCACGTGAGATGTAACTCTTCTTCCCACATAAGTATACTATTGCCCATACGTGGTACCCAAGCCTGTTCTACGCCTTCAAAGAGCACATTACTCCTGTCTTTGTAGAAAATCACATTTTTGAATACTGATCAGAGGTCTCTGGACATCAATTTCTTCTACTGATGAAAGGTGTGTTAACCACGTTTATGAGCATTTCTTCACATGATCAACAGCTATGATCATAGACTGGCCCAGGAGACATTATGGAACATTGGGAGAGACCCAAAGCAGTCATGATGAAGTGGTTTGCTGCTGTTCACAAAGGTTTCTGACGGACAAAGGAGACTGAGAACAGAGACAGCACACCATTCAGAGTAGAAATGGATGGAGCTCATCTAGCCCTGTATCTGATGCATTTAACCCCAAGAAGTCATCAGAATTGATATCGGAGAACTCAGGCAAGAATTACAGAGAAAGCTTTGGGAAGCTTAAATGACATCTATACCATCTTCCTATGGCATTGACACATTTCTGGCCCATTGCCTCTCTCCCCATCACGCTGACATGTATGGATGTCCTCTGGGTTCTGCATCAGTTACTTTTCTCAGTATTACAGGTGAATGCTTGATAAAATGCAAAGTAAGGAGTAAGTTTGGTTCATTTTCTCTCATTGTGTAAGTGGATATAGACCCAATACAGTGATGCGGGCATTGCTGCAAGAAGAGCTGCACTGAGTCAGCAGGTGCAAGAAGTCTCTAAATTCAGTGACAAAGAAGCACAGTGTACAGATGCCACTGGGAATATCAAGCACATGGCCCATCCTATCCCTCAGAAATCCACTTTATCCATTCAGGCACTACTATGTTCTAACAGAGTGCCCCCTTGGTGAGAACCAGGTAGTTAAATACCTGTTGGGAGCAGTTTGTATCCAACATATCTACTACCTTTCTGTAATTATAATTTCTTGGGTCTTCCTTTGCTTGGATGCAAAGCTGTGAGTCTGGGTCTTATGCTTCTTAAAGTCATAGTTTGTTCTTTGTTGCAGACTTTGAAATGAGTTTCATGCACCTGTACACACACATTCTTTGTTAGTGTTCACTATTTGAATGTGAAGATTGAATCTTTACAAGTTTATAATTGACCATTTCTTTATGTAGCAGCAACAATGAACTATTTTCCATCTTGCCCCATTCATACTTCACATGCAATTCTCAATTTATAATCTTATGAACTAAAAAACAAGCACAACTTTTCCTACTGTCTTTAAAATAGTACCTGTAAGAGGTGACTTTTCCTGATGTCTTGTACTATGATCTTCTAAATTCACACCTCATGATTCTAGGTGTGGCAACCACTTGGGAAATACTCATTGAGCATACTCATTCATGCACAAGAAATGCCCATGCCTGTTTAGTTGTTTTTCACTCGTGGAAAAGGGGAAGATCTGACTACAGACTTGCTTCAAGTCTGACATAGCATCGTAAGTAAAAGACAGAGCACTTGATGTCTGTCCTACTTTCTACTCATAGTATTTTTTGTTATTTATCGATTTGTTTCACTTCAAAAAGCAAGAAAAATAGAGTCCCACATTTAAAAAGTTCGAAAAAATCAGAATATTACATATCAAATGAGTTGTTCTCCCAGATATTATCTCATTCTGTTAACTTTGGGAGGGCTGTTGGCATCATTTGAATTAGTTATATTGATTATTATTTTTGTTTTTATATTCATTTTCTCCCAAAGAAAAGCTTTAGAGTTTGCTGACATGCTTGATAGAGGTAAACTGTTTCTCATAAAAATGTATGCCCTATTAAGATTGTTGATTTCTTAGATATTTTTTAAAAATATCTATTGGAATACTCCAAATTAAGCTCATTTTCAATGCTCGACTCTCTGACTCCTTCTACTTTGTTTTTTCATTTTAGCTGTGCAGAGAGTGTGCATGTCTCTACAAGACTCCTGCTGCTCATGCACAGTAATATCTTCTAGAATAGTCTAACCCCTAGGCCCTTTGTCACTATGTTCTTTTCTATTTCAGAATGTCACATCAATGGAGTAATATAGCATGTAACCTTTTGAGACTGGCTTACTCCATTCAGCTTGATGCCTTGGAGATGTGCCCAGGCCATTGTACGATCAATGCTCTATCAGAGCATACTACTCCATTCAGTTATTAAAGGATATTTTGCTCACCCCACCTTTTCAGTAATTATAAGTACAGCTGCTATGAACATTCACGCAGTTTTTAATTTTTCTAGGTTGAATATTTTGGCATAGATAATTGAGTGATACAGTAAATATAAGATTGACTTTAAAGAAATTATTTATTTAATGTTCTTCTAGAGTGACATTGCATAAGGCCATCCTCTTTACAATGTGATTCTTAAGGTTGCTGTTTGTTCGTTGAAGCAGATTTTGAAGTGAGTTTCATATGCACACACATGCTTTTACATTGCAAGAGAATGACCAGTTTCTTGATAATTTTCCTAACATTTCTATTGTAGGAATTTTCATTTTGACCTCCTCCCAAGAATGCCTTTGTGTTCCAATATAGTATAATTGAACATTCCTATAACTTCAAATATTCAGGCAACTATAACTTGGTTACTTGCTTTTTTTATTCATTAGTGAATGTCAAATTTTAAAAATTATGAGTTACTTAACTTTTGAATATAGTTCCATGACGAAGAGTCCAGTCGAGGCTAGATTTTTGTCCTTGTTTTTGTTGTTTGTTGTATTAATATGGGTGGCTTCTTTCCTATATAAATGAATTTCTTTTACATAAATGAAATTTTTTTCACATATGATATTTGACAATATTTCAACCCAGTTATTAAATCCACTCATTCACAGTGACAGAGCTCCTTCTGCAAGGGTGCAGTACTAATCTTTCTCAAAATTACCATCAATGGAGAAACAAATATTCACACATTCTCATTAAAACCACACCAATATTCTTAGCAATTTCTTGAAATGTTTTCAAATTTGGTAAAGCCCAATTTAATATATATTTGCTTATTGAAAATAATATTTTCCCCTCAAATAATAGATCCTTATTCTAGTTTTCCCTCCCTGTACTTCTCTGAATTCCTCCCAACTGACTTTCCCACATGGATCCACCTAACTCTTTCTTGCATTAGAAAAGAAACCAGTTTTTAAAAGATAGTAATAAAATATAATAAGATAAAACAAAATCTAACACATTGGAATAGGACAAAACAAACAAAACAGTAGCAAAAGGAAAGGCACATGAACAGAAACAGACACAGAGATCCACCTTTTCTTCCACTAAGGAATCCCATACACTACTAAACTGGATGCCATAATATGTTTACAAAGAACCCGTAAGTTAAAGGTAAAAATATATGTAAATAAATTACAAAATTAAAAATATAAAATTAAAGAAAGAAGAAATTAAAGGAGAAGAAGAAGGAGGAGGAGGAGGAGAAGGAGGAGGAGGAGGAGAAGAAGAAGAAGAAGAAGAAGAAGAAGAAGAAGAAGAAGAAGAAGAAGAAGAAGAAGAAGAAGAAGAAGAAGAAGAAGAAGAAGAAGAAGAAGAAGAAGAAGAAGAAGAAGAAGAAGAAGAAGAAGAAGAAGAAGAAGAAGAAGAAGAAGAAGAAGAAGAAGAAGAAGAAGAAGAAGAAGAAGAAGAAGAAGAAGAATATTATTCACATGCAGTAAGAGACAGGAGCCATTACGATGCTGGTGAGTTCATTCTATTGATCATTTATTACTAGGCTTGCACCCTACCCGAAAGAGAAGTTTGTTTCCCCAGTGAGAAAAGTTTAATGTAAACAAAAATTTTATTTGTAA
Source organism: Rattus rattus (assembly GCF_011064425.1). Classification (NCBI taxonomy): domain Eukaryota; kingdom Metazoa; phylum Chordata; class Mammalia; order Rodentia; family Muridae; genus Rattus; species Rattus rattus. The sequence continues at coordinate 17,348,667 of NC_046168.1, read as the reverse complement.
GTCCTTTTCAATTGGAGATAGCTTCTGGGTTTGGACAGGGGAATATGTATATTTCTCATTTCAGCTCTAGGAGCCCATCTGGTATAGAGATATTAAGACTTGCTGAATGTTCTCAGTCTCTCTAATGTAATATTCATTTAGAAGGTCATTTTTATTGGTGTTCTTCATTATCTTTTGCTTTTACACTCTTGCCATTTCCTGTTCTGTAGTATTCCCTGAACCCTGAATGAGAGAAGAAATTTGATGGCCACATCCCATTTATGGCCGAGTATTCCAGGGTCTCTCATTCTCTGCATAGTATCTGGCTGTGGGTCTCTGTGTTTGTTCCCAGCAGCTGCAAGAGGGAACGTCTCTGAGTTACGGCTGAGACCCACTGATTTAAGTATGCCTGAAAGGGATTATGAATCATTTATTGCTACATTGCTTCTATTTGCTTGATTAGAACAGTAGTATTCATTTTACCCAAGGTCTCTATCCTATCTAATCTCAGGTTCTTGGTTATTCAAACAGTGTCACATATAGGTTCCATCTCATGTAGTGGACCTTTAGTGAAATCAGATATCATTTGTTACTTCCACAAACTGTGCCAGCAATGCACTAGCATATCTTGTAAGCAGCAGGCCATTGCAGATCAAAGGGTTTGTGTTTACCTTTCTCTTTGGTAGCATGCCGACCTCCTATAATATAAACCAGAGTTCTCAACCTTCCTAATTCTGTGACCTTAAACAGTTCTTTATGTTGGTGTACCCCCAAACTATAAAATTATTTTCTTTACTACTTAATAACTCTAATTTTCCTACCATTATGAATTGTAGTATAGATATTTAGCATGCAGGATATATAATGTGTGATCCCCATGACAGGGTTGTTTGACTCATCAAAGGGGTTATGACCCCCAAGTTTAGAACTGTCATAGACATAAGTAGAAAGGGGTGAAGGCTTTATGTAACCACTGTCTTTACTTCACAACATTCAGTGAGTTTTGTAGTCTTGGGACGTTTGAGGATTTCTATCACTTGTTGGCCAACAACTCAATTCGATGCAACCCAATCCCAATATTGGAAGCTTTATTTGGCAACAAAAGATTGCCAAATGGGGGCTTTGTTCCCCTAATTATCTGTCAATTTCATTTAGATAACCATTATATATGAATATAGTTTAGGAATATTTCATGGTACTAGGTTTCCATACTATCCATCAAATAGCCCTTAATCATAGCTGTCTTTCTCCATATTTCCTTCGTTTACCCCATCTTCTCTCCAACTCCCCACTTGTTTTTTCTGTTACCATTTTCCCTTCAATCCATTAATATCTATTCTATCTCCACCACAAGTGGAGATTGAACTTTAATTCTATCCCTATCCTCTGTAGTTCTAAGGATTGTAGCTTGGTTGTCGTAGGCAACATAATGTTAACAGATAAATGAATACATTCAATATTTGTCTTTCTGTTTCTAGGTTACCTCATTTAGAATTTTTTTCTAGTTCCATCAATTTACCTACCATTTTTGTGATTGTTACTGTGCAAATGTTCCAAATTTTCTGTCCATAATTTGCTAAGGGGCATTTAAATTTTCTAATTTATGCCTATTACATATAGACCAGTAAGGAACATGGTTGAGCACATGTCTCTGTAATAGGATGAAGTATTCTTTGAGTATGCATTGAAGAGAGCTGGATCTTCAGGTAGATTGATTAGTTGATCCTGAAGAAATGACACATGGATTCCTATAATGTCTGTTCAAGATTGTAGTCTCACAAGCGATAGATGAGTATTCCCTGACTCCAGACCCTACCTACCATGAGCTTGCAGTTGTTTTCTTGATCTTGGATTTTCTGACATGTTTAAAATGTAATCTCACTTCAGTTTTTATTTGAATTCCCTTGATGACTAAGGGCAATGAACATTTTTAAGTGTTCCTCAGCCATTTGCATTTCCTGTTTTGAAGTACCTTGTTGTTGTTGTTTGGAGTTGTGTTCCATTTTAATTAGGTTTTGAGACTTTATATATTTTTGGATATTAGCCTCCTATCAGACATGTAGTTGGCAAAAATCTTTTCCTATTCTGTATGCTGCAGCTATGTATGAATAAATGGTTTCTTTGGTGCACAGACATTTTTCAGTTTCATTAGGTTTTATTTATTAATTGATCTTAATTCCTGTGATAACAACAGTGCTCTGTTCAGAATGTCTTTTCCTATGCTAATGAGTTCAAAAATTTTTGAACTATCTCTCTTATCATATGAATTGTATCTGGTTTGATGTTTGTTTGTTTGTTTGTTTATTTAGTTTTTATTTATTTGACAGCACCATTTATTTATTTATTTTTCTTTTGTTGCATTAAGGTCTCCATTTTGATCCATTGATGTGTGTCTTTTTATCCAATCATGCTCCTATTTGTTTCTGAAATGATTGCATTAAATTTTTAAGATTTCTTAGTTTTCTTATTTATTTATTTATTTATTTATTTATTTATTTATTTATTGTGTGTGTGTGTGTGTATGTGTGTGTGTGTGTGTGTGTTTCTCAAATGAAGTTGAAAATTGTCCTTTCAATATCTGTGAAGAATTTTTGTAGCCGTTTGATAGATATTGCATTGAATTTATAGGATGGACTTTTTTTTCTATATTAACCCTATTGATTTCCTGCACATGGTAGATGCTTACATCTCCTTATATTTTCTTCTGTTTTAGTGTTTGTATCATAAAAGACATTCACATTTTTGGTTAGTTACCCCAAGATGTGTTGTATTATTTCAGGCAATTGTGGAAAATATTGCTTCCCTGATTTCTCTCTAAGTCATGTTTGTGAGTTAATTTTGTACCCAGATATTTTGCTGAAAATGTTTACTGGTTGTTGGAGTTTCCTGGGGAAATTTTAGGTTCTTTCATGCATATAATTATATCATCTGCAAATAAAGATACTTTGACTTCTCCCTTTCTTATTTGTATCCATGGAATCTCCTTCAGTTGTTTTATTGCACTCAATGGAACTTAAAGTGATATATTGAATATGTATGGGGAAAATGGACAACCTTGTTTTGTTCTTGATTTTAGTTGAGTTCTTTGAGTTTCTCTTCCTCTAAATTGATGTTGGGTATGGATTTATTATAAATTGTCTTTATTATGTTGGTGTGTCCTTATGTACCTAGTTTCTACAGAACTTTTTACCATAAAAGGTGTTGGATACCTTTTGTTTTGTTTGTCCTATTGATCCATGAGTGAGGGGAGGGCTATCTATCTTCTGATAGCTTTTCAGTCTCTCTCTTCAAAGAAATTTGGTCTTTTGCTTGTAATTAGGATTTTCAAATAGAATATTTTTTGTATTTTTTGTGTCTACTTTAAAGGGTGTTGGTTCCATTATTTATTTCTCAGTCTCGTTTGTCATTTGTACATAAGATGGCTACAGTTTTCTTTCTTTTATTCTTTTCTTAGTTAATCTAGTGTCCAGCATTTTAACTAAAGTTATTTCTCAAATGTAGAAGTTCCCTGGTAAAATTTTTGAGGTTGCTTATGTATCATTGGTAATAGGGATATTTTGACCTTGTCTTTTCAAATTTGAATCCCTTGATGCCTTACTGCTCTAGCTAGAAATTCAAGTACTAATTTGAATAAATATGGGGAGCACTAATAGCCTTTTGTTGTTTCTGATTTTAGGGAAATTGCTTTGAATTTATCTCCATTTAAATTCATGTTGGCCACAGGCTTACTACAAATGGCAATTATGATGTTTAAGTATGTTTCTTGTATTCATGATCTAAGATGTTTATTATGAAGTGGTATTGGATTTTGTCAATGGCTTTTTCAGAGTCTAATGAGACAATTATGTGAGTTTTTCTTTTACTTTGTTTATATGGTGGATTACATTGACAGATTTTTCTGGGTTGAACCATTATTGAATTTCATGATGAAGCCTACTCAATCATGGTGTATGATCTGTTCTTGTGTTCTTGATTCTGTTTATACGGTATAGTACTTTATTAGTATTTTGCAGCAATGTTCATAAGAAGAATTAGTTTAATTTCATTCCTTTCCTTTATTGGACTCTGTTGGTTTTTTTGTATCAGGATTCTGAGGCTTTAAAAATGAGAAAATCAACCAATGGCCTTCCTGTGGAATTTGAGGAGAATTAGTATTAGCTATTCTTTGAAAGTCTAGTGAGGTGAACCCTAAAACCTGCTGTCCCTAGGCTTTTTTGATTGTAAGAATATTAGTGACTCCTTTCTATAGGATTATTTAAGTTGCTAACTGATTGTGATTTAAATTCAGTTAGTGTTATCTATCAAAAAATTGTTCATTTCTTTTAGACTTTTCAGTTTTCTGTAGTGTATAGTTTGAATTATGACCTAATGATTCTTTTGATTTTCTTGGTGTCTGTTATACCTCTCTGTTAATTTCTTAATTTGTTAATTTATATATTCTCAATTTGTCTTTTAATTAGTTTGTCTATCTTGACCTTTTTTAAATTTAATTTGATATATTTTATTTATTCATTTTACATCCTGCTCACTGCCACCCTGTTGGTCAACAACTCTCACAATAGTTCCTTTCTTCCTTTCCTCTCTGTCTGGGTGAGGCCCCCTGTGTATTCTCCAACACTGGCATTTCAAATCTCTGTAAAGCTAAGTGTTTCGCCTTCCACTGAGGCCAGACCTGACAGCCCATTTAGAAGAATATATCCTAACTATATGCAACAGCTTTGGGAAGCCCCATTCTAGTTGTTCAAGAACCATTTGAAGACCAAGCTGCACATGCTGTCTACTTCCCTTTGGTTCTTTTTTCTTTTGGCTTTTTAGAGCTTTCAGGTGTGTAGTTCAGTTTATATTATGAGATCTGTCCGGTTTCTTTATGAAAGCATTAAATGTTATGAATTTTCCTCTTAGCTCAGCTTTTACCATTTCTCGTAATAAGGGGTAAATTTTACACTCATTTTCATTCATTTCTAAAGTCTTTAATTTCCTTCTTTATTTCTCCCTTGACCCATAGTCATTCCACATAGACTTGTTCAATTTCCATGAGTTCATAGCCTTCCTATTGTTTCCATTCTTTTAAAGATCCAGCTTTATAACATCATAGCCTGGTAGGCCATGTAGGTATCTGGCAGCAGGATATTTCAATACTCTTGTATATGTTGAGACTTGTTTTGTGACTGAATATGGGATTAATTTTGGACATGGTTCCCTGAGTTGCTCAGAAATGGTATATTCTTTGCTTTTGGGTGGAATGTTTTGTATATACTCATTAGGTCCATTTAGTTTATAACATCTATTATCTCTATTGCTGCTCTGCTTAGTTTATTTCTGGTAACATGCACAATGGTGAGAGTGGGGTATTGAAGTCTCCCACTATCAATGTGTGAGGGTCGATATATTTTTTCCCCATCTTTATTAACTTGAGTGTTTCTTATTTACATTTCAATTGTTATTCCCCTTCCTGGTTTCAGGGCCAACATCCCCCTAGCCCCTCCCCCTCCCCTTCTCTGTGGGTGTTCCTCTCCCCATCCTCCCTCCATTACAGCCCTCCTCCCAACAAACACATTCACTGCAGGTTCAGTCTTGGCAGGACCAAGGGCATCCCCTTCCACTGGTACTCTTACTAGGCTATTCATTGCTACCTATGAGGTTGGAGCCCAGGGTCAGTCCATGCATAGTCTTTGGGTAGTGGCTTAGTCCCTGGAAGCTCTGGTTGGTTGGCATTGTTGTTCATATGGGGTCTTGAGCCCCTTCAAGCTCTTCCAGTCCTTTCTTCGATTCCTTCAACTGCGGTCCCATTCTCAGTTCAGTAGTTTGCTGCTGGCATTTGCCTATGTATATGCTGAATTCTGGCTGAGTCTCTCAGGAGAGATCTACATCCGGTTCCTGTCAGCCTGCACTTCTTTGTTCATCCATCTTGTCTACTTGGGCGGCTGTATATGTATGGGCCACATGTGGGCAGGCTCTGAATGGGTGTTCCTTCTGTCTCTGTTTTAATCTTTTGCCTCTCTATTCCCTGCCAAGGGTATCTTGGTGTTCCCCTTTTAAAGAAAGGAGTGAAGTATTATTTTTTAATAGGGTTATTTATCTCCCTGCGGTCTAACTTTTTGAGTTTTTGTATATTTTGGATATAAACCCTCTATCTGTTCTAGGATTGGTAAAGATCTTTTCCCAATCTGTTGGTTGCCATTTTGTCCTAACAACAGTGTCTTTTGCCTTACAGAAGCTTTGCAGTTTTATGAGATCCCATTTGTGGATTCTTGATCTTAGAGCATAAACCATTGGTGTTTTGTTCAGGAAATTTTCTCCAGTGCCCATGTGTTCGAGACGCTTCCCCACTTTTTCTTCTATTAGTTTGAGTTTATCTGGTTTGATGTGGAGGTCCTTGATCCACTTTGACTTAAGCTTTATACAGGGTGATAAGCATGAATTGATCTGCATTCTTCTACATGCTGACCTCCAGTTGAACCAGCACCATTTGCTGAAAATGCTATCATTTTTTCATTGGATAGTTTTGGCTCCTTTGTCAAAAATCAAGTAACTGTAGGTATGTGGGTTCATTTCTGGGTCTTCGATTCTATAGTAATGTTTCTTTTTACAAATGTTGGTGCCCTTGCATTTAGGACATTGTTGTTGAGAATTGGAATGTAGTTTTGGTAAAATTTTTTCTTTGATGAGTATACAATGGTTTTCACCATTTCTTTTCATTTATTTTAGTATGAAATCTAATTTCTTAGATATTAGAATAGCTAAATCTGCTTTCTTCTTGGGGCCATTTTCTTGGAAAATCTTTTCCCATCTCTTATTCTTTATATGCAGTTGAAGGAAGGATCTTGCCTTCACTCCATTTGTTAGTCTGTGTATTTTTATTAGGGCATTGAGTCCATTGATATTGAGATATAATATTGAATAGGAATATTTAATTCCTGTAGTTGGTGTTAGTAGTGTGTGTGTGTGTGTGTGTGTGTGTGTGTGTGTGTGTTCTTTACTTTTTTGGGTTATACAAATATGAGTTATTTATTACTTTTGTTTTTGTTGGTGTATTTAACTTCCTTGCATTGGGGTTTTCCTTCTAGTTACTATGGTAGGGCTTGATTTGTGGACAGATATGGTTTATTCAATTTATTATGGAATATATTGTTTTCTGTATCTATGATGATTGAAAGTTTTGATGGATAGGCTGGCATCTCTGATCTCTTAGTCTGCAACACTTCTATTGAAGCTCTCTGGATTTTAGTTTCTATTGAGAAGACAGGTGTAATTCTAATAGGTGTGCCTTTATAAATTGCTTTGCCTATTTTATTACACCTTTTAATATTATATCTTTGTTCTCTGAGTTCAGTGTTTTATGTAGTGGGAAATTTTCATTTCTGGTTTAATCAACTGGTGTTCTGTAGGTTCCTTGTACTTCCATATGCATGTGCTTTTATAGACTAGAGAAACTTTCTTTTAAGATTTTGTTAAACATGTTTTCTGGGCTTCTTCCTTCTTTAATTCCTATTACACTTTGGTTTGGTTTTCTCATGGTATTCCAGATTTTATGAATTTTTCTGTCTGGAAATTTTTAGATTTAACATATTCTTTTTGTGATGTACCTATTTCTGAAATCATGTTTTTAATGCCTGACATTTTGTCTTCACCTCTTGAATTTGTTGGTGATGCTTGCATTTGTTTCCTTTTCCTTTACCTAGATTTTTCATTAACACATATCTTTCAGTTGATGTTTTCTTTATTGTTTCTCTTTCCCTTGGTTTTTGGCTTTTTTGGACATTCTTAAAGGAATTTTTTATATTTCCTCCAATTTATTGATTGTCTTTTCCTTGAATTTTTAAGGGAATTATTTGTTTCCTGTTGAGGTGTTTTCAACATGTTGACTGTTGTACTTTTGTTGTTGTTATTGGTGAATTATTATTATTATTATTTACTTTATTTTTATACTTCAGATTTTATTCCCCTCCCAGTCTACCCTCTGACTGTTCCACATCCTATACCTCTTTCCTCCACCTCTGTCTTCACGAGGATGTCCCAACCCCACCAACCCCACCAGACTTCTAAACTCCCTGGGGCCTCCAGTCTCTTGAGAGTTAGATGCATCCACTCTGACTGCACCCAGACGCAGCAATCCTCTGCTGTATATGTGTTGGTGTCCACATATCACTTGGTATATGCTATCTGCTTGGTGATCCAGTGTCTAAGAGATCTTGAGGATCCGGGTTAATTGAGACTGTAGGTCCCCCTACATGGTTGTCCTCTTCCTCAGCTTCTTCTAGCTTTTCCTAATTCAACCACAGTGATTAGGAGCTTTTGCTCATTGGTTGAGTGCAAATATCTGCATCTGACTCTTTCAGCTGCTTGTTGGGTCTTTTGAAGGGCAGTCATGATAGGTGCCAACAGCCTCAGTAATAGTGTCAGTCATTAGGATCTCCCCTTGAGCTGGATCTCACGTTGGACCTGTCGCTACATTTCTATCGCTGTGGTTCTTTCAGACAGGAACAATTACAGGCCAGAGTTTTGACTGTGAGATAGTAACTTAATCACTCACTTGACGTCCTTTCTTTCTGCTGGAGGTGTGCTTTACAAGTTCCCTCTCCCCACTGTAGGTCATCCAGCTAGGGTCCCTCCCTTAGAGCCCTGAGAGTCTTTCACTTCCCAGGTCTCTAGTATATTCTGGAGGGTCTTCCCAACCTCCTACCTCCTGAGGTTGCCTGTTTCCATTTTTTATTCTAGCTTTCAGGGTTTTAGTCCCTTTCTCCCACCTAATACCTGATCATATTTCCCTCTTTCCCTCCTCATCCCCTTTCACTCTCAGGTCCCTCTCCCTCTGCCCCATTGTGGTTGCTTTCTTATCTCTCCCAAGTGAGACTAAGGTGTCCTCACTTGGGCCCTTCAGCTTGTTAAACTATTTGAGTTCTGTGGACTCTTATCTTGGATACTTTGCTCTTTTTTGGGGAGTGGGGTGGGATGGCTAATATCCATTTATTATTGAGTATATACCATGTATGTTCTTTTAGGTGTGAGTTACCTCATTCATGATGATAGTTTCTAGTTCTATCCATTTGCCTGCAAAACTCAGGGTGTCCTTGTTATTAATAGCTTGGTAGTATTCCATTGTGTAAACGAACCACATTTTCTGTAAGCATTCTTTTGTGAGGCATCTGGATTGTTTCCAGCTTCTGCTAATCACAAATAAGGCCAATATGAACATGGTGAACATGTACCCCTGTTCCATGATGTGGCATCTTTTGGATATGTGCCCCAGTGTAGTATTGCTGGGTCTTCATGTAGATCTGTTTCCAATTTTCTAAGGAACCTCCATATTGATTTGCAAAGTGGTTGTACCAGTTTGCAATCCCACCAGCAATAGAGGGGTGTTCCTTTTTCGCCACATCCTTGCCAACATGTCACCTGAGGTTTTGATCTTAGGCATTCTGATTGGTGAAAGGGCAATATTGGGTTCTTTGGTTTTTAGTGAGTTGTTTTTTCTCTGATCATTTCAAATGTTATTCCCTTTTTCCCAGTTTTTGACCCATTTCTTTAGGTGATTCTCAGCTAACCTTCCTTAAACATTTCAAGAGTCCTCAGTTTCAGAAGGTCATCCTCTTTAGTTCAGTTGGACAATGGGTCCCATTTTTTTTTGGTAAATTGGGTTCTTTGTTTTTAGGGCAATTCCTTCAATGCTTTCTCTAATTCCTCCAATGGGGTCCAAAGTTCAATGGTTTCTGCTATTATCCCTGTATTTTTTCATGTTCCTGATGAATATTTCTGTCATCTTCTTGGGTTCTTTTTTAAGAAGGGATGTGTGTGTGTAAAGCATTTGAAGGGCAATTTTGGTCATCCATATTCTTGAGTTTCATGGTCTGTATGAATTGTATCTTGGGAATATGAACTTTTGAGTTAATATCCACTTATCGGTGACTGTATACCATATGCATTTTTGTGATTGGGTTACCTCAACAAGGATGATATTTTCTAGTTCCAACCATTTGCCTATGAATTTCATGAAGTCACCATTTTTGATAGCTGTGTAGTAGTCCAATTGTGTAAATATATCACAATTTCTGTATCAATTCTTCTGTTGAAGGGCATCTGGGTTCTTTCCAGCTCCTAGCTAATATAAATAGGGCTGCTATGAACAGAGTGGAGCATGTTTCTTTTTTGTATGTTGGAGCATGATTTGGGTATATGCCCAGGATAGGTATAACTGCTTTCATTGTGTCCCATAAGTTTGGGTATATTGTGCTTTTATTTTCATTAAATTCTAAAAAGTCTTTTATTTCTTTATTTCTTCTTTGACCAAGTTATCATTAAGTAGAACATTGTTCAACTTCCATGTATATGTGGGATTTCTATCTTTGTTATTGAAGACCAGCCTTAGTTTGTATTGATTGGATAGGATGCATGCGATTATTTCCATCTTCTTGTGCCTGTGTGGCCTGTTTTGTGACCAATTATATGGTCAGTTTTGGAGAAGGTACCATGAGGTGCTGAATAAAAGGTATATTCTTTTGTTTTAGGATGAAATGTTTTATAACTATCTGTTAAATCCATTTGATTCATGACTTTGGTTAGTTTCTCTATGTGTCTGTTTACTTTCTGTTTCCATGATCTGTTCATTGATGAGAGTGGGGTATTGAACTCTCCTACTATTATTGTTCGATGTGTAGTGTATGCTTTGAGCCTTATTAAGATTTCTTTTATGAATGTAGGTACCCTTGCATTTGGAGCATAGATATTTAGAATTGAGAGTTCATATTGGTTGATTTTCCTTTTATGAATATGAAGTGTCCTTCCTTATCTTTTTTGGTGACTTTTGGTTGAAAGTCCATTTTATTCAATATTATAATGACTACTCCAGCTTTTCTAAGGACCATTTGCTTGTAAAAAATTTTTCCAGGCTTTAACTCTGAGGTAGGGTTTGCCTTGGTCAGTGAGGTATTTTTACTGTATGCAGCAAAATGATGGATCTTCTTTACATATCCAATCTGCTAGTCTATGTCCTTTTATTGGGAATTTGAGTCCATTGATTTTAAGAGATATAAAGGAATAGTGATTGTTGTTTCCTGTTATTTTTGTTGTTAGAGGTGGATTTATGTTTGTGTGTGTCTCTTCTTTTGGGTTCCTTGCTTGGAGATTACTTTCTTGCTTTTTGCAAGACCTTGTTTCTGTCCTTTTGTTGGAGTTTTCCTTCTGTTATCCTTTGTAGGGATGTGTAGAAAGATATTGTGTATATTTGGTTTTGTCACAGGATATCTTGGTTTCTCCATCCATGTTAATTGAGAGTTTTGCTGGATATAGTAGCATGGTCTTGCATTTGTGTTCTCTTAGTGTCTATATGACATCTGCCCAGGGTCTTATGACTTTTATAGTCCCTGGTGAGAAGTCTTGTTTAATTTTGATAGGTCTGCCTTTATATGTTACTTGACCTTTTCCCCTTAGTACTTTTAATATTCTTTGTTTGTTTTGTACATTTGGTGTTTTGACTATTATGTGACGGGAGGAATTTCTTTACACAATTATCTTTCCACGAATCCATCCCTACAAGGATAATAGATAGAAAACATAATCACAAGGAGGAAAACTACACCCTAGAAAAAGCAGAAAGAGGTCTAATTTCAAGTAACCCAAAAGAAGATAACCGCACAAACATGATTACACCTCTAACAACAAAAATAAAAGGAAACAACAATCATTGATCACTAATACCTCTCAACATCGATGGATTCAATTCTCCAATAAAAATACATAGACTAACAGACTGGATACTTAAAAGAACCAAGCATTTTGTTGCATACAGGAAACAAATCTCAGTGACAAAGACATACACTACCTCAGAGTAAAAGCATGGAAAAATCTTTTCCAAGGAAATGGTCCAAAAAACAAGCTGGTGTAGCCATTTTATTATCGAAAAAATTGACTATCAATCAAAAGTTATCAAAAAAGATAAGAAAGAGCTCTTCATATTTATCAAAGAAAAAATTTAATGAAATGAACCCTCAATTCTGAATATCTATGCTCCAAATGTAAGGGCACCTACATTCATAAAAGAAGCCTTATTAAAGGTCAAAGCACACACTGTGTCTTACACAATAATAGTGGGAGTCTTCAACGTACCACTTACATAGGTAGACAGATCATGGAAACAGAAACTAGAGACACAGTGAAACTAACAGAAGTTATGAATCACGTGAATTTAAGAGATATCTATGGAAGATTTCACACTGAAACAAAAGAATATACCTTCTTTAAAGAACCTCATTATACCTTGTCCAAAACTGAACATATAATCAGTTATAAAACAGGCCTCCATGGATACATGAAGATTGAAATAATCCCATGAATCCTATCAAATAACCATGAACTAAGACTGCTCTTCAATCACAAGAAAAAAGAGACCACATAAACAAGGAAGTTGAACAAGGCTCTATTCAATGAAAACTTGTTCAAGGAAGAAATAAAGAAATAAAAGATGTTCTAGAATTTAATGAAAATAAATGCACAACCTACCCAAACTTATGGAATACAATAAAGCAGTGGTAAGAGGAAAACTTCTAGCCAAACAGTAATGAACACAGCATACACTAGCAGGTTGACAGCACACCTAAAAGCTCTAGAACAAAAAGAAGTAAATACACCCAAGAGGAATAGCTGGCAGGAAGTAATCAAATTTCAGCTGACAGGGCTAAAATGAAGGATGTAGAAACAAAAAGAACTATACAGAGAATCAAGCAAACCAGGAGATGGTTCTTTGTCAAAATCAACAAGATAGATAAACCCTTAACAATACTAACTGGAGGACATATAGAGAGAGACTATCCAAGTTAACAAAATCAGTAATGAAAAGGGAGACATAACAACAGAATTTGAGGAAATTCCAAAAATCACCAGATCCTACCACAAAAGGCAATACTTAACCAAGCTAGAAAACTTGGATGAAATGGACAATTTTTTTTACCAGGTACAAAAGTTTACTCAGTATCATCTAAACACTCCTCTAACTCCTAGAGAAATAGAAGCAGTCATTAAAAGTCTCCCAAACAAAAAAAAATCGCCAGAACCAGATGGATTTATTGAAGAATTCTATCAGACCTTCTTAGAAGACCCAATACTAATACTGTCCAAACTATTTCACAAAATAGAAACAGAAGGAACTCTACCAAATACTTTTATGAAGCCACAATTACACTGATACCTAAACCACACAAAGACCCAACAAAAAAAAAGAGAACTTCAGACCATTTTTCCCTTATGAATATTGATGCAAAACTACTCAATAAAATTCTTGCGAACTGATTCCAAGAACATATCAAAAATGATCATTCAGCATGGTCAAGTAGGCTTTATCCCAGGAATGCAGCAATGGTTCAGTATACAGAAATTCATCAATTTAATCCACTATATAAACAAACTCAAATAAAAAAAACACATTATCATTTCATTAGATACTGAGAAAGCATTTGACAAAATTCATTACCTTTTCATGTTAAAAGTCTTGGAAAGATGAGGAATTCAAGGTCCATACCTAAACATAGCAAAGCATTTTTTATACACCAAATCAGTAGGTAACATCAAGCTAAGTGGAGACAAACTTGAAACAATCCCAATAAAATCAGGGACTAGACAGCACTTCCACTCTCTCCCTACCTATTCAATATAGTACTTGAAGTCCTAGCCAGAACAATTAGAAAACAAAAGGATGTCAAAAGTATACAAATTGTGAAGGAAGAATTCAAAATATCACTATTTGCCGATGGCATGATTATATTTAAGTGATCCCAAAACATCCATTGAATTCCTACATCTGATAAACAACTTCAGCAATGTGGTTGTATATAAAATTAACTGCAACAAATCAGTAGCCTTCCTCTACTCAAAGGATAAGCAGGCTGAGAATGAAATTAGGGAAATGAGTCCCTTCACAATAGTCAAAAATACCATAAAATAGTTCAATGTGAATCAAACCAAGCAAGTGAAAGATATTTATGACAGGAATTGCAAGTCTCTGTAGAAAGAAATTGAAGATCTTAAGAAGTGAAAAGCTTTCCCATGGTCATGTGATGGCAGGATTAATACTGTAAAAATGGTCATCTTACCAAAAACAATCTACAGATTCAATGCAATCCCCATCAAAATTCCAATTAAATTCTTCATACAGTTAGAAAGAGCAATTTACATAGTCATTTGGAATAATAAAAAACCCAGGATAGCATAAACTATCTTCAAAAATATAAGAATTGCTGGAGGAATCACTATCCCTGAACTCAAGCAGTATTACAGAGCAATAGTGATTAAAAAAAAAACCCTGTATGGTATTGGTACAGAGACAAAGTGGTAGATCAATGGAATAGAATTGAAGACCTAGAAATGAACCCATAAACATATGGTCACTTGATCTTTGACAAAGAAACCAAAACCATTCCGTGGAAAAAAGAAATCTTTTTTAACAAATGGTGCTGGTTCAACAGATGGTCAATACATAAAAGAATGCAAATTGATCCATTCTTATTATCCAGTCAAAGCTTAATTCCAAGTGGATCAAGGACCTCCACATAAAACCAGATATACTCAAACTAATAGAAGAAAAAGTGGGGAAGAGCTTCTAACACATGGGCACTGGGGAAAATTTCCTGAACAGAACACTAATGGCTTATGCTCTACGATCAAGAATTGGCAAATGGGATTTAATAAAATTGCAAAGCTTCTGCAAGGCAAAGCACACTGTAATTAATACAAAATGGCAACCAACAGAATAATAAAAGATCTTTACCAATCACACACCCAAGAGAAGGCAAATATCTTAGACACAGAAGTTAGGCTCCAAAGAATCAAATAACCCTATAAAAATGGGGTGCAGAACTAAACAAAAAATTCTTGACTGAGGAATATGGAATGGCTGAGAAACACTTAAAAAATGTTCAACATCTTTAATCAGCAGGGAAATGCAAATTAAAACAACTCTGAGATTCCATCCCACACCAGTCAGAATGGCTAAGATCTAAAACACAGGTGATCTAAAACAATAGATGCTGGCAAGGATGTCGAGAAAGAGGAACACTCCTCCATTTTTGGTGGGATTGTAAACTGGTACAACCACTCTGGAAATCAGTCTGGATGTTCCTCAGAAAATTGGACATAGTACTACCTGAGAACCCAGCTATAACACTCCTGGGCATACACCCAAAAGATGTTTCAACCTATAACAAGACACGTGCTCCACTATGTTAATAGCAGCCTTATTTATAATAACCAGAAGCTAGAAAGAATCCAGATATCCCTCAACAGAGTAATGGATACAGAAAATGTACATTTACACAATGGAGTACTACTCAGCTATTATAAGCAATGACTTCATGAAATCATAGCCAAATGGATAGAACTAGAAAATATCATCCTGAGTGAGGTAACCCAATCACAAAATACATACATGGTATGCACTCAATGATAAGTGGATATTAGCCCAAAAGCTCTGATTACACAAGATATAATCCATAGGCCACGTGAATCTCAAGAAGAAGAAAGACTTAAGTGTGGATTCTTCAGTCTTTCTTAAAAAGGGAAACAAAACTATTAATAGGAGGAAAGTTTGGAGCAGAGACTGAAGAAAATGCTATCCAGAGACTGCCCTACCTAGAATTCATCCTATACGCATACAGCCACCCAACCCAGACAATATTGTTGATGCCAAGAAGTTCATGCTGACAGGAACCTGATATAGCTGTCTCCTGAGAGGCTCTGCCAGAGCATGACAAATGCAGAGGCACATGCTCTTAGCCAACTGAAAATGGGGTCTGCAATGGAGGAATTATAGAAAGAATTGAAGGAGCTGAGAGGATTTGCAACCCCATAAGAAGAACAGTACCAACCATCCAAAGCTCCCAGGGACTAAACCACCATCCAAAGAGTACACATGGACAGACCCATGTCCCCAGCTGCATATGTAGCAAAGGATGGCCTTGTTGGGCAACAGTGAGTTGAGAAGCCCTTGGTCCTGCCAAGCTTGATGCCCCAGTTAAGGGAATGTCAGTGCAGGGACGTAGGAAGAGGTGGGTGGATGCGTTAGGAAACACCTTCATAGAAGCAGGGGGAAGAGGGATCATATAGAGGGTTTATGGAAGGGAAACTGGAAAAGGGATAGCATTTGAAATGTAAATAAAAATATCCAATTAAAAATTAATTATCGGCTAATGGAGAGTAGGAAATTAAAGTATCCATGAACATACTAAATTTTAAATGTTATCTTGGAATTAATTTGTGAGATAACTAATTTATTTCTTAGCAGTGGTATCACTATATTCTAAGCACCAAGCACCGGGAGGCAGTGTTAAAAGGGAAAAAAAAGATCTGGTTACATTTCATCTTTAGAAACATAATGTGGTGACTTATGTCTATCTTAACTTAGATCTGCAGGATCAACTCCTTATCATGGTTGTAAAATTTAATTTTTTTGATACATCGGATTCAGGTTGTAAATATTTTCTAGAGGAAATATTTTCTATGTTTATGATCTGTAGTATGCTCTTATTGCCTCAGCAATAAGAACAATTCTCGCCTACATGATGAATCAACAATATGCTCTCCAATAAAGTAAAATAAAATGAAATGAAATAATAAAATAAAATAAAATAATTTTGCTGTTTAAGTGAACAAAAGCTACAATTCACAACAAAATACTGTAGGCCTTCAACTTAGTTTTCAGAAATGTTTGTCTTTAATAACAGAATCTTTAATACATGTGAGACTATTCATACTATGCATATAATATAAAAATATATTACATATAATATGTATATTCTGTATGATATATAATATATGTAATAATATATTTTGCATTATATAATATAAATATTTGCATAATTATATAAATATAAATTTATATAACAACACATATAAAATATTATATAAATATAAATGTATGGATATAGACAAATATTTATCTTATGTAAATATGTGGATAGTCATGTAAATATAACATATTTATATATATATAATATAGATATGAAAGCTGCAAAATAAAAATATATATAAAAATTGTTCATACAACTATTTTATATATAATATAATATAATAATATATTGTTTTAATATCTTACACTGATGCAAACCTGAATCAACTGGGAATAGAGTCTCACTGAGGGATTATCTGTTTGGGCTGGCTTGACAGGGTGAGCATGTTTGTAGGAGATTGGATCAGGACATAGTTAATTTTAGAAAACATAATGTGGCAAGACGAAATGTTTAAAATCCAAAAAAAAAAAAACATTATACAAAGTGGTGACTTATGTCTATCTTAACTATAGA
The DNA here is from genome assembly GCF_011064425.1 of Rattus rattus. NCBI lineage: Eukaryota > Metazoa > Chordata > Mammalia > Rodentia > Muridae > Rattus > Rattus rattus. Next base: position 17,331,403 of record NC_046168.1, on the reverse strand, counting down.
TCAATGCAGGATCGGCCTTAAAGAACTCCTAAAATTTAGAGAATAGACAAGATTTGATTATCATGGAATTTGAAAAATTTAAGTTTTCTTTTTTTTTTTTTGATACATCATGGATTCAGGTAGAGATGACTGGTTTGAGCTTTGTAAATATTTTGTCTAGAGGAAATATTTTCTATGTCTAATGGTTCTTTAACAAATATTATTTCTATTCTGCTTTCTCTATTTTCTTTTTTTCTGAGCATAAAATATGTATCAATCAGCAGTTCATCTGTATTTCTCAATGATACATTCTTAAAATTAAACATATCTCATTTTATGTTGTTTTCTGTATTTTCAAATCACTAACTTTTTCTTCTACTGTGTTAATCTCTGTCACATTTTGTTTGTCTAAAATTTCATTTAGATAATTTCAAACTGGTTAATTTTCATGTAGTCTTCATCTAATTTTCTTTCTGTATGTTTTGCTTTATAATTTTTTAAACAAATGACAATGATGTCATAATTAAAATTTAAGGGCCTTATTTTCCTACTGCAAAGCTTTCATGAACTTATCTAAGAACACAATGCATTTACTTTGGTCCTTTTAATATGAATTGTGTTGTCCAGTGATCCTAATGTTTGAATTATAGATTTATTTTGCAATTTTGATTCATGTGTTTATTTGACTCCAAGTTTATTGAAGATATTTTAGCAAGTTTTGTATGCAAATCCCCTAACAAGATGTCTACAGTCTTGAATTTCCTGTTTCCTTAGGCACTTAAACATGAAGTAGATATTTAGAGGTACTTCAGTGATTTTTACTCTGAGAAGTTGTTGATTTCAATGTTGATTTACTCACATAGTCAATAGCTCAATTCCATACCGGAAGGCTGTACCCTTCTCTCACCTTCCTTTTACATTTTCCAATAAAATAGTCGTTCCAGGAAGAAAATTTCAAATTGTTAACTAATATTTATTTCTAAAAAGTAAGCCTCAACACAGATATGTCTTTTATCACTAAAAATGGGACCACTTATTAAGGACACTTCTTCAGTATAACCATGAGTCCCTTTTTAAAAATCACTCTTTATTGATTTAATTTGTTGTCTGAAAATGTCCCCTCTCTCTTTTCTCCCTCCTCCTTCCAAAATCCTTCTAAATCTCTGTGTTTATGTCCTAAGCAATGGAGAGTGTCAGTCCTAATCAAGATGGTTAAACTTCTTGACCACTAAGCTCCTGGAACTCATAGCTTGTTCCTGCAATTGCTCTCAGAAGACCCAAAGTGATCTGATTCATAGATTTTCATTTTCGTTGTTACCTATCTACTGTTCTTAATTCATTTATAATGCTATCATGTAGTAATGACTATAATTATATATATATATTGATATATTATATTATATATATTACAAATCTGTCTCCTTAATATTTAGGACTTTAAGACTGGTTCAAATGATTGCCCACTCACTGAGCTATGTACTTTCGGCACTCATGAGCCATGTTTTCTCTCCCTATAGCATACCAAACTATCTTGAGTGCTGCCTGCATCAATTCCTGAATCACTTCCTTTGTTAGAAAACAAAGCCCTTTGCTTTGGTAGCTCAGAACCCCTGCCCCTGCCTCATTCAAATGTTTTAATTATCTTGCTTTTTACAGATATGTTTCTTCCCCCTACAACATTTTGTTGCTTGCAGAAAGGCTGACAAGGCAGCTGACACAGTGGCTATTACATTGAATAGTTTCTAAACAATATCATTTTGCTGCCCTTGTGCTTTCACTGAGATTATAGGGTGTCTTCTTCTTTGTGGAACAATGCAGTTCAGATCCACACCAGGGGTCCTGAACAAATTCCATCCCAACCTTCAGAGCTTCCAAATTAATGCAATTATCACCAAAGATGTCATTTTGGGCACTTGCAGAATCACTAGAGTAGTTCATCTTGACAAGCCAAAGAAAGCAGGAATGGAGTAATCAGAGTGTATGATGAACAGCACATGTGGTAATAATGTAAATGAGCAGGGTATGTCCATACACAAGCGATAGCTATACACACGCATGGCGAAAGATCTGAACTGGGACATGACAGTGGGAATGGCCCACTAAACACCTGCTGAAATTCAATGAGACATCTTCAAAACCTGAGCATCCATTTGAATCCTGGTGTTTGGTGGACATCGTGGAGCAGTAAGAGGAAGGATTTCTTGCTCCTGGACTCTGCCAGGCTTTTTGTAGGAGGTCATTTAAATTGCCACCATTCTATGCCAATAACAACCACTATTACTTTCTTCCTATTTCTATTGGAAAGGGAAAATGAATCTAACTTTCTTTGTTTCTGTTTCCCTTTAACCCAAATTTATTAGAGTATGCTATGGTCTATTTCTAGGATGTGATTGGGCCCTGTGTAAGGTAATTATTTTCAACACGATAAATATTCTAGGAGGTACATGGAGCTGAAAGAGTTCAGGGGTTAACATTTCTAATGTCTGAATTTGTGAACATCCCAAAAGACAGAGATCTGAATGGAAAATCACAATATCCACTCACCTTAACTTGTTCCACAGATATTCTTTGCAGAAGAAAAATACAATCCCCCAAGTCATGGTTGAACATATTTTCCTGTGGAGATACAGAACATGGTGAATGGATTAGAGTTCCTATCATATATAGAGAGGTCTACCTTTCTGCCAGAGTGTTCTTGGGTCCCACCTGAACATTTCTCGGAGGAGGCAGGGCAAACTCCAGAAGCCCAAAAGTGAGAGTTCACTGCCTGTGTTTCCTTCACATGACAAAAAGGGGAAACAGTAGGAATCTGGGACAAATGCTATGGTTCCTGCTTTCCTCTCTGCATACCTAGTCTGTCACCAGGATAGGGAGTGAGACACAGGGGACTATGGCTACATTTTCACCTCAGGGTATCTGGAAACAGGTAAAGAATTAGAGGCAGAGCCCAAGACTAACAGGATCCAGCCAGTTGGATGCAAGTACTAGAAGTACTAGAGAAGAGAAAGCCTCCTTCAGGAGTCTTAGGCACCACAGCTGTCTAAGGCAAAGGCCTTCCATGCAGCCCTTCTTAAGGGAGCAGCACTTTGAGATGATCCTTGCTCACTCATATGGCTTTATTTGTTGGTGAGTGTAAAGGAATACATGTTACTCAGGGTGAACCAGGTTATATACCTCTTAGGGGAAGGAATATCCAGGAAGGGAAGGTCATTGGCTGAAGGATTAGGGTACCAAAATGCCTTAGTATCATGGAAAAGCATCCCAGGGGTTATGCTAAGTGACTGTGTGTCTATGGTCTTCTCAGTGGTGGGTCCTGTTTTTTTGTTCTAGGGCAGGTACAGAGAAGCAGCCTAACTCCTGTCATTCTCAATTCCCTGAGATTCTCAGGGTCTGAGCTCACTAATCCTTATCAGTTCTATACTTGTCTGGTATATGGTCTCACATGCCATACAAGTTCACTTTACAGCTAGATTTAGGAATATAATCTTTACTTCTTAAAATTGAGACTGTGATGCCATCCGCATTCAAATGAATGACTGGCAGCAAATGTATGCTCGTTAGCTGCATTGTGTGTCAGCATTCTACTTCACCTAGGTGACGAGAATCATTTACCTTGGCCAATAATCAATAACAATAACACATTTAGAGTGGTGTTTGGGCGAGTGATAGTCGGAGTTTAATGAGATATGAAACAAATCTCCTGTGAGAAGTTTTCTCTTTTTGGGAACCAAGATCTTTGATACTCTAGAGCACTGAATTTTTTTTCCAGAGCTGAGTACTGAACCCAGGGCCTTGTGCTTGCTAGGCAAGCGCTCTACCACTGAGCTAAATCCCCAACTCCCTAGAACACTGAATTTTGGGAAGAAGAAATACAGATTTCCCAGGTGGGTTGCTGAAACTGATAGTGGAGGCCATTCTACAATTGAGACGTGGTTGAGGACCCTATATACACAGTAGGCTCCCTGCACTATGATATATCTTAGTGTATTGCACCTCACTCTCACAGAACTCTCCTCACAACCTAATCTCTCAGTTGTCCCTTCAACAGACTATTGCAATAGTTTTTCTGGTGAGCCTCTTCTGTTTACTCAGAAAGTGGAAAAACTGGTTGAGTCACTCACAGGTGTGACCTTACTAGCATATTGCCTTTGTTCTAAAGGATCCCCTCTACTCTAATGGAATATGATACAGGATATGGTGGATCCCACAGTATCATGTTATGTGCTACATTATCATGATACATCCCATAGTATCAGGTCCATGGAAATGTGTTAAATAGCGGGCCCAGGTTAAACGTGAAGTATGATGGAGATTCCCTGTGTAAAGGCTTGAGTCATATCTAGTAGATATTGATACATAGTAAGCCTTTGGCCTACGAGTAACACCACCTGTGATGTCCCAGCACTTTTCCTAGCTCGTCAGTCAGGCTCAATGTTTTAGCTTTTCTTCAAGTTTTGCCTTTCTTCACAATTTTTCAAGTTTCAGAATGAACGCTTTTCTATTTTACTTTTCTTTAAATCTTCCCTGGGCAGTTACCTATGAGTTCATACCAATTCCATGTTATTTGCGTTTCGCATGTGTTTTTAGATTTGAGGGTAAAGAGTTATAAACATATAGGTAATAATACACCTTTGCCTTGAACCCAGTGCATGATCTTACTAATATGATATAATATCTTAGAGTTTTAATTTTTTCACTAAAGATTTAAATATTGTATATAAAGATTCAATAAGAATCAGTATTGTGTACTTTATGCTTAATATTTTGTAGCTATTCATATTTGATTTTTTAATAATACTAGTAATTCTTAGGTATACCAATTTTTTAATTTATTAGCAGGTAAATATACAAAGTTGACAATTGTCACTTAAAACTGAAGGAATCTCACAATACCAGGAATCAAACCATGAGTGTATCTAAGTAAGCAATTTTCATTGTAATTATTTTTGGCTGCTCATAGTGTTTATTCATAACTCTAATAATTTCATAGTTCCAAATACAAGGTAAGTACATTCTTACCCTGCCTTTTCCTCTGTGTTTTTGCTGTGTAAAAGACATTTAGCATTTCATGTTTCATTTTCTTTATCCGCAAACTGGAGGCCCTCATTTTGACCTGCATCATCAAAAAGCAATTTCTATTAGCAAATTAATGGCTGTTGAGGCAGCTATCAATGCTAAGTATCATTCATACGAAATTGGGCTTCAATTGCCAAACAGAAAGTGAACCATTACAGGATATCCCTTTGGGAGTGAGAGTTTAAGCTTTCCCCCACCCCCTCTTTCTTTCCGACTGCTAAGAAAAAAAGTACTGGTCAAAGAGATGAGGCAAAGGCAAGGGGGAGGAGAAGGGCAGGGAGGAGAGGAGATAAAACAGTTCAAGGTTGTATTTTCCTGACTTCGTTCCTGCAATGTCGGTTTCACCCTTTATGACAAGGTCTGGGGAAGATGTGGTTTATGATGTGCTTCAAGTGTGATAAAGAAGCTGAGAGGTGAGCCCAGGAAGGGTTAGGTGTCCTTGAGGACCGGATGGGCTTGAGTACTCTGTGAGGATGGATGTTATTAAATTGAATTATTATTATTAGCACTTGGACAATGAAGAGAGGAAAAGGAGAAGAAAGAAAGAGGGCTGAATTAGAACAGCATCTGGATCACATTGTGAGAGAATTCTGTGCACTGCTCCTGACCTGTAAATGCAGTAGGGAGTCCAATAGGAGGGGCTGGTTATACAGAAATACACTGAGACCTTGCTAATTTCACAAGGGCTGAGGGGTTTGGGGTGAGCTGGGCGTGTTAAACCTGGAATTTTCTCCACATTTGTATAATTCAATCTGAGTCTCCTCTACGCTGAGAGATAAAGAGAAATAACTATTATAACTTCTGCTCTTTGAGTCTTCTTCGAACCTGCCAAAATGGATCCCTGTCCTCCGCTGTCCCTATGGCGGTGCATGTTATTCCACTTTCCCGAGGACCTTCATGCTTTTCTGATCTAAGTCACATTATTTCCACCTTTCACAGGCCAGTTTTGAAATTGCAGTCATCATTTTTATTGGCAGCAGTTAACATTTATGAAGCACTTGCCGTGTGCCAGGCACTGTGCTGAGCGCTTAGCATTTATTGTCTTGTTTTATCTTCCCAGGAGCACTGTGAGGAGGAATTCATTGACCCCATTTCCCATTTGAGAATCTTCTCTTAGCAAAGTACGGAGTGTGACTCCAGAGCCTGCAAGAGAAAGACATGGGACATCATCCTCTTTCCATGTGGTTCCAAAGATTGTGAACCTCCATATTATAGATGTTCTGGACTAAGTTGATAATTCATTCATCGGTCCTACCAGACACCCTTCCATTGTAATGGTTGATGTAGGCGAGCAGAGTAAAGACATAAAAGAATATGAGAACAGGGTACTAGAAATACTCAAATTCTGAGGAGAAACCATGACGTAGGACATGAATGGCATTCTCTCTTCTCCAGAGTACATCAAATACAAAGACTCTATTCGGGTTTTGATGAGTCCCAGAATTTAAGAACAATTTAAGAACACTTACTGGGTAGGGAGGTTATGCCTAAACAAACTGTTTAAGTGAAATACATAAATAAATGACTCTATAATCAAATAAATGGTTACAGTAGAAAATACACACACAGGTGACAAAATACGAACAAACAAAACAAAACAAAATGCCATCATCATAAGGGAGAAATTCATAGAAAACCATTAGAAAAAATACATGGTGATAGTTTTCAAATGTAGACCACAAAAGTTACACAAAAGGAAATATAAATATTGTGGGACAGAGAGAAGATTCTTCAAATAGTTTAATTTTTTTAACAAAATTATCTTTGCAGTCAAGGTGATTATTACTGAGAGAAACAAATTTGACACAAGAAACGCTCTCATTTGAAATTAAAATCAAACCAGTGAACCAGTGCTAACTGTAACGTTAATAAAGTAGAAATGCCCAAACATTTCAGTCCTACTACAGCTCTTTATTTGGAGAAAATTTAGCTCAAATCATGAAAAAAATTGCCCAAGAAATACAATAAAATAATAAAATTTCAATATTTTATAGATTTGATCAAGACACCTTGTATACATAAATGAAAATTTGAAACTTAAATTTAAGAAAAACTAATGTGTGTTATTGTGTATCCTTGTGTGGGAGAAAGATCTAGGTGCGTGCACATGCATCCTAATTACTTTCCTATTACTATGATAAGGGGCTATGACTAAGACAACTTAATAAAGAAACCATATAATATGGGTCTTACAGTTTCAGATGATTGTAGTCTGGGACCATTATGGTGAAGAACTTAGCAGCAGGTCCGTAGTCATGGTACTGATGCAATAGCTGAGACATTGTATCTTGATTGTCAGGTAGAAGGCAGGAAGAGTTCATTCAGAATGACATAGCCTTTGGAACCTCAAAGATGGCAACAAGGCTGCACCTCTTAATCTTTCCCAAATGTTTCCACCAACTGGGGATCAAGTATTCAAATGTATTAACCTATGGAAGCCATTCTCAACCAAAGTACCACAATGTGTTTCATTATAACTTCAAGGATGGATTATTTGTATATTTAACAATGATCAAAATTTCTGTTATTACCCTACCCAATGAACAATTGACCAACCAACTACATAGTCTCATTTCCATTTCTCCACTTTCCCACAAGTAGCTCTTCATTTTTATCCATTGTAATTTAAACAAATTTCAGCTCTGAGTTTCCTTTCCTGAAAATATGACCACAGATATTCTCTTGTCTTCAGCAGGGAATTAACTGCAACTAAAGTCATAATTACCTCCATTGCTTCTTGCCTGTTCTAGTATCATTTCTTCTCAAGACTGTTGCAATTGAGTCTTTTTTTTTTTTCACATTTCCCTGTACAACCTCCCATGCAACAGCTTTTAGGACAAGCCCATTCACCCACTTTTTAAAAAATTCCTTGGAAAACTTCTAATTGCCCTTTTCAGAAACTATACATAGCGCTTCTCTAGTTTTGAACCTTCTTTAGCATTCTGCAACTGTCCACGTTTGTTTTTCCTAAAGGTTCATGGTTAAAATCTTGATCACTTTTCCCTGTTACTTTTGGGAGTTGGTAGAAATTTTAGGAAATGGGGTCAAAAAGGAGAAGGCTGGAACAGAAGCAGAGTGACATTAAGAGAATTCAGTGGATCTCCCTTCTCTCTTGCCGTGCTTTCTTTCTGCTATAAAGTAAGCATGTTTATTCCACTTCTTTCTTCCTGTTTTGCTTTCTGCCTCATCAAAAGCCACACTCAATAGGGTCAACCAAACACAGACTAAAACTTCTGAAACTTCTGAAGCTGTCAGAGAAAATAAATCCTTTATTTCTTAAAAATCAATGAACTCAAGTATTCTGTCATAGCAATAAAACAAGTGAATAATGTAGCAACTCTTTCTTAAACTATAGAATCATGAGTTTTCGATGAATTCTGGAACATTCTGTTGTTCATGCTTCTGCATCTTGCTTTGTGATTATTTCCTCTTGATGCTCTTCCCGCCCTTCTTTAAGTCAGCCATATAAATTCTTCAGGTGCATCAATATTTCTCATAATTTAGATACTAATATCAAATGTATATAATATATTCCCCTTCCCTCAAATACTTTAAAGTAATTATAACTCATTTTCAAGCATTTTCTTATTTCTATTTATGCAAAATGAAGATGTTCTCATTTTAGCTCTTTGAAGTGATTTGCTTAAAATATATAAACCACATTATGAATAATTAAATGCAAACAAATATGTATTGATATATCTTTAGATGTCTAGACCTGCAAAAGGTAACTATTGAAACTATACTATAGTTTTGCAATATTTACATTTTCTCTCCTACAAGGGTAAGGAAACAATGCACACATCTTCTTTTGTATGTTTTTGTGTGTCTATGCATGTATTTGTGTGTCTATGCATGTTCATTTGTGTATACATAGAAGCCAGAGGACTATAATGGGTCTAAGTCTGAAGAAGGCTATACACTTTCTCTGAGACAGAGTTGGTCATTGACTTGAACCATACCAAGTATTTTCTCATCGAATGCTACAGTAGCAATTATCATGCAATGTCTACATAGGGTTTACCAGGCTACCTAAGAATGTGTTGCCTGCCCCCTTCTCTGTTTCTTTACTGATATCATTACTAAAGGAAAGAGAAAAACATCTATTTCTAGGTTCCACGCAGGTCTTATTATCTTGGGATCAGCTAGCATATTGATATAATCTTGCAATAGCTTTCCAGATACTTTAGAAGAGTATTGATCATCTCCAAAGCAAAAGACTCTAGCAGATTCATGTGGTCTTACCATCTCCAGGGTATAGTTACTACAATTAGTGAATTAGTATTCTAAAATACATGCACCATAGATAGAAAATGCATTCCATAAACACAGAGATAAGAAGCATCATCTGAATTCGTTAAAAGTTGAAAATAAAAAATAAAAACTTAGAAAAAATGTGAGATGAAGGGAAATGAAAATTTCTCTTCAGTAGATTCCTGAACAGGGCAGGTAGTTGGAAGTGAATAAAATGCTGTAACGTAACAGCAGAGGCATTGGTGTATTCTTTCCCCAGATTTTCTATCAAGGATCATGGTAATGAATAAAATAAAATGCCTAAGGAGCAGATGCTTTCACTACTCTGATAATTTGCTGTCCCCATGCTGAGAAATTCTATCACAGTATCTGATGCTGCTCTGCATGCAGACTTACATCCTGATGTCTCTGTGGTCCCCAGTGCAGCTTCGCTGTGAGCCCTTATGTTGACCTATAACCTTTCCCTCATTGCCTCCCTTGCCAGTCAGAGTTCAATATATCTTTGTGTCTAACTGGTGCCATTATTTACACCACTGATGCCCATTTCCAGATCAATGTATTCAGGTTTTTTTCTGTGGGATCACTATCATTGATCATTCTTACTCGACTACTTAGCATGTATGCAGAAATGGCCTTTCTTGTTTGGAATGATGAAGTTTCTTTGTGACAACAGTCTCTCTCTAGAGAAAGTAAATTGTAGTCATTTATATATCAAATCCTAGTTTGTGCGTATCATCTGCATTTCCTCTGTTTGCTCCTAAGGTTCAGGGCATCTCTCACCTGGGCTTATGTTAATGTTTGTCAATTTCATACTCACTTAGAGATTATATGATATTCATCTTTAGAACTAAAACTTTAATATTGGCCTTGCTCTATATTTCTTCCTGTTTTCTCTTCTGCCTTTCTCCCTTCATTCTTTTTTCCCTACTCTTTTCCCTCTCATTCCCTTTCTTTCATCTATCTTTCTATCCTTTTTCTAGAAAGCAAGATGGCCTTCTTTGTGAGTTTTTTTCTGACTGCTCTTTTCTACATTAATTAATTTACCCCCATGATGTCATTGTGAGAAGAGAAACAGGGCTTCCTTCCCTTTACCCAAATCATCATTCACTATAGTTCTTTTTCCAGACTGGGAATTAGATTTTTTACAATAAATTATTCATAATACTGAAAATGCCACTTTTAATAAAGAAATCATATAGGCATTTTGTGAAAAAAAAACTAAATTTAAAATATTAGTGTAAATATCCTAAACTTGATCTTTAAAACACAGCCTCTTTTTCTTTCTTTGCTTTCTTTCTTCATCCTTCCTTGTCTCTTTCGTTATTCAGCTTACATGTCTTCCTTTAATATTTTATAGTTAATTTTTAAAAGAAATGTATAGGAGTCACTATCCTCTGCTTTGTCTCTAATTCATTTTTGTCATATTGTATAGGTTTTTTATAGATAAATTTTTGTCTTTGTGAATCATGATGATATTTTCATAAACATTACTTTTTAATAACAGATAATCTCATCTGAAGTTTGTTCTGTTGATTTTTATCCTGTTGACTATTTTAACATTATACTTATATAACACACATAAGTATAAACTTTTATTGTTTTATTCTTGACAATTTTATACGTGCATAATTTACATTGTAATACATGCACAAATTGCTGTTTCATTCTTGTTACCTTATCCCTCTCTGCTTTTTCTTTTTCTCTTTTATTTTTAAATTTAAGATCCCCCATTTTCATATACTCCCCAATCCAGGAGTATCTATGATTAGATTTAACAAGTATTTTTTTAATTGAATATTGTTTTATTTTCATTTCAAATGTTATCACCTTTCCCAGTTTCCCATCCGTTATCCCCTTATCCTATTCCCCACCCCTTTCTTCTATGACGGTGTTCCCCAACCCAACCACCCACCCTTTCCCGCCTCTTTGCCTTGACATTCTTCTATACTGTTGGGTTGAACTTTGGCAGGACCAAGGGCTTCTCCTCTCATTGGTGATAAACAATGCCATCCTCTGCTATATATGCAGCTGGAGCCATGAGTCTGTCCATGTATACTCATGGGATGGTGGTTTAGTCCCTGGGAGCTCTGGTTGGTTGGTATTGTTGTTCATATGGGGTTGCAAGCACCTTCAGCTCCTTCAATCCTTTCTCAAACTCCTCCAATGGGGACCCCGTTCTCAGTTCAATGGTTGGCTGCAAGCATTCATCCCTGTATTTGTCATGCTCTGGCAGAGCCTCTCAGAAGACAGGTATACCAGTCTACTGTCAGCATGCACTTCTTGGTATTCATCAGCAATATTGTCTGGGCTTGTTGACTGCATGTATATGGGCTGGATCCCCAGGTCAGGTATGCTCTGAATGGCCATTCCTTCAATCTCTTCTCCAAACTTTAACCTCTACCTACTTATGATAATGCTCAGCCTTAAAACAATTCTTGTATTCTCTCATCTGATGCTGAAGTCAAAGCCAGTTTGACTTCTCCATATTTTATGATTTGTATAGGTGTTGCCTTCAGGATTTTGGTCTTGCTCTCAATATGTGGACAGCAACAATAGCCCCAGTTGTTTAAGGATTCCCATGGATGCCTTTGTCCAGGACCTCAATTAGATTTTACCCAACCCTGGTACTAGAAGTTCCATTTGGTCCAATGAGGCTCTGACTTTGCAATTAATTGATGATGCATGAATATAATTGTGTGTGATTGTGTGTGTGTGTGTGTGTGTGTGTGTATGTGTGTGTGTGTGTGCGTGTGTGTGTGTATGTGTGTGTGTTGGGTAGATAATATGTATATGCGTATACATATGTATACATACAGAGAGACAGACACAAGCATATTTACACACATATATGAATGTGTGTATAAATATATAAAACACTTCTGATTTGCATACTGCCCCTCAACTGGCTTTGATTGTCGCTGTCTCTCCATGTATTTCGTCTCTCACTCCCTTCTTCTGCTCCTCCACACTTGAACCTTTCATTCCTATCTCCACTTCTAGTACTTCCAGTACATTGAAAACTATCTATTATATTACTGCTTCCTTGGGAGAATTACCTGCAACTCCCCCTCTTCCACATTCTTAGTTAGTTACTCTATTCCTAATCTCTGTGGTTGTATATATTACAACATGGTTATAAGTGGCACAATAGCTCATATCCACAGAAAAAAGAATACATACAATATTTGTCTTTCTTTGTCTGAGTTACTTCATTCACGATTTTTTTCTTGTTCTATCTACTTAACTATGAATTTCATTATTTAAGACAGTGTAAGACTTCTACACGTAATGTACCATATTTTTATTATCCATTCTTCTGTTGATAGATTTGTAGATATTTTTCCAGTTTTTGACTATTATGAAGAGAGTACCAATGAACTTTTTAAAGCAAGCGTCTCTCTGGTAGGATAAAGCCACTTTGGGTGTATGCCCAAGAGTGCTTCAGCTAGATCCTGAAGTAAACTGATTCCTTACTTGTTGAATAACTGCCACAATGCTTTTCATATTCGCTATACAATTTTGCAGGTCCACAAACAATAAATAAATGTTCCCTTTGTTCCATATTTTCAACAGCATGCACTATGATTGTTTTAATCTCTCTTAGTAATTTATATTTTCCTGATGAATAAGAATGTTGAATATCTCCTTAAATATTTCTCAGCCATTTGACTTCTTTCCTTCCTTCCTTCCTTCCTTCCTTCCTTCCTTCCTTCCTTCCTTCCTTTCCTTTCCTTTTCTTTTCTTTTCTTTTCATGTTTTGAGAATTCTCCATTTAAATCTGTACTGTGTTTTTAGTAGTTATTCATTTTCTTATCTCTTTTTGAGTTCTTTATATATTTTGGATATTAGCTCCCATCAGCTATGAAGTTGGTGAAAACTTTTCCCCATTCTATAATCTGCTGCTTTGTCCAAATGATAGTGTCCTTTGCCTTTCAGTTTTATGAGTTCCATGTATTAATTGTTGATGCCACTGCTTTTGCTAATAGTGTTCCATTCAGAAACTCTTTCCCTATGCCAATGAGTTCAAGGCTATTCCTCAACTTATATTCTATCAGGTTCAGTATACTTCATTTTCTGTTGAAGTCTTTAATCCATTTGGAATTGAATTTTCACCAGGTGATGCATATGGGTCTATTTGCTTTCTTCTACATGCAGCTGTCTAATTTGACCAACATCATTTGTTGAAGATACAATTATTCATGCACGGTATATTTTTATTTATTTTATCAAAATCATGTGTCTATAGGTATATGTATTTTTGTCTGGGTTTTCAATTATTCTGCACAAATCCAAAGAAAAACCTCAACCTATCGCTTTAATGTAAGATGATATCGCTCCTGCAATATATGCTAGTGTAATGCTGTACAATTTTTGTCTGGATAAACAAACAATGTCTGTTTTGATTGGAAGCCTACTACACAAAATGGAACCTTTGCCTGAAACTACTCAGGTGACCAAGAATATGATACTTGATATACCTGTGACCCTAGGGTAAAACTAAATACAACCGTTCCAAAAAATAGTAATAAAAAGACTCCTAGTGGCATTCTGCTATACATAATGATCACTTATACAATGATCACAATATACACTTCCTCAGCCATCACAGAGAATGAGACAATCAGAGAAGCTTCCTCTTACAGTCTTTGAAAACCAATATAGAGTTCCCCAGCCCGACATTATTCAGAGAGTGAGGGTCCTTATATCATTCAGATCTAAATGTGGTATCTCCATCAAATTCCTTCCCTAAAGTCTTAGAAAACGCTGTGGTAGAAGAGAAAAAAAAGAAAGTGCAAAAGTGAGAGACAATGGAAGACACTAAAAAAACAAGACCTGCTGCCCTTTATCAACATGCTAGGTACACATATGAACTCATACAGATTAGAATGTACATTGCCCTGCACAAGTTGAAATCCTAGAGTTGAAAGAAATAGACACATGCCCCAATTCCCAACCCCCAAACAGTGTTTTTAGGATATTTGTGAGTGTGCAAATGAGTGTGTTTCAGTGTTTATATCTGTTTCTTGTAACTTTTATTGGGTTACTGCCTTCTGTTTGCTTTGTCCAATTCCAATATGTTAGTTAGTTATATTTTATTTTATTATACTTTACTATTGTGCTTTAGATGACTATTTCCTAATGAGAAGCAGAAAGGGGTGAATCCAGATGAGTGGAAGGTGGAGAGGATGAGGCAGGAACAGAACGACGGGAAATTTTAATCAGTGTATATTATGGGAGAACAATAGTTTCAGAAAAGGGAAAAGATACATGTCAAAGATACATAACAACTTTGACACAGGCAAATCTGTTAGAGAGACCATAGCACACATGCGATATGGTATATTCACATAAATAATATCAAGTTTTAAAATTTTGTCTAAAGGCATAAAAGTCTTTATCAAAGTCAACTGTTATAGGATACTATTTAATGAAAACATACGCTTAAAGCTTAAGAAAAACTGTCATTATGTTTCAGAACGGAGAAGGTTGATGAAATTATAAGTCACCAAACACAATTTATTTGTAGGGCTCCTGTTTTCAGAGCAGCAGAAATAAGTGGCAAAAAATCAATGCGCTCAAAACTCTCTGTAAACATTACTTTCAACCTAGAATGAAGTACTCAGCCAAGCTACCAATTGAACAAGAGAGCAAAGGACAGGTCCTGCTCAGAGACATCATGTTTGTTCCAGAAATATGTAACCACTGTGACAGGAACAATTGGGATATAATATCTTGGCAAGATAAAACAGTGCCTGAGCGCATCTGAGAGTACCACTTATGGTATAGTAGAAGTGTAGTAGAGAATATCTAGTCCCAATGTCAACAGGAAGATACAAGGACAGTGCAGTAAAGTCACCATGTAATAAAGAAAAAAAATAACAGCATAGCTTAGAGCACTTACAAATGTGTAGGATTAGTGTTTGTTAGAGCAAAAGACAGTAGGAAAGAAAAGCAGAATACTGCTACAAAGGATAAAGGAAGCAATAATGTAGTGAAATATATTTATATAATTATATGTATATGTATGTTAGTAAAGTAAATAGTAAAGAATTTCTCACATATGCTGTACTGTGCTGTGGTCCCTATATCAGATCTGCAAGTCTCAAAAGTGTTACCTACAAAGACTACATAAACATTATGTTATCTAACTAAATGACTTACTATTTTTTGATGTAAGTGGAAGACAAGACAGAAATGATTATAAAACGATACCTAAAATTCACAAAAGGTACACAGCATAAAAACGTGTATAGCAATGTGAAGTTATTTCTAGAAAAAAAGAAAAAAAATCAAAACTAATACTGGTAGGCTTTTTGTTTTGTCTTTGTTTTGCTTTGTTTGTTTTTGTTTGTTTGTTTGTGTGTTTGTTTATCAGGGGACTTTCCAAGTACAGTTTAGTATTTTAGTTTGTACATACCTTTTAAATAAATGTTAGAAACCTCCTGTTTCTCTTGATGGAAGAACCTCATTATCGAATTCACTTATTATGCCGAAGTCAACCACAAAGCAGAGGAAGCGATGGACAGTCATCTTCTCCATTTCCTGTAGAATACTGCGTAGCTGCTACTATTTTAGGTGCACAGGAAGAATCCTCTGTTTGTACAGGAATAATTTAGGCCATCAGGCTAGAAGTTCTTGCTGACTAGTGGAACGAGTCTACCTTAATAATAGTTGCTTTGTTTATCACTGCGAAGTAGCTCAGTCCATTACACTCTCCTATCACTAGATTAAGACCCATGGTTTGAGCTTCCCTGGTCCCAAGTGTTTTTCTTGGGTTGCTTTGGATGCAGCTTTCTATTTATCACTGCATTCCAAGTGCCAATGCCTTGATTAATATTCAATGTAGGATCAATAGTCCTTGATCCACATGTGCTAATTAGTTTATGGGTTTCCATCTTAGAGAATGGACTTGTGTAACTGACATTGCAGAAAGATTCAGAGATTCAAAGAGCCAAAGTCATATTTGTGACCCACTACCCCCTCCCCAGCTACTTGCTCTTCGGTATGCTTGTTAAACTCTCCTGAGTATTTTTTTTCATTTTTTGTTTTGTTTTGTTGTTCGTTTGTTTGTTTTGTTTTTTTCACATCCAGTGCTGATCATACTATGAGGGCTAAAACAGGATGGCAGTGTTGAGTAAGAGAAGTCATCACATGCATACTGTTACCGATTATTTATTCAGTTGAAGGTAAAGTCATCTAGCAACAAATCCTCTCGACACAAATCTACTGCCAAATCTAGTATGATATTTCCCTATATAAACGTGGCATTTGGTTAATGAGAAGGCTTTAATAAAATGAAGGTACAGGGGACATATAAGGTCAATCAGAATACTGAAATAAGTTTTAAATGATGTTACAATGTATAGAAACATGGGATTACAGCTCCTGGACCTGCTTGTATGTGGAATATACACTGAGCTCTTTGAAGTTTGTTGACACAACAGCAGAGAGAACTTTAGACATATTTAATGGGAGCAAAAGAGCCTTGCTCATAAAGAGCTCCCATTGCAGGCCAAGAATGCTAATAACAGGTATATATGTATTGCACAGTTCTCTCTCCTTCCTCCCCTCTACCCTCCTAAGTTTGTGTCCTATAAACAAACTCAACCCAAAATATTCTTCCCAACAAGTTTGCCACTGACCTCTCCTCACTGTCAGGAAATGAGCATTGAAAGTATTTAAATGCTGGGAGAGGGATGAAATCTGGGCGGCAAAGCAATATTCTCCATTAAAGTCTAAGACTTAAAGATCCATTTATCAAAACCTTTGGTGTGTGCCCAAGTCTTCCAGAATTAATGCACGCATGCATATGAAAATCAATGTTTCCTGCCCATATAAACACCGCAGCCCCAAATCAATCTCTCAAAGCCGAAGAGGGTTAAATATTTAAACAAGCTATGTATGGAAATACATTTTTAATGTCGTGAAGTCATTCTGATGAAAGATTACTAGGAACCTTCATTACTGAGTGTTGAGAGTAATGTGGTATTATGGGAACAGATGGCCCAGCTGTCTGTGGGCTCTGCCCCCCTCAGGATAGATTCAAATACTACTCCTAGAGTCAGCTGTTAGTAGCCAGTGGCTTGAATGGATGACTGCCCACATGCCACACATCTCTACATGACAGCCTCAGTAGCTGGTGTCTCAGGGAACACTTCCTTAAGGACGCAAATGCTGCTTTGGTTTGATTTGATTTCTTTGAAAGTACTCCCTTTGTCAGCAGCTTGTTCCAAATGGGAACTATCATTCAGAAATCCAGCTTAGATATGCCGACCATGCTGGAGCTTGTGCCCTGGTGGGCAAGCATGACTGTGTTTTCTTCATTAACCTGCATACAACATGCATGAAGATAACTTCCACTCAGTCACCCGGTTCTAATCAGGAGAAAGTAGCATTAAGAACACAGCCACATCACTGTACTTCATAGTTGTCAGTCCTATGTGGTCTTAGTACACTTGTCTCATTGCTGATCCCGTTTTTATCAATAATTTCTGTTGATCGATATTTTAATATTTTTAAAAATTATTTGAAATTACAATACAATTACAACATATTTCCCTCCACTTTTCTCCTTCTAAATGATTCCATATGTTCTGAATTTTACCTTTCAAATTTATGTCTTCCTTTCTTTGTTTCCATATATGACAATATTTTTTTTAAATTGTCTTTTGTAATCACCTTTTATGTGAGCACAGAAGAGAATTAGGCAGAGGACTTCAACCATGGGAATAAGGCAAGAGTCCTGTCTTCTGACCTAGAGAGGGATAGTTTCTAAGTATGTTTTCAAATTCATGTGTCTTCTGGAATCTGAGTTTCTTTTCTTCCAAAATAGATTTACATTTTGTATTCATCCACCTCTATTGACTGCCTTGAGGAACCATTCAACCAATAAAAACTAACTGTTGATCATGTGAAATGTACCCGATTGTGAGAAGAGGAGTAAATGGAGAAGGCTCTGACAAGGAGAAGGGAGTTCATGAATGGTCAGGAATACTTCAGAGCATGTGACAAGCTTCGAAGACCAACTCTTTCTGTGGTCCTTTCATCTACTTTCATTATTGTCTCTGAGTCACACTGCAGAAGTGCCTTTCTTGTTAAAATGACTTCTCTGAAATCAAATATTTTTGCATGCCATCAGGCCCAACTCAGAGCTATGTGACACGGCTGAGCCAAGCCTGTAAGTGATGGGCATGGTTATGGTCTTGCATTTGGATACTGAACAAAATTAAAACTAATTGTCAACACAGGTCAAGATGACTACGTTCTTCAATATCAATCCAATTAGTTTTGCAGACTTCTCACATTACGTTGCTGTTGTTCCTAGAAAAAGTTTCTCAAGACATGAAAATATCCTCCTATGAGGGAACAATACCACATTACACTCTTTCAAGCAGCTATATTTTTCTTCAGTGTAGAAGAACATAAAAACAAAAAGTTGTAGAGTATTTAAAAGGAAAAAAATACTTGGCACTTTTGTATGCTGCCTCCTCGTTACAGGCTCACTAAGTCGACAAAGACTAAATCATCAACTGTAAGAGGAATTGCTGCCAGACCTTTTAAGTCACACACTGATGCTGCTACAATTGTCATTAGGCCACTGCGGTCATTCTTCCCTGGGTTTCAGTAGCTGTGGCTATGTGTACAGCAAGTCAGGCAGGTGCCAAGCCCTGCAGCCTTGCACTTGCTTGGCATATTGAGGTCCCCAAGTTTCATCTTATTTTTCCCGCTACAGTCTAACTAGTTTCTACATTTTGGCTATTAATTTCCTTTCCAATCATGAGACACCAAATCTCTTCCTGAAACGTAATATTGTGTCCCAATTGGCAATGTTCCCAACTGATCTTGACCCCTTTGTGGCTGACTGATTGAGCTGACTTTGTTTCGTAATTCTAGAAATGTGTCTATTTTAAAGATTGCAATAGTTAAGGACCATGCATGAGTTTGCTCTCATCAGGCAGGAAGCCCACTTAAGTCTTTTTAGGTATTCAGCAGGGATTCCCATTGCTTTACTTTTTCCCCAGAGTTCCTTCCACCTTGAGTACCCTTGTGCCTTCCTTGAGATGTTTGACTTTTATCTACCCTCTTTGCCCTGGAGTAAACTTCATCAGCTCCATCGTTTCCACAATCTATCTTTAACCGAGCATCCCAGACAGTTCCTTTTCTCTCATTGACTATTATCAGAAGCTCAAGCCACATTCTGTTTGTCATTATAGTGATTAGAATGCAGAAATGCACTGAGATGGTTAAAATAGCACGCTGTATTGTTTGCAAAGATGAACTACCTTCAGCCATGTAACCAAAGTTATGTGACTTTGAGGAGAAGGTTAACCTCTCTCATCTCTCTTGGGAATAATATCTCCTCTACCAATTGCTGTGAGAGTAATATAGTAACATGTATGAAAGTCCTTCACAAATTACAAAGTGCTGCACAAACATAAGGCAGTGTTTTTATTATGCCTACTTCCAATTGTATTAACCCTCAATCATTTGTCCTAGTGTATAAAGATCAAGATATTTTTTGTTGGTTTTAGTAGAATGATTTGCACATAAAGATTGAATTGATTGATTCATTTTTACCTTCAGATTTATGACCCGAAGTCTAATAATATTTCAAAATCTTGGCAGGCCATGACTAAGATGTTGAGTTACCTTTCTCCTTGGTCCCCGCAAGTTCAAAAAGAGCTGGTTCCTTTCTATATGAGACTGCGGTCACTCAAACATGGAAGCTGAGGGAGGCCAGAGTCAGGGCGGTCTTCGCCATAAAATTTCATTACATTTTCCTCATAACTTTCCAGTTTGGAAAAGTCACCTTGGCCAGCTGTTCTTCACCAAGCTTTTATTAGTTTAACTGATTTAAAAGTTTACTGGTCTCGGTATGATATTAGAACTTTCAGAAAAATGTCTTCAAAAAGAAACAAGGAAATAGAAAGTGGGTAATAAATTTTTGATGCACTTTTATTTTTATAAAGTTTATTCAAATGTATTATTCTATATAATCTTTTAGTGTTCTAAAAGATAAAAATATATTTTAAACCAAACATGCATGAAACGTCCAATGTATCTAATTTAAAAATGTGATTTTCCTCTGTATGGCAACAATGATTGAGCCTGAAATATATTTTCAAAACATCATTATGAGATCAACTTTGTATATATAATGTTTCCAAATTAACAAATTAAAGGGCTGAATTGTCTAAAAAAATTAAAGATAAAAATGTGTCTATACCTTGAAATTTTAGAGGAAATTCCTGCCAGATTTAAAGACAGGACCACAGCTATAGCAACGAGGATGGTAAAGTGAGAGTGGGTAGGTGGGTGCGCAGAACCCTCATAGAAGGTCCTCGTAGGAGGAGGGGGATGGAGTAGGGGATTTGTGGAGAATAAACTGCGAATGGGGATAACATTTGATATGTAAATAAATAAAATATCCAATAAAAAAGGCACAAAAAGGAAAAGAGTGAATTACCTATGGAAAATGCACATTACTGTGTACATTTGCACATCCATTGTAACAAGGAAGACGGATAGTTATTTTAAGTACAAAAGTACATAAAAATGTCAATTACACTCAGATACAAACTTTTTCCTATTAGATGGAGAAAACAAACAGAAAGGACATATGTGTGGGTTGTATCTATGTGTATTTAGACTGAGAAGTAGGTTCATACATTTTCTTTTCCTTCCTTTATTATTTGCTTTTTAAAACATATTTATTTACTATTAGTGTGTGTGTATGTGCAAGTTCATTTCTTACTATGGTACTGTAGGTATGAATATTAGCAGACAGCTTTCATGAAGCTGACTCTCTCCTGCACTCTGTGGGTTTCAGGAATTGAATTCCAGTATCTAGGCTTATGTGCCTAGTGCTTTCATAAACTAAGCCTTCATGATGACTTTTATCTTCCTTTTCTTGACAGTCCCTCCCTCTAGAGTACTGGCTAAAAGGTAGAAGAAGAGGAAAATTCAGTGATAAAAAAGGTGAAAAAACTGGCATTGTGAGAGTTTGGAGACAATTCAAGAGAACATGGTAACATTCATACTCTTCCTAGGGACAGTAATGGAAAGGACTTGAGGATCCACTGGCTTCATAGTGTTCAGAACCCCTTTGCCTAGAGCATGGTGCTGTTCATAGAAGACTAAGTCTCTACATCAGTTAACTATGTCAGTCTCCTACAAACATGCTCACAAGCCAGCCCAAACAGATAATCCCTCAGTGAGACTCTATTCCCAGTTGATTCAGGTTTGCATCAGTGTAAGAAAGATAACCATCAAAGCCAACAATGATTGTAAGAAGAGAAACAGAAAGGAAGCTACTACAAAGGAAACATCAATGTCGGAAGTTCACAAAGTATAGAAAGAAGTCTATGGAGGAATTTGAAGTTACTAGTAGACAACTTCAAAATCTCTCCTTATTTAAAATTTTAACAATAAATGTAACAGAAGAAGAAGAATCAGAATTTCTTCAATATTCATTTCAAGTATTTATTCTCTGTTCATTTTGACTTTGTATGGCTTCTGCTTTGTGACCCATATGTATTATACAGTCCTTTATACCTACATAAAGCTATGTACAGGTCATGGATAACATATTACCCATGTTTCAAATGACTGGAATCAAATCTTCATATAACCAGTACTTCATGAACTAGACAGACTGGTCGCTGTTTTCTTGAGAATCCACTTAATATATAAAAGAGGTAATGAGCAATCCCTCTAGCTTTTAAAATATTGGTCAGGTTACAATAGTTTGGGAATAATGTATCTCATTTCCTTGGACCAAGGACACCACACCAAATAAAAGAGACTATCTGGCTAACTATGAATTCAGACTATTGAACCTGTCAATAAGACTAATTCAAAGGATTTCAGTCTTAGCTTGCTGGGTCATTCCTAAGAGCCATCAAAACTTAGATTGTACCTGGAGGTATGTTTTCTTACATTTTGATGCTGTGTCTGCTTCCATTGGCTATCTTGACACTCCTGGACATTCCTTTTTATACAGTGTATCTTAAAAATCAAACAAACAGCAGAAACAAAACAAATCCAAAACCACCACCACCAGCAACAACAAAACAAAAACAAATGATACAAAACAAACAAAAAATAGTAGGTAGCATTAAAATGGGAGCTTGGATTTAGCTACTCTGAATGTTCAACTTGAAAGAAGTCCCATGGCAAGAACATAATGAGTAGTTGATTAAAGACATGTACATGTTCATGAATTCAAAGGAATCTGCAATCCCTACCAATCCACAGTTTATTTTAAACAGCAAGATGCTTCACACACTGTGTGAACTAAAAATCTCAAAAGGAGAGAACAGTGTCCAGTTTGCTGTGGAGTGTTCACTTCCTCACGCTGGATGGTTTACAGTTATCTGAGCTTTGTCTTCGAGGCATTATTAAATGTGGTATTGACAGCAGTCAGATTTGCATTTAATTGTGCATCCTAGAAAAGGATGATCACATGTAAGTTTCTGGTGGTAGTAGTACCAGAGGTAAGAAAGATGGAGAAAGAAAAGGCATAATATTTTTCATCAATGAGGCAGAACTTTGATGTCTTCTCATGTGTGAAACAGACTCACATTAAAGTAATGTTAGTAGATAGTTTTGTAGGTGTGGGTAAGGTGTCCAACAATTATCATATAAATATATTAGCATTATTTCATTAAAATGCAAAGCTCAATTTAATTTGGAGCTTGAATTTGACCTGCTGTTCACTAGTGAGTAGAACTCAGGACAACAGATGCAGTTACCAGAGTCTATTAGTGATAAAATATAGTTAAAACTTGGTGATGCTGAACTTATTTTGGATTATCATATATCCAGCATAAATTAAATAAATGTCTATGGAAGTCCACAGAGATAACTTTAAGGAAAATGAATAAGGGAGATCCACATATTATTCATGAAAAATATGTGCTAATAGAGCTACATAAGTCCCACAGCAAACTGGTGACAGTCATGGACACCATACTGACAAAAGAAATGAAAAAAAGATTGGGAATCCTAGCATAAGAAGGTAAATAGATACCAGCTTCCCTTAACCTTCACCTTGAGTTCAGGCTTAGCTATTTTAAGAAAGGAGGAAAAAATCTTCTACTTATTGATTGCCTACTATGTGCCAAGACTTGTCTTGGACACTTTCAAACATTTAATTCTCCCAAGAGCTGTCAAAAAGGGATATTAGTATCATCCAATTATAGACAGGAAAACTGAAGCTCAGGGAGCTTAAATTTTTCACTAAAGGTCACTCAGCTGACAGTTAGTTACAGAGATAGACTTCTGCCTCTGTGCCACTGTTTCCAATGCCAGCATACTTCTGCTTCCTTGCTGCAAGCGCCTTGGCGCTCAGCCTGTCAACAAAGATGGTGATCCAAATGACTGTCTCAGTCTTAAAGAACAGCTTTAGTGTCACTTTGTTGTTCAAAGAAGGACAGTGGTCATCGTCCTAAGGAGTGTACAGAAAACATCTTGGGCAGAACAGAGAAAACGGGACTAGAGGCCCGGCCTTAAGAGTGCGGGATGGAAAGTACAGGAAGTTGACCAATTAGATGCAACACTCTGGGGCAGTCAGTTAGGCAGGTAGATATTAAAGATGTAAACAGGTTTCAGATACATAGCGCTATCAAGGTAGGATGGGATAACTTTTAAAGTAGACATTAAAAGAAGAAAGAGACCCAGGGCATGCTCTGCTGTCCTGTTGAGTTTGAACAGCTCTGAGATTTTAAGAGGAGAATATCAAATACCGGAGGAAAGTGGCGTCCAGTATAGAGTTGAAGAACAGGGTAGAAATTGTATTATTATAGCCAGTTATATAATAGAACTTTAATGCTGACCACTGTACAATAATTTGCTTGGCTCCAGAAATGGGACTATGGATCTTTTATAGTGCAAATATGTCATTTCTGTATGCATAGACATTTCGAGAAATTTTGTAACTTTATTGGTTACAGGCTGTGTGTTTCATCCCTTCCTTCTGCTGTGACCTGGTATTCCTCTAGGGACTGTGCTTTCACTGTACTGTCGAGGAGGCACTACTGTGGGCGTATTTTCTGAGAGGAATAAGAGATGCTTCCTGGAGGAACTGCTCTTCATGGTTGCCATCTATTTGAATGCTCTTTGGCATTAAGCAAGGGATGAATCAAGGCTCCTGATATCTCCTAACATCCCCAAACTTGTCAAGCAAGTGAATATTTGATTTACACTCTATCCTTAGAGCAGTTAGGATTTGTTCTCTCTCTGTGTCTGTCTCCCTGTCTCCGTCTCTGTCTCTGTGTCTTTGTCTGTGTCTGTCTGTCTCTGTCTATCTCTCTCCCTCCCTCGCTCCCTCTCCTTCTCTCTTTCTTTCTAAGTATGTGTATCCTGGAGCCATTTTCTTTGAATGACTTTGACATATGTCCCCATAAATAAATTAGCAACCCCTTCCCAGCTGACATGCTTGGCATAAACAACAAGTTCATGTGCCAGTTTGTGGATTAATTCACACACCCATTCCTCAGAGAAAGATCAATTTTATCCATGTGAGCTCATGCCATAGTCATGAGGAGGCCAGAAGATCCTCTTTTCTTTTAATGCACTTTTCAGGATTATATTTTAACATTCCATAGTAGATTTGAGAGATTGGTAACAGAGAAGTGATAGAAAGATGGAAGGTGGCATAAAAATATCATTCTAATTCACAAAAAAAAGAGAAATAGTAACCACTCATTGCTTACCCCTCCCCCAAATCTGCATTCTATGAGGCAGGTGTTTTTTTAACTACCATAGATACAGCATCCTCAGACGTAGCTCCCAATCTTTGAGTGTTATGACAGAACAATTCAAAAATTTACTCCTAACCTGAAGTGGAAGGACCTGGCTGAAATACAGGTACACAAACATATGTATGAAATTATCCTGAGACTAGGTGAATAAAAACAGCAACATAATAAATAAATAAATAAATAAATAAATAAATAAATAAATAAATAAATAAATAAATTCATAGTAGGACCTGTGTCATTCCAAAACTATTTTATTATGTGCATGCAGATATCATAACTATCTGAAAACTAGCCAGATTGAAAGCATTTCCTCTCTCTCTCTCTCTCTCTTTCTTTCTCTCTCTCTTACTTTCTCTCTTTCTTTGTTCCTTTCTCTTTTTTCTGTCAGGATCATTAATAGTGAACATAGTTATCAAAAATAATGAAAACAAGGCTTTTATGTGAGAGTTAATGTGGGGTCAACATCTCTCTGAACTAGATAATTAACAGTCTCTAAATCAGTTATCACCTTGAATTCATATCTAGGTCATGAGTTCTTGTTTATTGAATCAGTGTTAGATCTTTAAGGAATGGAATGTGTGTGCTCGCTTCGGCAGCACATATACTAAAAAGGAATGCAATGTGTGATATGCAAAATTCCAGCCTCACATGGCTAGTTAAAAAATTACAAAAAGTTGAATATTGGTTGGTGCATCCCTGCAATCCAGATGTGAGAGGCTGAAATGCAAGTTTTGTGGCTGAGTTCAAGGCTACTTAGGGTTATGAGGTGAGTCAGGATGTTTATGCAATGAGGGAGTAATAGTGGTAAGGGATGTATAAGAAAGACCTGCACAGGATCATGGCAGATAGAATCTCAATGTTAGGAGAGGGACTCATGAAATCTCACCCTTAAGGAGAATAAATTAAAAGTCGATGGAGGCTGAAGGAGGAAGAGTCAGTGTTCTTCAGGGACGTGGTCTCCTGTAATTTACCCATACTCTAGTGGATGACCCTATATTCAAGCGCATACTGGTGGCACTAAATGAATTCCATGGCTTCATTTTAAAGAGAGCACATTAAATAGGGAGTGTGAGGTGGTAGGCAGGTGTAGCATAAGAGGCAATGAAAGGGACAGCGTGGAAAAGAGATATTATCAAAATGCATTTACATATTATGACATTCTAAAACAAGAAATTACAAGGAATTAAAATACATATTTATAATAAAGTCCCAAGCTATAAACACAACTAAGTATAATTAAATAAAATATTAAATACTAAATAAACACAATGAATATATTCCATATTAAATAAAGTAAAATGTTAATTTTGCAGACTCCCTGGATGTATTTGAATTGTACATAGTTCTGTGGAGCTAATAGTGATCATACTACTCCCTAAATTATGAAAATATATCAATACAAACAGAGAGAGAGAGAGAGAGAGAGAGAGAGAGAGAGAGAGAGAGAGGGTTTAAGAGGGAGAAAGAGGATTCCCTGTGCTAAGTGTTCGTATCTGCGATGTTTGTCTCTTGGATGTTTCACTGTAGAATTCAACATACAGCCTCTTGTTTTGAAATTCTTTATTGCTTTCACAGTACATAAATTATATTGCATTACTATGCAGAGCCATCAAGAAGCTTAAGTTCTGTTGAGTTTATCTTCCATCCATCCTGTACCAGAGTGGAAGGTGTGGATCACGCAAACTCCTCTGTATTCCAAATGCCTAGTGCTCTGCTTCTCAGTGGGAGGAGCCCACCACATGTTTGTGCTGTTGATAAGGAGGACAATTTCCTCTATTCAGCTGCACTGTAGCAGACTGTGAGCTGTGCCTCTAAGCAGCAGAGGGGAATTATTCTACAACGAAGCCTCAAGGGACAGATCATAAGTTTGGTCTTCACCACATTGAGTTTGATCCCAAAGGCTATTTCTGCACATCAAGCCATCTGGAGATATTGTGGGTGCCAGGCATCTCGCCTGTGCAGTGATATGTCTCATATCTTGGTATTTAAATGCTGCCTTGGCATGGGACACTGATGTCCATAGTCAGCTGCCTGCATCCGAAAGTAAGTTCTGACTCCAAGTCTTCAAACTGCAAACTTCATTTCCTCAGTTGAACTCCAATGCCCCTGGGCTCTACTGCTCATTCACACCCACAGTCACAAGTCTCTCATGACTGTGATCGCAGGAGCCTTTCAAGAGTGAGAGGGTATGAGAGTTCCAAGGGATGATTCATGTCCAAACTGAGTGCACAGGAATCTGAGCAAAGATCTGCGATCTTCAAGAATGTGCCTGTTCTGGAGGACTGATTAAGAATAGACTTCAGCTGGAATGCAGATCCAGACACCCAAAGGGACAACACTGTCGCCATTTAATACTTCATAGGATGAAGCTGTCTTCTTTTTGCCATTGCCCTTTCCTTCTGCACTAGTCCATTTCCTCAGATAGCTTCTCAGTTTGTATTCAAAGACTCTGTAGTCTTTTGCCCACATTGTTGGATGTGGCAATCCAAATGAAAAATATGATGTAATTAGTCAAATTTATTACTTTCCCTCCAAGACATAGGCCTTCAGTTACATTCAGCAGGGTAAATAATTAGAATTTGCAAATAATTATTCTGAAGACAGGAGAGCTTAAGTGATTTGTGAGTGAGAGTGACTGCGTGTGTGTGTGTGTGTGTGTGTGTGTGTGTGTGTGTGTGTGTGTGTGTGTGTGTGTGGTGAAGCTCCAGTGAGGGATTTAAAATGCCATCAGAAGAGAAAGCATTAAGGGAGCATAAAGAATCTGGGAAAAGATGCTTGTTCACATAGTGGTCTCTGCTGCTCTCCTCTTGCTAATTATCAAGAGTACTGAGTACTTAAAATGCATAGTAATGTAAGTCTTAATAATGTGAAAAGACATTACTGCCCTGCCCTTGAGATACACTTATAATTTCAATTGAGAGTGGGTTCTGAAACAATAATTAAATTTTAGTGCAATATATATAAATATACAGGCAATAATGATAACAAAGTCCAAAGGGAGCAGAAACACCCTTCCATGCAAATACTACCACAACTGCACTGTTATTGGCTTTTGTGGGAAATAAAGGTAAAGTGGAGATTAAAATGCTATTTAATAGACGGAGGAAAAAAACAAAGAAATACATGAGGATTGCAAAGTTCAATATTGGATTAAGGCACACTGATCAATCACTGGGGAACAAGCAGAGAAAGGGTAAAAAGGGTATTGGAGAAACCTTGTGGATTTTTTCTCAGAGAATAAGAAGCGCCTTTCAAATGATACTAAAACTTACCCTGCCTCACTGACCCTGGGCCATGCTGTTTTCATTCTTGCTTTCATTTTCATCATTGCCTAGCATTCTTTCCCACATCAACTGTGCGATGGTTATTTTGATTTATTTTAATTATCTTTACTTTTTTTGAGATTACAAATAATTATATCATCCCCTCCTCCCCTTTCCTCACTGAAACCTCTTCTTCTGTGTACCACTTGCTGCTCTGTTTTGAACTTTGATTGTCAACACGGGACTGTGGAGAGTCATTGGTAAAAGGAGTCTCCATGAAGTTTTATGAAAATTAGTTTGACTCATCAGAGTGGGTTCAGTAATTGGATCAATAAAGATGGGAAAACACACTCTGATTGTGGGCTGGGCCATTTCCAGGATTGAAGTCTGGTCTGAGTGAAAAGCAGAGAGGAATTTGAACCTAGTTGGACTAGTTTATTCCTCTCTGCTCTTTGCTCCAGATGCAGCTAGTTGCTTCAAGTTTTCGATGTCTTAATTTCCTTGCAGTGTTGGACTGTAACTAGGAAATGTAAGCCAAATAAAATTTCTCTCATTTGAGCTGCTTTTATTAGGCTATTTTATCACAACAAAAGGAAAGAAAACCAAGATACATTCTTCCAGTTTCTAGGTTCCACCTGAACTCCATGTCTCTTAGGAATCTTACTCTGTTCATATAGATAGTAATCTAATCGTGCATATATTTCATAATGTTCCAAGCACATGCCTGATTAAATACAGTGGTCTGCTATGCTTGTATATCACTTCTTTCTATGCATTAGAGATGCTGTTAATATGTAAATTTCTTCAGGTGCAAACTTGACACATCTCAATTGTTTCAGAACTTTGCCAGAGTTTATAGTGGGGGAATTCTGTTGACTTACCCAGAAGGCAGTTAGTAGGGGAAACATGGCCTCAGCACAGGTTAAATCAGTGAAATATAGGGCCAATAACTATGAAAAAGAGAGACTCTTAAAGCTCACACTATAGATCCTATCATTAAACTTCTGCTCCAGACTTGCTGAATGAATGGAATGCGTGCTGTGAAACAGCATAATTCATCTCTAAAATCACTTGTGAAAACAAATCTGAAAATATTCAGAGGCATTTGAAGACCACTTTCTTCAGACTTCAGAGTCTAGTTTTGTAAATTCAAAGTTTGTAGAATAATTAACAACTTTGGCAGAAGATGCCTAGCCTTTTGAAAATGGGACTATCTATTCAACATGTATTCAGAGTCTACCATGGGAGGGTGCTCGAACCGATGCCATGGAGAGTGTGAAGAAGCACAAAGAATTTACAGACCCGGAAATTGGTACATGCTCTGCCACTTCTCCAACTATCCTCGGTGCACCAGTCTTTCCCAATGGTTACTACTGCCCGGGAAATTTCCTGTTGATATTTCCAGACTGCAGCTCTCCGCTCTGATTCACTTCATACAATCATGTATGAAAAGGGTGCCCTATAAAATTTCATTGAATATAATTGCCATATACTGGAGATCTTACTCCAGTAATTTCTAATAAAAGACAGTTCAAGCTTCATGTAAGAGCTGTATTTTAAAATCTCCAAGACCAGTGAATGTTCAGTAGTTTGGTACATGAAAGTAATGACAGAATTCCAGAACTTAAGGTACAGGCAATCACATGACAGTCTTCATGCAAATTATATGCAATCACATTAAACTGAGAAAGGAGCTTCTTAAAGCATTGGTATCTGGAAGTTGGGGTTAGGACCACTTTTTCCTTTTGAAGTCAATAAAAAGGTACTGTGGAGAATACCACTTTTTGAGAACAAAGAAGGAGGCATTCTCTCTCTCTCTCTCTCTCTCTCTCTCTCTCTCTCTCTCTCTCTCTGTGTGTGTGTGTGTGTGTGTGTGTGTATCTATATGTGTATGCGTGTGTGTGTATGCTTGTGTGTGCATGTGTGTGTTTGATCCTGAATAAATGCAGATGCTCTAATCACTAAGCATGACTAACATTCTCTATTCATATGGACAGAGATCACACTTACTGGGTTCTAAGTCTCCAAGGAACCTAGATATGCTGAAACCTGATGGCCAGCAGAAGTCAGAACTCAGTCTGCCCACTTTATCTTCAGCAAATCTCTTCCCTGAGTCAGCCCGTGTGGAATGGAAGTTTAATTCTCATTCATTCCAACAGTTGGTTTCATCCTCTGACATTTTTCTTCTTGCCTGGAATTTTAGAAAGCATCCACTTTCACAAGTGAAAACTGATTTTGTCCAAACAGATGCTTGTTTCTATATTTTACATTCTGGAAAAAAATACGAGTATGATTGGGTTGAGGAGGGGGCTCTCCAGGGATGGGAAGTAAAATCCATGCAGACGCTTGTGGGGGCGCAGCTTGGGCTAAAATTGGAAGCCAACTGAGAGCTGCAAGCAGTAGGAATGGGGTCTCCAAGAAAATTTGTTGTATAATAAAATGCTCATTGAAAATATTCTGACAAGAGGCCCTAACAAATTTCTCACATATCTCAGACTAGATGACAAAATGGTTTTCCTCCTAAGTTTCTGTAAGAATTCGTGATAAACTGGATTTAGACATGTTATTTTAAATCAGTCGAACAATCAGATGCTTCAGGCTAATCCCTCAATCAGCAGTCATCTCTTGAGCACCAATTTTGTCCTGATAACCAGTGAGCTTGAGGAGGGCTCAGAAGATAAACAAACAAATAAGCAGATAAACAAAAATAGCTCTGATGGTGTCCAAGAGATGATGAGAAAATGCCTAGGAAGCATTTAGTACAGAGGGGAAAATCATCAAATCATGAGGAAAGGGAGTGTAGAGGTGACAGTGTGTCAACGTACCTACCATTTGAGATTTGTCCTTTTGAGGGCCACAACTCGCCCGATGCTCTGAAGTAAAAGCCACCACAGCCTTCCTGTCTAAATTTTAACCCTTTGTTTGGATTTTAATCTCATTGTATGCTGGTGTTAAAAGAAAGTAAACAAAAAAATCTGCATGGCATATAAACCTCAGATAATTGACCTCATATTTACAAGGGTTGGTAGGTCAAGAAATAGGCAAACTCAGGTTCTAGGGCTGGAGATTGGTAGGACCTCAGACCCTGTAGTACCAGCAGTGCAGATGATACACACAGACACACACACACACACACACAGACACAGACACACAGACACACAACACACACACACACATACACACACACACACACACACACACACAGACACACAGACACACACACACACACACACACACACACACACACACACACACACACACACACACACACACACACACAGAGTCAGGGCCTCTCCCAAGAGCTGTGGACTAAATGTCTGAGTGCCAAAAAATATAGGCTAAAGACAATGTGATGATGTCAGGACGTGTGGTCTCTATAAGGTACTTTGGAAGGAAATGAGCACTTTTATAAGGAGAGGCCTCTGATTGATGCTTCTTTCTTTCCACCATAGAGGATCTGAGCAAAAGACACTGTCAACCAGAACATAAGGACTTTCTAGACTCTGAGTTTACCGGTTTCTTGATTTAGGACACCCCAACCCCTGTAAATATGAGGACAACTGTCTGAAGGTCTAGAAGCATACTTCATGTCACTCCTGGTGATCCAAGCTCTGAGAACTATGCATACTCTGTTCTCAGCATCCAGAGCCTCTACGGATAGTTTTAATATGTATAGTCACAGTAGCTAGAATGGGATAGGAATAGAACCAACCATTCCCCATAACTCTGAGAGTAAATGTAATATATTTCTAATTATGTAAATTGCACAGTCCATAAAGCATCCTAGTGACCATGAAATACAAACAATGCAGATGACCTTTGCAAGTGGAGGAGGGACTCTGCCAGACAACACCCTGATCTGCTCCTACTCAACCTTGCTGTGCTGCTGGCTAGAGCTTCTAGACTCCTGAGCTGACCTAGGCCTTGGAACTTCAGCCTTCATACCAACCACACTCTATTTTTAGCATACAAGAGAAATTTTTGTGTATGTACTATAGGGGCCTCAATCTGCCCACGGGTTTTAGCACCGCCCAGGTATAATGGGAATGACTCCTTCTGAGGTTTGTCTGCTGAGGAAAATTGATGCTGTCAGAGCTCAGTGCTAAGGGACTTTGTGTTCCTTTTCATCAAAGATAATTACAATTTTTATAGTTCAATTAAAACATTACATTTTTGTTTTCCATGCAAAGGCAGTTCTACCAAATTTAACAACAACACACTTATTCCAAAGTTGTCAGGAGTTGGGAAATTATACCATCATAGCCCCATTCTTTCTGTGTGCCTTCACTCTTTGTGATAAATAGATGGGTCTTATTCAGTGTGGAAAGAAGAATGCTTTTCACAGAAGATATCACAAAGAATGTGATATCTGTTAAAGATCTTTGAGTCATGTATAACAAGCGTTAACTCTGAAACGAAGAAACTTGAAGCTCAAGATCCATGCGTTGTTCTTAAGTTACACTGTTTTGTGAAGAAGTCAGTTATAATAACTGTGATTTTATTGTTTGCTTTCATGTCTTAGGAATGGTCTCATATACCCCAAGCTGTCAGAACTGTTGCATGGTTGAAGCTGAGCTTAACTAAGCTTATGCATGTATATATGCATGCAGATTCCCACAGAGTCCAGAATAGAGATCTTGGATACCATAAAAAACATTGCAGTTACAAGTGACAGTGACTCTACTTTCTCAGTCTTGAGATTAAAGTTCCTGAGATTAAATCACACTGCTTGGTTTATGCTGTTCTAGGGGTTGAACAGGGCCATCTTAGTCCAACAAAATGGTATCAATAGACTCTTCCTTGAGAGTTTTACTTAGAATGAAGTCTGCCTTCCCAATTTCAGTTTGAGCACTGCACATGGAGAAGCAGAGGAGTAATTGAACAAAGGATCACTGAGCCCAGCTCACGGAGTGTCTCGTGAGTGCACGCTATTCTATGGAAGCTGATTTCTTAAACTGCCTGCCTTGAACCTAGTCCATCCTGTCTGCGAGCTACTTAGATGACCTTAACTCTACTTTCCTCTCCTGTAAGAACAAGATGGATGCTCAACTCTTGAAGGAATCCTTGCTCCCACTGTCCTTCTGGCATGTATCAGTTTAAGAGCCTAACCTCTGCCAATTGCTCTTTTAATCATGTTGCAACAAGGGAGGTATGGGCTCTCCTTGCCTTGGAGCAGGTCCTTGCATTTAACCACAGTTAGAGACGTTTTGGTGCTCTCCCCTTTTTCTTTATTCCAGAAGCGTTTGAGCTGGAAAAAGCAGGAAGAAGGACAAGGACTACACCATCACATAAACAGAACACTGTGGAGTGAGTGTCAGAGCTCTCTCTGTCTAGCACAACAGTAATAGCCTTCCTCTCTCCCCATCAGTTGCCGTTTCTGGGAACTCAGGCTTCTCCAGCAGTCCTAAAGCCAGGTTTGTCCATTCTGGCTTCATTAAGAATGTTAAGTGAGACATTTTGCCATGTTCCTAGAGGCTGTCATGTTGGTAGTTTTCAATGGCATCATCCTCTTCCTGTTGGCCTAGTGCTTCCTTCCAAGCTTTGATTTATTACTCTGCTCTTCTGTTCCCACACGACCCTTTCATCACTGTCACATGTGGGCCTATTGATGAGATATGCTTGCTGATGCCTGGAGGGAGAGGAGAGATCAGTGCAAACCAAACAATGAGGGAGTTGGCAACTGGCTTTATCTTCTTCTAAAGCCTGGGAGCCTGTCTTTGTTTGCACTTGGAAGATCCTAAATGAAACTGTCCTATTCTTTGCATACGCTTGTGAATTTTGTGTTTTGGTGTTTATAAATAACGTATCCTGTAGGAAAGACTGGCTTTGGACTCCTGAACAGCCTGAACCAACTCTTATAAAGGAATGATAGACAAGTGACAATACACCCAGTGAAATATGTAATGGAGCAGTGTATTTGAAAAGTAACTTTTATGCATAT
This sequence comes from Rattus rattus, assembly GCF_011064425.1. NCBI lineage: Eukaryota > Metazoa > Chordata > Mammalia > Rodentia > Muridae > Rattus > Rattus rattus. Next base: position 17,297,126 of record NC_046168.1, on the reverse strand, counting down.
ATGTTATCGACTAGGAGCCTGAAAATCAGTCAACAGAAGTCCAAATGGTCAAAATTGGTCAGGTACAGAGCTCCAGACTTGTTGAGGGCTTCACATGTGGCTTGCATCAGAAAAACAAATATTAAAAACATAAAAACCTCTAGTGTGGATCAGGTTCTACACTTTCTTTTGTGGGGGGGAGAGCCTGAATCTTGAAGAGGTTCAATCACATAATTAACAAAGAGGATGAGACCAAGATTTGATCCTTAGATCTTTCTGACCTCAGATGGGTAAGTTGTGTCTCTAGATACTGAGAAGATGCTAGAAAATGTTGCTAATAATCAAAGTGCATTTTCCTTTCATGAGTTTTTAAGAAATTCAACTAAGGCAAAAAATGTAAAAGCTAACAAATGTGGAAGTATAGAAAACTATAATAACGTTTTAATAACTGTAATAACATTTTAAGTCAACCTTTTCATGCCTTTGGAGCACCTCATATGCTTGTGTTTCCTTCTTTCTTTGTTTTCTTGTTTGTTTGTTTTGTTTTTTAAGCATATCTATTTATTTAGGCTTTAATTTGAGATTATTTTGTTTTATGTTTATGGATGTTTACCTGGATATGTATGAGTGAGTGCATTGCTTGAATGACTGGTGCTTCAGTGGTGATGAGAAGGGGATTCAGATACCCAGGAACTGAGGTTGGGAATTCAGAGTTGCCATGTGTCTGCAGAAACTTGGACCTATGTCCTCTAGAAGATTAGAACATTCTGTTAACGGCTGAGCTATTTATCCAGCCTCTATTTCTTTTTTTAAAAAATCTTTATTAAATTATTTTATTTATTTACATTCCAAAAGTTTCCCCCGTCTGGGTTCCCCCTCCCCAAGTTCTTACCACATCTCCCAGTATCTGAGAGGGTGCTCCCCCACCGGCTCCCCAACTCCCACTTCACCCCCCACCAGCATCCTTCTTTCCTGGGTTGTCAAGTTTCCTCAGTATTAAGTGCATCCTCTCCCACTGAGGCCATAGAAAGCACTCCTCTGCCACACATGCATGTGCCCAGGGGCCACAAACCAGCCCATGTATGCTCCTTGGATTTTGGCATTGTCTCGTCGAATTCTGAGGGGCCTGGGTTAGTTGACACTGTTATTCTTTCTGTGGGGTTGCCATCCCCTTCAGCTCCATTAATTCATTTTTAACTCTTCTGTATTGGTTCCTGACTTCAATCAAATGGTTGACTGTAAGCATCTGCATTTGTCTCAGTCAGCTGCTGGTAGAACCTCTGAGGACAACCAAGACAGGCTCCTGTCAGCAAGCACAATATGGCTTTAGTAAATGTCAGGATTTGGTGTGTGTACAAGGGATGAATTCAAGTTGGGCCAGTCGCTGGTTGGCCTTTATTTCAGTCTCTGCTCCATTTTTGTCTCTGCATTTCCTTTAAACAGGAACAATTGTGGATTAACGTTTTTGAAGATGGGTGTGAGGGCCCCCTGCCTCAGCTGGGAGCCATGTCTATCTACCGGATGTGGTCCCTTCTGACTCCATCTCCCTGCTGTTGGGCATTTTGGCAAATGTCATCCCCATTAAGTCCTGGGAGCCTCTCACATTGCAGGTCTCTGGGACTTTCTACAGAATTTCTGTGCCCCATAATCCCCACTGCTGCATATTTCAATTTATTCTCCTGGCTGTCTGTGCATCCTTCCTGTATCTCCTTATACTTTTTTACTCAGCCTCCCTTCTTTCACCCAGTTTCCTCCACCCCTCTGCCTCCTGTGATTATTTTGTTCCCCTTCTAAGTGGATTTCAGATCTCCACACTTGGGTCTTCTTTCTTGTAAAGCTTCCTATGATTTGTGAGTTGTATCACGAGTATTCTGAACTTTTTGGTTAATATCAATTTATTAGTGAGTACATACAATATATGTTCTTTTGGGGCTGAGTAACCTCACGCAGGATGATATTTTCTAGTTCTATCCATTTACCTGCAAAATTCATAACGTCCTTGTTTCTAATAGCTGAACAGTATTCCATTGTTTAAATAGACCACATTTTCTTTATCCATTCTTCAGTTGAGGAACATCTGGATTGTTTCCAGCTTCTGGCTATTGTGCATAAGAATGCTATGAACATAGTGGAGCATTTGTCCTTGTGGCATGGTGGGGCAACTTTTGGATATATTCCCCTGGATACAAATAGAAAAGAAGTTAGGTTGTCATTATTTGTGGATGATATGATACATAAGCAACCCCAAAAGTTCTTCCAGAGATATTATGGCTAATAAACAACTTTAGCAACATGGCCGAAAATAAAATTAAATCAGTAGTTTCTTTTGTAGAAATGACAAATGGGCTGAGAAAAAAAAATAATAAAATACCACCCTTCACAATAGTCACAAATAATATAAAATACATTGGTGTAACTGTAACAGAATAAGTAAAAGATCTGAATGACAAAACTTTCCTGTCTCTGAAGAAAGAAACTGAAGAAGATCTCAGAAGATGGAAAGATCTCCCATGATCATGGATTGGTAAGATTAACATAATAAAAGTGGCCAGCCTACCAAAAGCAATCGGCAGATTCAATGAAACCCCCATCAAAATTCCAACACAATACTTTTCATACATGGGAAGGGCAATTCTCAACAACATATGGAAAAATAAGGACCCAGGTCAGCTAAAACAAATTTCAACAATAAAAGAGCTTTTAGGAGAATCACCATCTCTGACCTCAAGCTATACTACAGAGCAAGGGGGATAAAAACTGCATGGTATTAGTACAGAGACAGACAGGTAGATCAATGAAATAGAATTGAAGACCCAGAATTAAATCCATACACCTATGAATACTTGTTTTTTGACCAATAATCCAAAACCGTACAGTTGAAAATGGAAAGCATCTTCTTCAAATGGTGGTGGTCTAATTGGTGGTCTGCATGTAGAAGAATGCAAATTGATCCATATTCATCTCCTTAACAAAGCTCAAGTCCAAGTGGATCAAGAACCTCAACATAAAACCAGATACACTGAATTTATATAGAAGAAAAAGTGAAATATAGCCTCAAACACGTTTGCACAGGGGGAACTTTCCTCGACAAAGCACCAGTGGCTCGGGCTCTAAGATAACAATGAGTACATGGGACCTCATGAAACTGAAAAGCTTTTTTAAGGCAAAGGACAGTGTCAATAAAACAAAACAGCAACCTACATATTGGCAAAAGATCTTCACTAACTCTATATCATATAGAGAGATAATATACTAAATATATAAAGAATTCAAGAAATTACACTCCAAAAAACCAAATAAGGCAATTAAAAATGGGGTACAGAGTTAAACAGAATTCTCAACAGAAGAATCACAAATGGCTGAGAAGCATTTAAGGAAATGTTCAACATTCTTAATCACTGGGGAAATGCAAATCAAATCAATCCTGAGAATCCATCTTATGCCAATCAGAATGTCTAAGATCAAAGACTCATGGGACAGTACATGCTGGCAAGGATGTGGAGAGAGAGGAGCACTCCTCCATTGCAGGTGGGATTGCAAACTGGTACAACAACTCTGGAAATCTATCTAGCAGTTCTTTGGAAAATTGGAAATAGCCCTACTTTATCCTTAGCCAGCACTTAACATATTATATTTCACCTATATGATGGTTCCTCATACACCTATGAATACTTGATCTCTAGATGTCCATATATATTACTAGTTATAAAAATGGTGTGGTATGAGTTGGAGATGAGGTCCTGTTTGTGAGAAGATGCACAGGTGGTGGGCAGAGATGGTAGGGATGCCCAGGTACTGAAAGTCACAGAAGAAAGAGCATCATCACCATGGTGTTATTGTTCAGGATCTTTTGTTGAGAGAGTAGTGGCAGACCATGTGCTGACAGTGGCAAACTGCTCCTTTTATTCCGGAGCATGTGCGTGTGTTCTAGTCGCTTAAATGTGACTGTTTGCAGCCAGGAGTTGTGTAGCCAGTTTTCATGCATGGTATAAGACCATCCAATTTTTTCAAGCTCTTTGCTCATAGGTAGCTTCAAGTGATTGTAGAAAAGCTTGTAGTAATCTAGTAGGTGAAGCACTGGTAGATAAGAGCGTGTTTGATGCCTTGGCCCGTCTTAATTCTTAGGTACATGGTATGCAGGGTATAAAGTGAAGAATTGTAGGTATATAATAGTTGTTATACTACTATATTAAATACTCTTTGTGTACTCAAGGGTATGGACACAAGGGGCTATTTGAATCTCACTTTGTCTTCTGTGCCCTTTCTGTTTAAGCCAGGAAGCTTTACTCATCATTTTTCTTTGAAGAAGCTATTGTTCTGTGGTATGGTAACCAGGAGATCTGAAAGTGCTGTGCCCAGTTCTTTGTCAATATGCCTTGAGAGCTTGGGAAATGTTCATGTTCTTGCTAACAATGCCAAACCTACTTAATCACAATCTAGGACACAAGAGAAAAAGTGTGAACTGCATGTTTTCAAAAGGCCTCTTTTGAAAACAGAAAGTATGTCTTTCTGATACATACTCACGATTGAGAGCCTAAAGTGGAGACAATATTTCTCAGCTTAGAATAGACTTAATTGAATAGGAGAAGAAAACTAAGAATAGACCAATATTCAACTACGTTCTTGAACCTACTGAGTTTGTTTCCCTACTATATGATGCAGGTAGCAATTGTTTTCAAAAGTTCTTATCTATTTCCTCATTGTTCTCTGTTCCAACAAGATAATGGCCCTTTGGTTTCAGGAGTCACCTCTCTTACTGTTTAATAGTTTGTGGAATAATAGCCTTCCTACTGGGGTTTGCTATACACATTGTATGAATCCAAGTAGTCCTAGTGTTTCCTGTACCACCGCCTCTCCCATCCCTCTCAATCCAACTCCAATCCCATGTGACTCTCCATGAAGCCGAATTCACTCTTTTCCTGGAATCATAGAGACATCACACTTGGTAGAGATCCAAGTGGGCTACATAGACCCTCCTCCCCTCTTCTAATTTGATCTTCCCAGGATACTGCTATACCTATTGAAGCGGTTGACTTCAGCCCATCTCATATCCACATGCAATCTCTGGGGTCTTGACAGCCATTTCTTCAGTGGGCCTAGGGTCCCTCTTGTTCCTCTTCCTCTGTCCTCCTCACCTATTCTCTTCAGCCCATCTCCATCCTTACTTTTTTCTTAAACAAATGTCAAGAATAAATCACTGGACAGAGGAGAAAAATGTATAAGTTTTATGACAAAGTATTTCTTGTTTTCATCTGTATCTGAGAGTGCAGTTTCTTACTTGTGTCCATTGAAAAGGTTTAGAGGGTCTCATGATTTTTTAGGTGCTTACTTAGCATCTATAACCTTACCTTCTTGTTGAAGTCATTGCTTTATACATTTGAGATTTTTCTGGATTATATTTGTTGTTTCTGTTTGTTAGTTTGTTTTTTTTAATTTTAGGTTTCTTTGTGAATATTATAGTATACTTTAAAAATCTTCAGGAAGCACAAAGTCTTTTGAATCCATCAGAAACTATTGTGTTTACAGTGAATAGAGATTTTTATTTTAATTTTGTTTATCATTTACTTACTTATATTTTTCTGAGATAGACTTTGCCTATACAGTCAAGACTGTCTTAAAACTCCTTATCTAAGGCTCATTTTGAACACGTGACAATTTTCCTGTCTCATCTTTCTGATACCTGGTATTACAGGTGGGTGGCAATGCTAATTTTGAGCTCATAGCATTTTCCTCCATTGTCCTCCTAAGTGCTGGTATTACAAGTATGTGTCTGGCTTTGTGAGTTTTTTATTTCAAGATATTAATTAGGGGTTTTATATTTTAATCTAAATCCACTTTTTCATAGGATGAAAAAATACTATAAAAATTACCACAGGAAATTAGTCAACCCCAATACCAATAACACAGAAAAGAGAATCAGAAGTTTCAAAAGTTAAAAATGAAAATGAACTCTAGTCTATCACTTATTAAATGAGTTATAAGGACAGAGAACATTCTTGTTAAAAATCAAAGATTGTTTAATTATAATGAGTATCATGTAATATAGTAATGGTGTGGTTACATCATTAACTACCCATCAAGTAGACAATGATAGAAAAAAGATGCATCAGAAGTCTAGCATGGCTTCCATAAATGTATATGTTATGTTCATGTCACATCAAATACAGTGTGCAGAGGCAAAGTGTGCTAGGACAGCAGATCTTCTGTTTGCCAAAGTTACATAATAATTCTAAATTTCTGTGCACCTGATTCTATAGATTTAAAATATATGAAGTAAAAATTTACAGAACTGTGAAGGGAGATGAATAAATCTACCATAAAAATGTAAAAGTGAATATATTAACCATCATAGATCAAGCAGCAAAAAACTGAGTAGTACAGATAGAGTGAATATAAACAACACTGCTCACTGCTTGACTGAACGTAAATGTAAACAGCGTTCAGCCTAGCAAGTGGAGAACGCAGGGTTTCTTTTTCAAGGATGCATAGACCCATTCTAAAACTGAGCTCAGCTTAGGCCTTAAGACATATCTCAGTATATAGTAAAAAATTTAGCATATTCAGGAATTATATTATAGATATTTAAAAATGACTTATGAGTCAAGTAAAATCTCAGACAAGGAAATAGGGTTCTGTAGAGAGTTATTAAAGTAAATTTCTCGTGATTAAGCTGTCGGATAGAACTGGAAAATATCATCCCGAGTGAGGTAACCCAATCACAGAAAAACACACATGGTATGCACTCATTGATAAGTGGCTATTAGCCCAAATGCTTGAATTACCCTAGATGCACAGAACACATGAAACTCAAGAAGGATGACCAAAATGCAAATGTTTCACTCCTTCTTTAAAAGGGGAACAAGAATACCCTTGGGAGGGAATAGGGAAGCAAAGTTTAGAACAGAGGCTGAAGGAACACCCATTCAGAGCCTGCCCCACATGTGGCCCATACATATACAGCCACCAAACTAGATAAGGTGGATGAAGCAAAGAAGTGCAGGCCAACAGGAACCGGATGTAGATCTCTCCCGAGAGACAAAGCCAGAATACAGCAAATACATAGGCGAATGCCAGCAGCAATCCACTGAACTGAGAACGTGACCCCCGTTGAAGGAATCAGAGAAATTACTGGAAGAGCTTGAAGGGGCTAGAGACCCCATATGAACAACAATGCCAACCAACCAGAGCTTCCAGGGACTAAGCCACTACCCAAAGACTATACATGGACTGACCCTGGACTCTGACCTCATAGGTAGCAATGAATAGCCTAGTAAGAGCACCAGTGGAAGGGGAAGCCCTTGGTCCTGCCAAGACTGATCCCCCAGTGAACATGATTGTTGGGGGAGGGCGATAATGGGTGGAGGATGGGGAGGGGAACACACATAGAGAAGGGGAGGGGGGTTAGGGGGATGTTGGCCAGGAAACCGGGAAGGGGAATAACAATCGAATTGTAAATAAGAAATACTCAAGTTAATAAAGATGGAAAAAAATTCCCAAATCTACATTATAAAATTGACAAGGTATATAACTTTGTTTTTAGATTGAACCTAATATAACAAAATCTTATCATTTCAATGTATAATTAATATAAAAGCTATTGGCTTGTAACACACTCTTCTCAGATAGTACGTTTTTACAATTAAGTATTTTATATTTGTAGTGCATGTTAATTGCTACAAGCCTCATCTCAAGTTCTCAGACGCTACATGTGAGTGACTGGTGTCTTCTATGTTTGACAACACTGTTCTGAAAGGTTTGTTTTCTGAAAAATAGAGTACAGATTAAAATTTATTGAATGTAAAAAAAAATAAAAGCTGTTCCAAGCAGGAAATTTAATATACTTAGAGACAAAAAATAACAAGAATCTTTGCCAAAAGCTGGAAAAATACTATGGAAAATATACCCTTAAACACATAGCTATCGAAGGGTAAAGATAAATAATATTAAAATTAGAAAATTGACTATTAGCACACAACAAATGTCTTTTTTCCTCTAGTCTCCTTGCCCATTATCTTCCTATTCCTCCTATTTCCTTTAAGTGTCTCACTCTGTAGACTTGGAAAGCCGTTGCTGCCCTCAATTTATGACAGCTCTCTTGCTACAACCTCTAAATGCTTGGATTACAGGTGTGCATCAACAAGCCTATCTAGGGAATTCTCTGAAAAAGTGATAATAACATCTGAACATGGTAGGATTGTCCTTTTATTCTAGCACTAAAATGTCTGAGGCAGGAGGATCTAGATGAATGTATGTGTGAGGAGGAAGGGGATGGACACACAAAGAAAGACATAATCATAGAGCCAAAACCAAATGTATTAAAATGTCTGGGACAACTGACAACTGTCTGCTAGGAATGATCAAGAAAATGAAACAAAACAGCTGAATAAATGTCATCCTTGTAGCAAGAGAAGTTTCAGAAGGGATTTGAATGTAAGTTGGAGAACAATGTGTGGGGCTGCTTTTTTTAACCACTTGATAAGTTATATGTAATAGAAAAAAATGACAAAAATATAAATTACCAAGTGCCTCCTAATAAAAGTAGAGTAACTAAATATTTAAAATCACATTAAACTAGTTAAAATTGTTTTTTAAAGAGGAAATATCACATCCACATAGTGTTTATGCTCATATTTCTTTTCTTTTTCTGATATTTAAAAATCATATTTATTTTCTTTTGTATTGCTTGAAATTTTCATGCATGTGTATAATATACTTTGATCAAATCCAATGCCTATTCTCTCCACCTAGCTCCTTCTCTATCTCCTCATCACTTTTCCGTTCCAATTTCATGTGATCTCATTTTCAACCCACTGTGTGAATTTAATGCCTCTGTGTGCATGGGGGTGAGATGGGGGCATCTGCTAGCTATTCAAGGGCCACACCTCTGAATGAAACCGATTTTATTTTATTTTTTATTTTTTCATTTAATTTCTGTCTAGCAATTGGCCAGTTGTGTGTCTCTGCATTATCTGTTACCTCCTGCAAAAAGAAGCTTTTCCAATGGGGGAAAAATGAGAGACATTAGTCTGTAGATATAGAGATAAGAACTTCTAGGGATAATTTAATGCTTTGCATGCTAGTATTCAATTCTTCCCTATGATCTGTGAGTGAGACAGGTGTCTTATTTTGTCCCAGTCAGCAGTTTTAAGCACAACACATCTTAAATACAAGCATAAAGTAGGCGTTACCTTCCATAATATTCCTCTCATTGGTGTACCAGTAGACATATCTTGCCAGGGCCTTATATATTCTATAAGATTCACAGTTGGGTGACACTGTTGATTACTTCTCCAGTAGCATACATAGAATTCACCATTATTATAAGAGGTAGTCACCAGGAATGAATTCTTTTTGGTATTACCAGCTTGATTTCTGCATGTTCTATGACTCATGTTTGGGACGATTTCAGCAATAAGGTTTTGCTATTAAGATCTGAAAAATTGTGCAGAATTCTAAATCCTGCACAATCCCAAAATATTTTATAAAATAAAAGATGAGATAATGTTCCAACAATCTTTTTATACAGCCAATGAAACACTAAAAAACCAAGAACACTCTAGCAAACCATCAAATTATAAATCAATAATTTTCAGTGAAATGCTTATAGCTCAAACTTAAAACCACATTACACGGATTTTCAACAATAATGAAGTTGTCTTCTTCATAGTGATATAGAAATGGTTCAACTTATGTAAGTCAATAATGAAAGTTACAACATAAATAGACTCAAGGACAGAAGCCACATGATCATTTCATTAGATGGTGAAAATTGTCAATCAAGATCTACCATCCTTTTAAAATAAAAGTCTTAAAAAATCTGGAAATATAACGGACAAATATAAACAACATGCAGACAAATATACAATAAGCCAACAACCAATATAGTCTATGGTGAAAAGCTTGAAATAATTGTGCTAAAATCAAGAACAAAAGGCTACATTCCCTATCTGTTTCTGAGCAATTATATTCTTTGAAATCAAATCAAAAGGAACAAGACAAGAAGAAACAAACTAATACAAATGCTAAAGTAAAGAAGTTGATGTACTCTTATTTGGTGATTATATAACTCTATTCATAAAAGATCCTAAAGACTCAAACAGAAAACTACTACAGTGAGTAAACATTTTTGTCAAAACAGAGAATGTAGAATCAACACACAAAATTCCATATAGTTTTACTTGCAATTTTTTCAGATTCATAATTATCTCCAAATCAACCTGAAAACAAGGATTTCATAAAGCATTTTCTATATTCAGAGATTTATCCAAATATCACTGATGGGAGTTGGAAAGGAAGGCAAGAAGAAAACAGAATCAAATGAAATGTATTTTGGTTAGGCCTAGAGGAACTTCCATGTTTTTCCCACCCAGAAACTTTAGGCCACCTCCAAATATTTGCCTATTTCTTACTGCTACCCTGGCTATTTATTGCCTTTTAAATAAATGTGTTTACTGTCTCCAGGATCTAGCTGTCAGGGAAGGCTCCCAGGGCAGGGTGTTGTGGGGAAAACCAGTTTCCTAGGAATGTGGGACTGTTTGCATTAATTTCTGGAGGTATTGGTCATAATCACTATTTTCAGGCTCTGAATGGGTGTTCCTTCAGTTTTGAGCCTCTCTCTTCCCTGCCAAGGGTATTCTTTTGTCCCCCTTTTAAAGAAGGAGGAAGCCTTCACATTTTGATCATCCGTCTTGAGTTTCATTTGTTCTACACCCAGTGAGAGTGCATACCATGTAAGGCTTCTCTCAAACTTCTAGGAATCCTCCTGCCTCATTCTCTTGAGTATTAGTACTATAGGTGTGAACATCTAAGGCCAGTTTACAGATATTCAAAGAACAGGCAATTCCAGTCTTCTCCCCTAAGACTGCCATATCCACACTTAAAAGGAAAGGGTCTTGGCGGGTATGTCCTCAGACTAATATTCCTGAAAGGTGCAGTGAATCAAAGGCAGTGGTTCCAAAAGCAGGATGCAGCATGGCAGTGAACAGACGATTAAGATGGTTTCTCTTCTGAAGGAATTAAACAGAATATAACTATAAGACCATTGCAACAAAATCAGAACAAATATTAGGAAAACTAAAATATTAATAAATACATGCTGAAATTGTGTGATTAAATAAAAAGCATAAAGACACTACTTAACGTGATAAAGAGAGGCATATAACACAAAGGAAACCAGTGGAAATATGCTGCCTTATAAAATAAATGTATTAGAGCCTTTTCTTTAAAATAAAAAAGAGTAATGATGTTTGTGATTAGCATTTTCTATCAATGTTAGGTTCGGTGGAAGAGCTCAGCAAAGTAAAGTAAGTATATATTATTTTAAACATAAGAATCTGTAAAATGTAAACAAAACAAATTGCTCTCAGGTGTTATGGTTGCCTACATAGAAATCAGAACATTTAAAATTATTAGCAGTAGAGAAAGAGTATGTCAATGTGGTTGTGAACTGGGAGATCAGTACATACAATCAATTTCATTTTGGTGTAGCAGCATAATTGAGCAACTGTAATTTGAGAAAATGTTTCTCTTTCTAAGATTATTAAAAGCATAAAGTAAATAAATATATAGAAATGTATACTTCCAGATAAAATTTTCAATAAAATTAAACCAAAAATGGGGAAATGTCTTGTTTGTTGATACTGTAAAATGTCACAAGTCCCTTCACATTGATATGTGCACCAATGCAATTGTAATCAGAACTCCAATAGAATTGTAGGGGAATTGACTGTTCCAAAAGTATAGAAAAGAAAAGGACAAAAGTTGGCAGATTTTTCTAAAATATTCATTGAGAAAATTGTACCTTTCAGCTATCCAGACTTGGTGTTAGAACCTGCCTTTAACACAAGCTCTTTCAAATGTGGTAGGCAGTAGGAGTTCCAAGGTTCTGCACAGTGGAATTTGCTATTCTAAATTAATGCGCACACTGCTAAATACCTATTACAAAAAGGTGGTTTATGATCTGTGCAACATCTACCCTGTGTGTTTCCACAGAAATAAAAGGAAGATGTCATGTATCTACATCTGTAACTCCCAACCTTTGTCCCTTGAGAGAGGGTCTCTATCTAGATCCAGAGGTATACTGGTGATCAGAAGGCATCAATTCTGTCTCCGATAACTACAGAGTTACCGTTACAGGCATGAAATATCAACCACACTTTGTTTTCTCTACATGTATATGGGGATCTGAACTTAGGTTCTCATACTTGAGCAATGAGCCCCCATATCCACTGATTTTTCTCCAGCCTGGGTCTCTCTTTTTAACATAAAACCATGTTGTACTCTTTATCCAACATTCTTTAATTGCTAAACTTGAACAAACATACAAATATATATCTTCCATGAAAAAATTCACCAGAAAACATTTCCTATACACTCTAATCTTTCATTAACTGCCCATGTCTTTTGATACTCTTCTTTCTTATTCTCCCTTGAAACACGCAGAGCTCTTCCAGGTTTTTGAAAACTGTACAAGCTCTCTTCATTCTGGGCACTCATCTTCTGTTCTTCCGGATGCTGGTCCCTTCTTCTCTGCCTTTCCTCATCATACATCTGCTTTAGAATGCTTAATTGGAAGGTTTATCTGTTCATATCCTTGTTTGCACTACTTAGCAATCTACTCCACATGCTTCACTGGTAGTTCCCTAGAAGCTAAACATTTTTACCTCTCCTTTAACCACTCACTGCCCTAAGCTAAGGACCCAGCTCTGGGGGGTTTCTGTGTCACCATAGTGAAATATAAAGTCAAAGTTCTCTGTACAGTTCCATAGACACCCTGTCACCTCCAGCGTTCCCTGTCTCTACCATTTCTGTGGTTAATATCTATAAAATAAAAACTTAAGTTTTTCTTTTGTAACATTTCTCATCAACCACAGTCACCCTATCAACAAATAATTTAGGTTTTGATCTCCTGTATATTGTTGCCTTCCATATGCATTCCCCAAGCTCTTTTCTCCTGTCTAACAGCCTCAGAACTTAATTATCTCAAAGGATATTCATCCAGTCCCTCTGTTTAAAGTCTTGCTGCTGTGGATAGATCCACTGAACCTCAACTAGCTGTTTCCTTCTTCCTCTACTAATTGTTCTCTACCTCCCCATGCCCCCCACTGTCTTTCCTTCTTTCATCCTTCCTTCCTCCCTCTCTCCTACTATACTCCCTCCATTGATTTCTTCCTCTTCCTCTTTCCCTTCCATCTACTCTCTCTCCCTCTACTCCTCCCTTCTTTCTCTCCTTTCTTCCCTTCATTTTAATTGTAACCATGATGCTGATTTCTGTGGATGTATTAAATTATGACATATGTACAGATACCTTTGCCTACTTAATAATTTATACTGAACTATTCATTTATGCTAAAAAACATACAGGTTGGGTGTCACTTGTAAGAGATACACATTGATCATAATCAGTTGTACATCGCGAATTGGTATAGGTGATGGAGATTCATTATCAACAGAGCTTGGCCCTACAGCACCCCTGAGAAGTCCTTCCACTAGGAGCTTGAGAAATAGGTGCAAACAATGAAGGGTAGAACTTGGTAATAAATTAATCAGGCAGTGTGGGGGGGCATTCTATTAAAAGGAAGAGTGGAACTATACTCCATCTCTTTCTCTCTACTCATTTTTCACCCACAGTCTGTAAATTGAACAGGCTTCTTTGTACTCCATATAGTCCTTGTAATGTACTCTGCCATCACAAGTTCGCCAAAGCAATACAAGTGATTAGGGACTGGAAATTTCAAACTGTGAGCCAAATATTAACTTTCCCTCTAAATAAGTTGACAAACCCAGGTAATTTGTTACATAGATAGAAATGTATAATTTTATATTAATTTTTTCATGCATAAGTATATGCGAATTAACACTAATCATCATGGGAGTTCTCTATGAATACCCAATTGTCATACTAATTAGTGGGTATAGTAATCCTAAGGTAATGACGGATATTTTTAAAGTAGATTTACAGCTGTGTATTTACTTATTATTTTATCTCCACTTGTAATCCTTATAGGGTGCTTTCCACCTTGCCATGCTGGTGCGGCTGGGAGGCCTCAGCAAATCTGTGGGAAATGGTTTTTATTTACTTACTTATGTGCACTGACATTGGTAAGGAAGGACATCTGAAGATCAAAAGGCTTGCTCTTGAAGACTAAGCCCAAAGCTCTTCACATAATTAACACAGCCAGTGGAATACACAATTACTTGAGAGCCAATTTGCCTAGGGAGGAACTGATGTCACCGGTAGCCTTGAGATTGGCAGGTCAAATGAGTGAAAAACAAGACAGGTAAACAAAACAGATGTTCTTGATAATCAGATAAACTTGCTTGAGGTCCAGGGGTAATGAGCTTGAAAGCATTTCAAGGTTTGAGAGTTTAAAGCAACTCAGTCCTATTTTCTCGGGTAGGTCCAAACAGGCTGCATCAAAGCAGATTCTACTGGGTCACTCTGACATTGAGCTGAGGAATATTCTGCAGTAGAGAAGGCCTAGGATAGTTCTTAAACTTCTGCAGATGCAAAGCAGGACAGGGAGATGTTTCCCATGTTTCTGAGACGAACATGTGGATCAGGGTAGACAAGGAGTTACATGTATCTTGGCATAGAAGGTTCATGGACACAGTGGCGGAAACAGGTAGAATTAGACACCTTGAGGAAAACCAGTTAGAAGGGTATGTGATATCCTACATGCAGTGGTTTCAGTAGCTTAGCATATTCTCCACATACAAATGCAGAGAACTATGTTGTGTACCAATCCTTTTGAGTGTCAGATGACAAGAACTTAGTGACTTTTAGCCAGGAAACAGGAAGTAGAAAACAGTCAGAACTGTATGTGGAAACTTAAGAGGTAAGGTAGATTATTAAAAATAAATAAAATTCAACTGAAGGACATGTGACAGAAAAAGTGAGAAATCACAAAGTGAGGCTTCAGTTTACAAAGTAGAACATCTGGAATGGTTCCAAATCTCCACTTTGAGAATATGTGTGCACATATTTTTCTTCCTTGAGAGAGTAGAAATGGTGTAGGCTCCATCATGTCTCATGATTACTGCATATTTTCTCTTCAAGAAGTTCTTAGAGCTACATAAAAGCTTTTCAAACATAAATAAGGTAAATTCCTTCTCCCTTGTAAATAGCAGTGAATTTGAAATCACTTATTTCAGAACCATGGCAACTTTTGCCCATGTGTCCTGTGAGTGAAACAAACCAAAATACAAACACATTGGACTATTTAATGCTGACATTTTTTTAAAAAAAACTTCCATATGAAAATGCACCTAATTTGAGAAAAGAATACAGTAGTATTTCTGAATATAAGATGATTCAATGTAACTATCAAAGATAAAATATAGGTAAGAGAGCCCTGGGGAGATAGCCTTGGGAAGTGCTTGCCTCACAAGCATGAAGATATGAGTTCTGAACTTCAACATCCACATAAAAGCAAACAGTGAGGTCTACATCTGTCGCCCAGCCATAGGGGAACAGAAATGGCTGGAACTCAGCAGCTGGCTAGCCAGTCACTTCAGCCAAAGGACAAACTCTAGGTTCAGTGAACATTCTGTCTCAAGAGTAAACTGGAGAAGTGACTAAGGAAGATGCCTCGTGTTGACAATAAAGCTCTACCAGCACACAAGCATGCACATACACACATGCCGGAAAGAAGAGGGAAAGATTTACAGAAGAGAGAGAAAAGGAGGAGGTAGAAGAAAACATCATAAAGTAATATACAGAACCTTTCTAAACAAACAGCGATTGTGTGTATTCTTACAGGATGGTAGTCCTGATATCTGTCATCAGACTTGCTTCGGATCTGTCCTAGCACTCTTGGAAAACCTTGACTAAGAGCAGGTTCTACTTTGAACAACTGATCTAATCATGTCACTCTCAGTAGATGAGAAACCCTTCCTTCCTTCTTCTGCAGGAGGCAGACTTGCTATCTGTGACAGCTGCCACCAGGTTTTGACTGCTTACCAGACCTCCACAAGGTATATACAGAGTGTTTCGAAGGCTCATTTAGCTTGTGCCTTCAAACATGGTCACAGATACTTTTACTTTCTCATGCCTTTCCTTGTTCATCTAGATCTTGACAGTGTTATTCTGGTGTCCATTTCCTCTTCCTCTGTATCTATCTAGCTTTAGCTAACTATTCCTATTAAGTACCCAGTCAAGCATAGACTTCATGAAAGTCAAGGCAAAAAGGAAAGTTGCAGTTTTGCACAAATATCTAGTGACATTGTATGAGAGTCAGTGAATATTTGTGCAAAACTAAAACTTTGGTTAATTTCTGTTTCTCTTTAGATCCATCAATGAGGCAAATTGTTCTTCCTGTACTGTGTCTTCACAGCTCCAAAGGGAAGAGACAAAACCTGTACACCAAAAAAGCCAGAATGAGCCTTCCTCCTTTCCATTGACTAATTTTCTCTGTCTTTCAATAGTACCCACTGGGTATCAAGATATCACTGTAATATCCTTTGGGGTCATTTGTGATTGCATCACTAGCACCGTCCTTTAAATCCCAATGATCCCATCTTCTTTAAGCTTCTGTTGTCTCACAGATGATTGAAGACTGGTGCTCAACAAATATTAAACGTTCATTTAAAAAAGAAAGGAGTCAATATTATATAATCCCCAGGAAGTTTATCTCCAATAATTATTACCTCAGTTTTTTATTTTATTATATTATTCTATATGTAATATTATTATACATTATTTTCAAGGTTTTTTCATTTTAAAATAATTTCCAAGATGCTGAGATGGCTTAGTGTTTAAAGATATTTATATCGAAGACTGATAGGTTGGGTTTAATACCCGAAACAGAGATGATAACAGAAATAACTGATTTAACAATAGTTGAAAAGTTGTTTTCTGACATTCACCCACACACATGCATACATACAGATAGGTGTGAAAATAATTTAAAAGTCATAGAAAGGTTCCAAAATTAATGATACTGATAATCCCTGGTCATCATTCATCTAGTTTCCTAAAATGTTGATATCTTCCCTAGCCAGGATTCAGTGAACAATGGCAGGAAATGAATATTGATTTCATGCTGTTAACTGACTTACAGACCTTATCAAAAATGTACCAACTGTCCCAGTAATGTTGTCTTTCTATTCAGCGAACCAAGTTAAGATGACACATTGAAGTTAGCTGCCATTTCTTATTATTCTGTGCTAACTGGCCAAAGATCCTCAGTCTTTTATTACTGTGGCATTTCCGTGTTTTCTTCAGGGATTCTGTAGTTATATTGCATTGTAGCTTTCTAACTTTTTAAAATTATCTTAAGTTTCTTATGCTTAAAATTGGGACTCTCTTTGTGCCAATAGCAGTGGAAAATGCACTGGACTGATTTGTCACAGATTAAATGATGCCAATATTGATAAGTTTGATAATATGGTTGCCTGGTTTCCCAGCACAATTCTGCTTTCTTCCCCATCTTCTCCTGAGTACATTCTCCAAAGACGGTGCAATGGGGTGATGAGGATTGGCTTAGCATATTTTTTTTGCTCAGCAATTTTAGCACTAATTCACACCTGCGATGTTGAGAACTTGATGTTTGCCAAATCATGATTTCCCTCTGATATTTTCCCACTGCATTTATTAAATATCCCACTGTAATAAATAAAGATCCATGCTCACGTTTAACTTGCTTACTTATTTATGTAAGTGTAGACTAATAAAAACTGATTTTATTCTCTAAAATATAATCCATTACAGTCAATAATTTATGAGTATTACAGCCATAGATTTATTATCCAAAGGACTATAGTATGCTTGTAATTTTTGAGAGCTCTTTTACTATACAACATTTCGGGACTTCTGACTAACATTCTGGACTAGATATTGGGCTAAGTAACCTTCATTTATTTTAGTAAAGAATAATATTTAGCAAATAATTTCTGTCAACTAGGTGTAATCATTCTACTAGAGTACCATTTGTCCTAAGTGCATCTAGAATAGGTCAAAGGAATACAAACATTATATTATTTGCATATGTGACAATATTGTAAACATGCATTTATGTCTCTATACACAAAATCTTCTCAGCTTTCTTGCTTCATATATGTATTAAATCCCACCTTTCTGTTTTTTCTCACTATATAGACTGTGACGGTGTTTATTTTGTAATATTCCCCCCATCAGCTTCCACTTGTGACTATATTTGATTCTTTCTTTCAAATATTACCATAGTAAACTGTGATCCCAATTTTCTGTATTTTTTTTATTTTAACTATCTTTCAATGTACATAATGGAATAAAAACTTTTAGACCATATGACTGTGATACATTAATTTATTAAACAAAAGGTAATGCTCATGTTCCTTTAGGTTTAGATGTTACTGTGCATATAAAAACATTGCTTCCTAAGTTAGTAGGATTTGTTTAATTCTCTTCATTGCTTGTCTTGCGATTAGATTATCTGTAATGAAAGACAGTTTAAACTCCTTTTTTGGATTCACACAAATTCTACCTATGGTTGAATTATTCATTTCTTTGATTCTGTGAAATTCTAGCCTTGATCTAAATGTCAGATGATACAAAAGGGAACATCTGGGCTTGTACCACCCGCCTCCCACACCTTTGTCACGATTCCGATCCATTCTGCCAAATGTAAAGTGTCTTTGCTTAGTTTTGTTTTTGCTTAGAGGACCGGGTAATTGCATATCTTCTTGTATTCCCTAATTTCTGACAATAAATAGCAGCGGTCACAGATACTCATTTCTGGTTCATTTTGTCACTTGCACTTAGAGTTGGTTGTTCTCTGTGCTAATTCATACAGTTCACCTGTGTATTTTTTCCAGCTGTGCCTTTAGATGATGCACAGCTCATCGCTCTAGGATCCCTTTGCCATAGATCCTGGCCCTTTCTATCCTGTACATGTGGGGATTTAATTATACAGAATAATCATGATTTAGATATTTAAATACTGGTGGCATTGTACTTTGTAACCTTTTTATTTTGGAATCTTTTGTCCATGTTTTGCTTTCTTTGTTTTTATTAGGAGTACCCAGTAATGCCAATGTTCCCCATTCTATATTCATTCTTTACTTTTATCAGTTTTGAACTTTATTCTTGCATATTTATGGAAGGTTTTTTATCTTATTGTTGATTTAATTTTATTTTGCAGTTTTCCTGCTATTTGAGGACTATAATGCTTAGGCTTAAATAACTGCTTTCTCTACCTATCTCTACCTCTAACTCTACCCCTCCCTGTTCCTTCCCCCTTCCCTTCCTCTACCCCTAAACTATATCTCCTTGTACTTCTACAAATACCAGTGCTCACTTTCTAGTTTAAAGATTTTTCTGTTGTTGCTTAGTTTTCTACCGCAAAATGGCTTTTTTGCATATAAGTAACATTTTTAAAGGCTGTTCCACATTTTCTACTGACATGAGATTCTGGCGGAATTTTTACTTACACAGAACTTGGATTGCTGACTTTTAAGTGAAAGATCTGCTTCACTATTTCATACTCACTTTTGAGCACTAAATGGATGAATATTCTGTGTTTATTACTGTCACATTTTCCAGTGTGTCACAGTGACACCCTATACCCCATCACCAATGCTTGTCCTGTGTGTGTGCCATGGGAAAAGCTGTGTGTCAAGTTCTGCTATTTACCTAAGTCTTAAATACACCTGAGCATTTCTTTTTAGTGTCTCTTGTTCTCAGTACTCAATCTTGAAAAAAAGAAAAAGAAAAAGGAAAAGAAAAACATTCTACATTTCTATATTCTTCTTTGTTTGATTAGCTTTGAGAAGATTACTATTTTGAGAATACCTGTTCTAAATTTTGCACATTTCATAGCCCCTATCATATAGGCTGCTGGCATGTGCTCCTCAGTACAATAAGCTGTTGGAGCAACTGTTTTTACACAGAGATGGAGTGGTAGACACTGTGCCTGATATATCATGTCAGCACCATATTCTGGTCTAGCTCGCCTCTGTTGTTCCTGGTGTTTTACCTTAGAATTTAAGAGATTGCTTGCTGAGATTGTTTCCATTAAAAGGACATTAGGTATCAGAAACTCAGTGGTTTTAATTTTTTCTGAAGGAATGATGTTATATGCAGCCTTTCTACCTGGCTTTCTGCAGTCTAGATTATAAATGTTATGAATTTTAGAGAAAGTTCTCTACGTGCGCTCTACCTTTTGTTTGGTGGAATTCAGTCCTTTGAGGCAGTCTTCTATCTCCACTTCTGTTGTGACAGCTATTTTTCTTCCTACAGTTTTCGAACTGCATCGTTTTCTTTCAAAAATACCAAATCAACATATTTATGAATAGATGAGAGGCCTCTCTCCCCAGAGAGGATGTTGCTGGGTCCTATGTCCCCCATTCCCCATGACTTGCTTAAATTGGTTTCATTGAATTTCTGCAGTGGTGTACTGCTTGCTTGTGAATATAAAATATTGATAATATTTTTATAAGATGTTGAAAATCATTATTATGCACTGTGGTCTTCATCTTATTACCATCAATCACCACAATTTCATTGAATGGATTCACTCAAAAAGACAAGTAATGCTACAGATAGCTTTATTCATGAAACTTTCAATTTATTGATATGTTTTCACTTTTAAAAGATGCATTAAAATGTTAAATGGTGGTGTTCAACCTTGGCATCATCTGACTGGAGGAAGGTTCTCAGCCAGTGCAGAGTTCAGCAGGAAGACAAACTGGTTGGAACTTTAGCCAGTGAAGAGTTCAGTCAATGTTTTTCTGAAGTCTGTAGAAAGCATGGCTCTAAATGTTGCTTTGCTTCCTTATGTTGGAGCTCCTAGTGTAACCCAGGTCCTCATGATGTACCACATGTCTGGGTGCTGCAGACTCAACGCTCTCCTTTGTTTGATTTTAGACTTAAGGGTCCCCCATACTTCTCTCTTTGTTTTGGTTATATTTTAGTCTCAGATGAGAAGTGTCCCTTTATAGTACAATGCCTTGCATTGTAATTAAACCATTGTAAAAAAAACTGTCTTATCCTAAAGTCTAAAAGGTTAAGGATAAGAAGTTAGTCATTGCAGAAAAATTTAGAGAGGCATTCTATAGCATACTTCAGTTCATTTTGCTTGAAAACTGTTTTTATTTTTTTTTCTTCACCCTTGTCTTCAGGAATACCTTTATGAAGTAGGATATTCTTTCAGTTCCTGGAACTGCCACACATATCTGTGTGTTTATGACAAATTAACTTCTGAGCTTCATACCACTTATTTTAAACTTAAAGAAAATGACACTTTCGTGACAGATTATGCTGATTTTCAGCCAAATAAGATGTGACATTTTTCATTATTTTCTCCATGTATAAAAGGAGGATAAGACCAACAATTATTGAGTCATTGGATTGAAAGTGTGTACATAGGGAACTTAAATCATTGGCTTATAAAACCTGTCCAATACACGTATTTCTCCCTCCTGTCTCAGCTAGAGCATACTTGACCAAATACTTAGAAAACACAAAATATGGAGTTAATTGGAATGTCAATGCTTTGATGTCTCATACCTTAGCTTCCCCTCTGAATCCTGTAGGCTGCATGCTTGTGAAGAGTAGGCTAGAAAGTCCAGTGCAGAAAGTGCAGCAGACAAATTGAACATGATTTCTAACTGTGCTGTCAGTGCACAGTGTGTTGCCTGATAGTGGATTCCATGTTCTAAAACAAAGACTTGGTCCACACCAAGTAGATGGGAAGACTTATCTGTGACTGCACGTGAGGAGATGACAGAAGGTGAATAACATTGATTTTACCACCCTATCAAGGTTTCATTCTTTTACTAAGGTAACTTTAAAAGATCAAATGCCTTCCACATTTCTTACCCTTGGTGCTTAAGACCTGTAAATGACCCTTCCCATGGAAAAGCATTTGAAACTGTGATTAACCCTTGTGTTAATCTGGGACAAGGCTTAGTGTAGTCTACGGTGACCTCATTCATCCTGTGAGAATGACCTTGAATTCCTAATTCTTTGTGTCTATCATCACCATGCTAGAGACCTGAATTACAACTCTTGATTATGAAGCACGTTTTTGAGATTGAAAAATTATTCTAGGTTATCCAGGGTATCAATGACAAGTATCCTTCCATATAAGAGAGCTCAGGAGGGCAGAATGGGTGAAGCCAATCAGTGAGCAGAATATCGTATACTCATGGAAGCTTTAGGCTGGGTACACTCAAGCTTTTGAGGCTGCTGGAGAGAGGGGGCCACATGATTAGAGTAGTGACTAAAGTGATATTGTTACAAGCCAAGGAATCTGGGTACTATTAGAAACTAGAAGAGGCAAACAGCTTTTGACCCAGGACCTTGGAATGACAGATGTCTTACTGACACTCGTATTCTCACTCGCTTCAGTTCTTCTCACATCTAGAAATGTGAAAGTGGTAACAGGTAAAGATTGCATTTCGTTTTAAAAAAAAAGAGCTCCAAGAAATGGCTACAGTGAGTATGGTACTTATAACTAAACTCAAAAAAAGTAAGAACAACGCAGAATCATAATACCATGAGTCCTAGAAATGTTCTTCAGTCTTTCATTGACTTCTTGTTAGATCATTCTTGGCGGTCAAAGTTTTTTTTCCCATCAGTCCATCTTCCCAAAGTTTCTCTTTGGCATCTTCCCTTTCTCTCTCTCTCTCTTCCCTTCCTCTCCCCCCCTCTCTCCTTCTCTTTGGCTGACTGAAGTTTTATCCTATTCTCTATTTTACCCAGCCATTGTGTTATCAGCATTTATTGACAAGGCAAAGAATGAATGGTAAGAAGTGTTTATACAAATGAGATTTTTTTTTGACATGCGCATTAACAATTCCATGTCCAGATTGAAGTAAGATATGAGGGCAGAGACATCAGCATTTAAACAACCCACAATTCTTATGTTTACACAATGTATAAAAATATTATACCTACAGAGCTGTGTGATTTATTTCTGCTATTACTCATGTCTTTGGAAACAAAAGTCAATTAATCAATCTAAGAGTATCACCCCAAATTAAGTGCAGCCAACCTGAGTCTTCTGTGGATGACCTGTGTTCTGCTCACTGGGTGTCTCCATTATTTCCGTGTGTATTAATGTCCTATGGTCCTGTGTATGGGAGGTTCTGATTTCTCAGTCCATGTTCTGGGTTCACAATGTATCTCTCTGCTGAGAATCAGACCCATTTTCACTGATGATTAGCAATGACAACACTCATTTAATCAGTTAATTCTCTCTCTCCTTCCTCTCTCTCTCTCTCTCTCTCTCTCTCTCTCTCTCTCTCTCTGTTTTCATTATTGATGAGTGCACATTTTGTGCAGGCCTATGTATCTATGCAAGTGTACATGCATGCATGTGATCGCTATGTGTGTGGGAATATTGAGTCTAAAGGACAACTTTTTTTTTCCTTTTGGGTTAAATCTATTTTGATCTTTTTTTTTTTAATTTAAGAAGGACTCTATTTATTTCTTTGGAACTGATTCAAATAGACAAGGCTGGTTGGCCACCTGGACCTGAGATCTACCTCTCTCTCTGACAACCCACCTCTAGAATTAAAAGAGTGTTTTTCCACTTAGGTTTTATAGGTTGTTTCTGGAGATCAAACTCAGATCGCCATGTTTGTACAGCAAGCATTTTACTGAACTATATTACCTGAAAGTATTCTTGCTTCTTAGGAAGATATAAGCTTCAGATAAGTTACTGCCCCATGTCTATTTTATGTTACCTAAAAATTTTCCTCAGAAACATGCTTTCTTACTAGGTTGTCATTAATAATATTGGCCTATAAATTAGTTCTTATATTTTCAGCCTTGATTTTATCATGCAAGTTTCTTTTTAAATTTGGAATTAAAAGAAAACATTCTTATTCATGTTCATGTTCATGAAATAATTTATTAAAGTATGAAAAATTTTATATGATAGATAATAACCTGTTAAAGGAGAAATATAGACTGTTCAAGAAGGAAAAACAGACAGAGTGAAAGAAAATATTTCTGAGAACTCTCAATTAACTGTGATTTATATAGTGAATCTTGATTCTTATTTTTATTTATTTATTTATTTATTTATTTATTTATTTATTTGACTATCACTAGAAAGACCTACAAACTGTTGGCAGGACCTGATCATTAGAGTTGAAAGGAAAGAGATAACCTATTGGTTTTGTAGGGCATGAAAGGCAGAACTGAAAGTGGTTTCTAAAGTCATCAAGAGATTGGCTATAAACACATGTCAATAATAAATTCATGTATACATTAGGGAAAGTGAGTTGTCTCTTTGCTGTTGCTAATAAAAGCTGCTTTCAGTTTTTATCCACAATGAATGAATACTGTACACCATTAACTCATGCATCACTGCTGCCTGTCTTCTCTTTTCCCTTCCCACAAATCTCTTATATGCATACATGTTTATTTGTTGTGCTTTGTGATTCCCCCAAGATTAAGCAAATTCATCTATATGGGTTGGAGTTGTCCATAGGAGTCTGATGTGGTATCTAAGGATACATGAGAAAAGTCAATGTTAGGCCCCTCTACAAGAATTTATTGACAGATAATGGCTTAGAGGTAAAAGACACAGCCCAGAAGGCCTTCTACCTTCCTTATCTGCCTGATCATAGGGCTGGTCTTGTGTGGATCCAGAGAGAGAAGATAAGCATATTTTATATACATTAGTGATTAAGGTAATTGTAAGGGGTCAAGGAGCTGGTGTTTTATAGCCTTTGATCCTACCTTTCAATGTTTACATATGTTCAATCACAATGTTCCCTAAATATTAGAGGGTGTGGTGTAAATACTGTTTGAGCCTAAGTCCACATCTATCTCTTATTTTCCATATTTTGGGCTTCCATGAGTTTCTATAGTTACTACTGTTCCCTTAAAAAGACTTCTCTGACATGTTTAGGAATAGCTTTTGTCTATGGGAATAAATGTAGATATTTAGAAGACATTTTGATGCTATTCCAGTTTAGTTAACTATCAGAAATGTGTCCCAGAATTAACCTACTACCTCCTCACACTACCTGGTTAATCAGGCTTACACTATCCCGTCTACCCCTGCATATCTTACCCTCATATGGAATGTTGAAACCATTCAGAGAACTCTTGATTACCCTGATAGCAATCAAATGGCTATTGTAAAGATAAGTTTATCCTGTTTTTCAAAAGGTTTATTTATGCTTTCTATATAGCAATTAACCCTATACCATCTCTTTCTTTATTCTATCAGTCTACATGACTCTCTATCTGGATATTTCAAATAATAAGAATATCCATGTTTACTCTGTTCACCTACATTCTACCAGCTCCTCTTCCTTAAGGTAATCCCCAATCCATTCCCTTGTTTTCTGTATGGCACAAAATACTCCATACTATACACTTTATATTGAAGAATAAATATGGATGTGCAGGTATCCCTCTGTTATGGTATAAAAACTCTGAAATATTTTTCCTGGAGTGTCACAACAAGGTGATAGAGTAGATTTATTTTCAGATTTTGATAAACCTTGAGAATGATTTCTAAAGTGGCTTCATTGGTCTACAGCCCAAGCAAGAGTGTGTAAACATATTCCTTGGGTATTCCTTTCCCACATCACCACCAACATTTGCTATTATTTATATTTCAATGGCCATCATTCTGATGTGGATGAGGTAGAGAATGATGATTTTTTTATAAATATGTGTTTTTAATAATCAAAGATGTTGAGCATCTTTTAACTATTTCCTCACTATTTGAACCAATTTTGAAAAAAAATCTTTGTTTAGTTTTATAGTTCACTGAAAAACAAACTTCTTGCTTGTTTCCTCGGTGGTTAGGGTATATTTTAGTTCTATGCAGAATCCAGACGCTATTCCTCTATCAGACATACAGTTACCATTCTGTGGCCTGTCACTGCACTAGATGGAAAAGGCAATACTGTTGGAGATTATGTTTAAGCT
Source organism: Rattus rattus (assembly GCF_011064425.1). Classification (NCBI taxonomy): domain Eukaryota; kingdom Metazoa; phylum Chordata; class Mammalia; order Rodentia; family Muridae; genus Rattus; species Rattus rattus. The sequence continues at coordinate 17,271,268 of NC_046168.1, read as the reverse complement.
ATCTGTAAATTTGAAAAATATTATTAATAAAAATTGATAAAATGAGAAAATATGTTTGCAAAATAGAAAATTAGTTGGTGGTCATTTGCTGTAGCAGGCATTTCTAGTGAAACCAAAGGTTGAGATTGTGTAATACTCATTGCCTCTTCTTTGGAACCTTGATTTTATATGTCTATATAATATTTTATATGTCATATAGAATATATGTCTACAGAAATGTTAAAGGTTACTTTTTCCAGTTTCTCTTTAAAGTTAAAAAGACACTGTGATGGATCAAAATTTATATACATAAGTCAAAAGAATTCTAAAATCGGAATGTGCAGATCCAGTTTTGAAAAAGAAAACAACAATTAGTGTTCTAGCATCAGTTGAAATATCATTTCACATCCCTCCATCATCTTTGGGAAGGTCCAGAGGCTGCTCACTTAAAATGCTTGACAAACTTGCATGTGTCACTAGGACAATGAAAACTTTAGGATACTCTTACAAAATTGGAGCATGTAAAGGGTCTTTTCCTTTCAAGGCTGTCATCTCTGTAGAGCTGTTTGTGCTTTGAGATGCTTTGATTTATATGACTGAGTAGAGATCTGTATGGCGAATAACCTTCACCATGATATAGGAGGAGCAAGTAGAATGCCCTCTTTGATCTCTGCTACTACAGGTCAACATCCTTGACCTTAGGAAGCAGTGATTAATGAAGAATCAGGGGTTGGAGGAATAACAGCATTGATTCGAGGTGAGGTGTCCTGTACAAGGTACCCTGCTCCTAAGACTGTCACTTTCCTATTTGAAAAAAGGAGGCACTAGGGGAAATTTTCCATCTTCAACATTCTGATCATTTATAACTGTGGAATTCTTTCTGTCATGAAAGTAATTAGTGGTTTCTTTCTGGATTACTCAGAGCATTTTTGAAAGTTTTATAGTTTATTCCCGATGTAGATAAATGCTTTTTTTAAACAATATTTGTTTTGCCTTTCATGAATAAAAAGGTGATTGAACAAAGCATGCATTCATCATGTTCTTTATTGCCCTGAAACAAGTATAATTTATAAACCAATAGTACATTGGGGAATGTTATACACATGTATGAAAAGAATGTGTTCAATTAATGGGAGGCCAACAGTGCACCCATGCAGTACACACTAAGGGAATATTTAGTCAGAGAAGAAAGTTGGTTACATTCTATTAGATAAAGTTGGTTTTGTTGCTTTTCTTTCTGTAATACTGATAAGGGGAAATGAAGGCCAATGACTTTGTCTTGGCCTTCTAAGTATTTCAAAAGTATCTGATGATGTTAAGAATAGATTGAAGAAGGATGAGAAGAGTTGTTCCTGCTGGACTCAAAAGGTTTGAATGATTATTAATGGATATATGTATGTATTCTATATTATTGAAATAGATAACATAAATGAAACAACGCCTGGGAAGCTTTAGAAACTAATGATAAATCAAAAGGTGTCAACAGTATATTGTCATAAGCTATGTTCAAGGACAGACCCTTTTAGAATTAATGGAATTGATGAAATGTTTTGTAACTGTTTTGTTTTTGTTTGTGTTTTTGTTTGTGTACAATTTCTTGTCCCCAATAAGTTATTTACTATGTAAGCTTAGAACTTAGTCAGCACAGTCATAAACGTAATTTATCTTACTTACAATGTTTTCCAATCTCTATTCCACATAGGACTCTCTATCATACCAACATGTGTGAATGACATTCAAATTTCTTTGCATTCTTAACGAGAGACATCATTTTTTGGTGTTTAGTGCTAAAGAATCAAGTATCTCTCAATACCCCATTTTTCTTATTGATTCCTTTTGTAGATTGCCCAGGAGAGGGAATAATACTTGGGGAAAAATCAGTAAGTTCATGTATGAAACTGTACACAACATTCTAACAGATTTATGTATGAAAAATGCATGTCCAGTTCACTGAAAATTTACAAACATTCAAATATGTTTGGGCATTGTGAATATCAAATTAGTAAACCCATTAGAAAATGCCTAGTGCTTTGTAAACCTTCAACAATTATTAACATTACCTAATTCCCATGCCAATAAATTTCTAACAATGACAAATGGAGGGGAGAGGGACCTTACAATGAGTGGGCAGATTGGAGACAACAATTAATAAAAAAAAAGAGGTTATGAATTTGAAAGAAGGTAAGGTAGGTAATATGCAAAGTTTTGTAGGGAAAGGAGGGAAGGATGAAACAATGGGATTATATCACAATACCAAAAGATAAAAGCAATCAAATACTATAAATTGATATGAAGATGAAGCAAGACAATCTAAACTAAATGCAAAACCAGGAAACAAAGCAATTTCTGCATACTTGGTACAGATCCATGTATATCCAGGCAGAGTCAGAAGTGTCCTTATCTGGGGCATCCAAGCACTAACAGCTACTAACAACAATAATGTACAGCCATCAAAAACGACCAAAATTATATCCAATATTCTCTGCCTAAGAAAGCATGCAGATCATTATAAAAATTTATAGACTCCCATCTAAGCCAGTTATGACTTCAATGGTAATGTTTCACCCATAAACTTTGTGCAATCTAGAAAATCTACTTTCTCGACTCTGGATAATATCTATCGAGACAACTAAACATTTACTTAATTAAATTATAGTCGTTAATCCTAGCAATTTCTACACCTAAGTTTTAAATGTTCAAGGAGTTGTCATATTTCTCAAGGACAAAAACATATCTCTGAGCATATTATCTTCCAATGACAGGACATTAAAAGCAACATTTAATTGTTGATCCTCTGATAGTTAATAAAATGCAGGGTACCTGTTTACACATTTGGTGCGAGGAGATCCTAAACTGACTTGGAGAGGAAAATACCTTATATTCATTGGTACATTTTGGTTTCTTTTTTAAAAGACTTATTTATTTATTTCATATATGTGGGTACACTGTCACTGTCTTCTGACACACCAGAAGAGAGCTTCAAGTCCACATTACATATGTGGTTGCTGGGAATTGAACTCAGGACCTCTGGAAGAGCAGTCAGTGTTCTTAACCACTGAGCCATCTCTCCAGCCCATTTCTTTTTAAAAATAAATATATCTCTTAGGATGGAACCACATGAGACAACATTATGGTATGTATTCTAATGAAAGAGATTTAATAAGGTGTATCCCTAAGAAGAAGAGAGTTATAGACAGGAGAGGATAAAGGAAGGAAAAAACCACAACACTCTCTTTACCAAATATTTTTCTATATTGTAAACAGGGAGAGAAACCAGTCAGGATGACCCCAAGAAATTGTTTACAAAGGTGCTGTGATGATGCCTGGGTAACTGGACCATTGCATGCTGTTAGTAGTTGAGCATGCAGGGATTGCAGGAATTCTACCCTCAGTAAAATTCTGCATAAATGAGATGGCTGCCATCCATCAGAAGGAGGGTATCCATTTAGTGGGATGCAGGTAGTGAGTAGTTAAAGGTAGATACCATTGATATTACTCAACTTATGCAAAGAGAATATTACCAAAGTACAGATAGTAAACAATAACGTCCATTTCTATCTTTGCTCTGATCTTGATTCTTGCTTTTAGTTCGCTGATCTGAGAAAACTTGATCATGACTTATCACAGCATCTGAAAAGAATCAGTGAATGGAAAACCCTGATAATAGAGTTAATTGGCCCTGATGTGGTACAGATGCTCATTTTCTCTCACTGGCATGGGTGTACTCAGACATAGCTTCAAAAGACATGCCTGAGTTGGCTGATAGAGTGATTCAGACTCTAATCTTGGACAGGTATGACCCCTGCTACCAGGCCCCATCTTTGATGTCATTAAGAACCTACTCATGCATAATGAAAAGCACATGATGTCAAAATATGTCCTAGCAAGTCACCTGAAACCTAAAAATTTTCCTTCTATGTTATTATACTTTATTAAAATGATGGAGTGGAAATTCCCTTGTGTTTGAGATCTTCTAAAATATAGAATGGCAAAATGAACCAAGGAAAACACAGATTTAAGTTAGAGAAATTATTTCTACATATCTTGGTTGGAACTTTTTTATCTCTGGGCTTCTTTGACCTCAAGACACAGTGAGAAGGGATCTTCCCTGGTTCGTGGATGGAGTCCTCTTTAGACACTTAAGAATCTTGATCTTAGTTGACCAAGTCACCAGAAATGTGGTAAATCTACTTGCCTTGTTTATAAGCAAAACAGTTTGTGCTCTTTGGTTTGTGTTCATTAAGGCAGAGTTATACCAGGTAGCTGGAATGCAGAACTTTTAAATCCCAGTGTCTACTGTAGTTATGTGATATTCTCTTCTATCATTAAAACTGACAGTTTTGATGTCAATAACAAGACTAGAATGACATTTCCAAGTGTCAAATGTGCTTTTGTTGAGAACTCACGGGTTTTCTAAAAGTTGTCTTTACCCATTTGTGGCTAAAGATACAAGTTCAAAGATGCCAGTACCTTGGAAGAAATTACCAACTATACACTTATTATACCTCTCAAAGGTTTTTTTTTATTTCTCAGATCTTTTCATAAGCTTATGACTTACCATGTGGAGTTCATGTGTCTTTTTAAAACATTAAATATACTTCCCAACACACACTCATCCAACTTAACTGATCTGGCGTTGTCAGTATGGTGGACTTGGGGTTGTCAGTATATTGGATCACAAAGATGTTCTCCAGGTAGACACTTTTCTTCAGGATGTAAACAGAGAAAGCAAGTTAGAAAGCACCATGGCAACATATACATGGATTTACACAATCTGGTTGAAATCTGTTTCAAGTTCTCTTCTAAAGAGCACTAAGTAGAACAAAGTTAGTACATTCTATCAACTACCTTTATAGATCCATGGTGCATGTAGCCGTTTTGGTCATTATGCACAGCTTACTTCCAATGCTTGAGGGCATTAACTGATTTCTACTGTTCTAGGCTGCTGAGGCCTCATGGATCCACTGCACTGTAGGTTTTTTACCATCTCATTTGCCATGGGGACCCCAGTCTTAAACTGCTGAGCTCAGTTTTTCCTATTTTGTAAGTTCCTGTTGCATATAAGTAATGGATCCCTGCCCTGATTCTCAGGCCCGCACTTCTGCAGTTACCCTCGCTACCACCAAAAAAGCAAGCAGTTGCCAGACCATCGGGCCCAGACCCCTGGCAGTTTAAGTCATCCAACTATCTCCAGATTGGCTCCTCTCAGAGCAGCCACAAAAGCTGTATGAACATCCAAGGTAGCATATCTTCCAAGAAACTTCTAATTATATAATAATTAAATTCAACGAGAATGTCCTCAAATAATTCTCAGAAAAGAATTCAAAAGAGTGATTATGACTGTGCTCAAACAACTTGAAGAAGATATGAATATATTTTACAAGGAGAAAAATAAGAAGATGAATGAAATGGAGAAGTCAGAACAAGATATGTAAATGGAATTTAATAAAGAGAGGATTACTGTAGAAAAGCCAAACTGAAATGACACTCGAAATGAAAACCTCAGTAAGTCAAATAAAATCCTTAAAAAATCATTAATGCTTCATTGGCAAAGTCTGAGAGGCCTGAAGACAAGGTAGAGACTTTGGATCAGGTAGGAACGGCCAGGGATGGATATAAAAATAGAGAAGAATTTAGAGATACCATGAAAACACCAAACATTTGTATTATAAGACTGGAAGAAAGATAATCTAATGTAAAATCATAGAATATATTTTCAGTAAAATTAAAAAAGCTTTTTATGTCTAGAGAAAGACATTACTATCTAGGTACAAAAGGATTATAGACCTTCAGGAGGATAGGATTAGAAAACAAGCTCTTCATGATATATAATAATTAAAACAAAACCACCAAATACAGACCAGGCTTGAGCAGCTGCAAGAGAGAAAGGTCATGTTACTTATAAAGTCAGAACTGTCAGAATAAAACTTGATTATTAAATAGAAACTTCTGAAATCAGATGGTGTTGCAAGGATGTATTTTGAGTTCTGAAAGATCATGACTGTTAATTCCAATGACTAGACATAGCAGAAAGTTTCAAAAATAAAAATTGAGTCAGAAATACTACCACCAAACAGATTAAAAGAATTTATGACCAGTCAGCTCTATAGAGGAGAGTGGAAAGAATAACTAATTCATTACAAACGGAAGGATAGACTCAAAAGGTCACAGGGAATAAGAAAACAATACTAAGAGAGCTGATTAAAACGGTCTATAAATTTCAAATTTCAACATGATAGGAATTAACAGGCATCTTTCGATAATAACTTGGAATATGTTCTCAATTTCACAACATCAACAAATCCAAGTAAAAGAGTGGTCAGAAAACATGTTGCACCTTCTTGCTATCATCAAAAATGCCATTCCTTCCCATGAATAATAGACACTAACTTAGAGTACAAAGAAAAAAAGATATTTGAAATAGGAGTATTCAGAAAACAAAATGTTATAGCTATTCTAGTACATGATAAAATAAACTTCAAACAAAAACTATCCAAAAGACATGAAGAAGTGGGGTTGGGGATTTAGCTCAGTGGTAGAGCGCTTGCCTAGGAAGCGCAAGGCCCTGGGTTGGTCCCCAGCTCAAAAAAAAAGAAAAAAAAAAAAAAAAAAAAAAAAGACATGAAGAAGTTCAATTCATTCTCATCAAAAGAACAATCCACCAAGATGATATTACAACTCTAAACATATAACCACCAAACGTAGTGGTACCCAATGTTAGGAAAAAAACTACCAACAGATCCCAACACAGTAGCATTGGTGATGGCAACATGCCACTCTTACCAACAGACAGGTCATCTAAACATTGAACATTGAACAACAGGAAACATTGAAGTTAAATGACATTATAAATCAAAAGGTCATAAAAGATATCTGCAGAATATTCTACCCAAGGGCTAAAGAATCCACCTTCTCATTAACCCATGAGAGATTCTTCAACATATATCTGTGCACACATATGAAAAAAAGAAAAAAATCATTGCACTGTATAAAAATGGTATAAAATTAGATACAAATAGCAAGGGAAAGAACATAAAGCACATTCATTCACAGAGACTAAACAGTCTAGTAATTGAGTCACTGGAATAATCTTCAAAAATGAATGATTCCCCTCCATTCCAGGCTTAAAACAATCTCCATAATATACAGTATAAATAGCATTCTAGAACTATTATATTACATAAACATAAAAACTTCAAAGGGACGTGTCAGCTTAGCCACTTAGTACAACAGTAGCAAATACTATTGCCTGTGACCTCCCCAGCCATGGGCTTTGACTATGACTTGGAAATCCCCTCCTGAGGAGCAAACCACTAATCCTATCAATAAAAAGACCCATAATAGTCATGCCACTGCTACCGTAGTATGCACATTGTACTTGACAGGTCAGGTATTACAGTATGTAGGATTCAGTGTTGTGTAACAACACTCACACTTTTTCCAATTTCATTCAATTCCAGATTGTTTTTTACTTCAATGTCTTTATTTACCATGCTCCAATGGGTAGGCCCATACCTGTATGTGTATGTCTAGCATCAACTACACTTAATGGGTTGTTACAGTAAAATATGAAGTTGATAGGGGTGTGTGTGGAGAGGATGAAGGGTTTAGAAGGAAAAACTGGGGTAAACTTGTCATTTTTCTTGGTATAAAATTCTCAGAACAGAATATTTTGCATAAGAATAAATGATAAGATGAAAATCTATAAGCTTCCCATATGCGTAAAATAAGTTGCAGGCAAATATGATCCAGGTAAAGTACTACCTATATCAGTTCCTTTCTGATAATACCATTCAGTTTCTAATATGAATACACAGTTGCAATTACAAATAATCTTTATCTCAACTGAGTAATATGGCAGACCTTACACACATTTCAAAACATGCATACCTAATTTCAATAATATACACATGCATATATTTACATACATACATGTCTTAGTACATATATACATATCTTAAAATGTACTTTGTATAATTTCCAGTATTTTGATATTTTTCTTTGTTCTCTTCTTCCCAAGAAGGCTCTACTGTTTTCTTCCCTTGTTTTTTGGCTCGTTGCAATTAATTTAATTTTTTCCTCAATAAAACACAAAGATTTTTAAATGAGCTATTTAGTATATAAATTATTGCCAGTCTGTTCTACCCTTATCAAGGAAGCTTTTATTATTTGCAATTCGTTGAACCCTAAGTATCGATAGGGGCTTACTTATTTATCAGTGCCTTCCCTTGGAGAATACCACTGTGCCTCCCAAAGAAACTATGACCAACTTATAGCTTCTCAACAGCCTACTATGGAAGGAAGAGGAACTCTGAAGACCCAATCACGAATGAGGGGGTGGTGCTCTGAAGAGCCAATCATGGTTGGGGAAGGACTTCTGAAGAGCTGGGTTTTTCCATTGCTCTATTCCCATTTACAAAGCATCATGTAAATATCTTTATTTAACCTCTGTGTGGTATAAATGTACGTTTTTTAAACTAATAGAAATAAGTTTAATTTTATTTGAATCATGTACAACTTAAAATATGTGAGCTCTTTCAGGTATGGAGGGGAAGGTAGACATGAATGCAGCACTTACTTCTTTACAACACTTCCAGTTCTCAAACCTACTTCGTGTGAGCTCCCCACGGTGCCCAGAAAGTGCTATTTGGAGCTCAGTTCTTCTGCATAATCGGGGTACAAGATTTGTTAAATTCAGTCGTTTCCAACAAGAGGACTACAATCTAATGATCATACAAAAATTGTACAGAGTGTATACATAGCACAGATAGATAAATAATTAACTTCTTCTAGGGAAGTTATGTTTAAATATAAAATATTTCAGATTAATATACCCATGTGCCTATCTTTTTATTTTTTTAATTTTATTTAATTTTTTTCCTTTTTTTTTTAATTGAAGTTTTTTTTGTGTGTGTGTTTACATTTCAAATGTTATTCCCTTTCCTTTCCGGTCCATAAGCTCCTATCCCATCCCCTCCCCTTCTTCTATAAGAGTGTTACCCCTCCCCAACCCTCCCCTTCCCTATCCCCCTCCCGGTCCACTCTCTGACTGTTCCACATTCCATACATCGTCCCCTACCATCTCCAAAAGAAGTTCCCAATCTCCCACCTCCCTCCACACCAGATTTCTCCTAGCCCTGGGCCTTCAGTCTCATGACAGTTAGGTGCAGCTTCTCTGGCTGAACCCAGACCCAGAAGTCCTGAGCTGTATATGTGCTGGGGGCGTCATATCGCTGGTGTAAGCTGCCTGGTTGGTGGTCCAGTGTCTAAGAGATCTGGGGGTTAATTGAGACTGCTTGTCCTCCTACAGATTGCCGTCCTCCTCAGTTCCTTCCAGCTTTTCCCTAGTTTCTGTACATTGGTTGGGTGCAAATATCTGCATCTGACTCTTTCAGCTGCTTTTTGGGTCTTCCGGAGGGCAAGCACGATAGGACCATTTTTGTGAGTGCCCCATAGTCTCAGCAATAGTGTTAGGCCTTGGGGCCTCCCCTTGAGCTGGATCCCACTTTGGGCTGGTCAACATAGCTCCTTTTCTTCAGGATCTTCTTCATTTTTGTCCCTGCAGTTCTTTCAGAAAGGAGCAATGATGGGTCAGAGTTTTTGACTGTGGGATCCCAACCCCGACCCTTACTTGGTGCCCTGTCTTCTGCTGGAGGTGGGCTCTACAAGTTCTTTCTCCCAGTGAATGGCATTTCATCTAAGGTCCCTCCCTTTGAGTCCTGAGAGTAGTTCACCTCCCAAGGCTCTGGTACATTCTAGAGGGTCCCCCAACCCCCTACCTCCCGAGGTTACCAGTTTCCATTCTTTCTGATGGCCCTCAGGGCTTCAGTCCTTTTTTCCCACCCAATATCAGATCATGTTTTCCTACCCCCACCCTGTCTCCTTTCCCTCCCAGGTTCCTCCCTCCCTCCTCCCTGTGGTTGCTCTCTTCTCCCTTCCAAGTGGGACTGAGGCATCCTCACATGGGCCCTTCTTACGTTGACCATTTTGAGTTATGTGGACTGCATACGGGTATTCTGTATTTCTTGGCTAATATCCACTTATTAGTGAGTACACATACATGTCCTTTGGGGGCTGAGTTAACTCACTCAGGATGATATTTTCTAGTTCCACCCATTTGCCTGCAAAACTCAGGATGTCCTTGTTCTTAATAGGTGAATAGTATTCCAGTATGTAAATGAACCACATTTTCTGTATCCATTCTTTGGTTGCGGGGCATCTGGGTTGTTTCCAGCCTCTGGCTATCACAAGCCACTATGAACATGTGGCATGGTGTGGCTTCTTTTGGGTACATGCCCAAGGCTTCTTTTGGAAAAGTTTTGCACAAATGTAAAGCATCTCAGATAAATACACCTACAGGTATGTACCTGTCTTAATGCCTCAAGATACAGTGGCTTCATTGAGAATGGGTAGAATGCACTGCCAATAGGTTTTGTACTACTAACAACACTTGACAACATTGAGGGGTTTTTTTTGAAAAAGGAATGCACAAATGTTTTAGTCTTCTATCCACAGATTTTTCTGAAGTTTTTAACCAGGTACAGAGGTTAAACCATGGATCAGGTAACCATAGGTTTATAGAAACAATAAATAAATAAGCAATTATACTTGTTGACCGAGTCCCTGCTGCACAGAATACAGGGTTATGATTATGTTCTTCAAGTGCTTAGACTAAAGACACGGAAAGAAACAAAATTTCATATTTATTTGTATTAAATACATATGCAAAGAGTGTCCTATAGTGTCCTATGGTGTGGGGGGAGGAGGAGGGAGAAATCTGAGCAAGCTGCTGCAGAATGTTAAAAAAAATCTGGGAAGAAAATAAAAGAGCTTTAATTAGGTGCTGAGGTCTAAATGGCATCCATGCTGACAGAATCCTGTCAGAAAAAGGTTTCTGTGGCCCTGACAAGACAATGAGAAGTGACAAGCTTATGCATGTTTTGGTCTTTGGTGAAGCCGCTATTAAAATGGGATTTTATTATTTTAGTGAGTGTTTGATCTTCTCTTATTTCTATTATGTATTTCACCTTAACCAGATCATATATTTATCTATTCATGCATTATGCATATTTTAATTCCTATATTTAAATATATGTTAGAAAGGACAATAGTTAGAATTTATATAGTCATATTTAATATATAAATAGTTCATCACTGATATGTATTTGCTGAAAAAATTACTCATTTATGTAATTCTTGGTCCCCAAGACCAAGGCTATTCAGAGCACCTACTCTTGGGCTCTGTTGAATTGCAGTAGCTGCAGTGTGGTAGCTAAGGTTGTAAGTGACATTCTAGATTCACAAAACATTAATATAGGTGATATGTATATATATATATATATATATATATATATATATATATATATATATATGATTTACAGAGTGGTGGAACTCAGGATTTTCAGCCAGTGTATCCTTTGAGTGATCACTGTCTGGGGCAGGTAGACAGTCTATGAGGAAGTGTATGGAAATGTCAGTCACCTGTGCAGGAGAATACTTGAGAGAAAAACTTCAAAAGAAAGAATGTAATAATATGAGACTTTTGTGCGCTCCTAGCAAGATAGCTTTTCCATTAAGATAATCACACAGGGGAATTCCAATATGAGCAAATGAAAGCAACTCCATGTCCTCAGATTCTTCAGGGGATTCAGTCAGAAAGAGAGTAGCTGTTGTTTGAGGTAAGTCACGTGGGGAGATGTTAGAGTATCATCATGAGAAGACAAAGGTTTGTTTAAACCAGGTCATTGAGAGTAGAACATGGTATAGAAAGTGATTCCTTGTGCAAGCAAAATCCGTGTCCACTGTTAGAGGGGAGAGAGAGAGAGAGAGAGAGAGAGAGAGAGAGAGAGAGAGAGAGAGAGAGAGAGAGAGAGAGTCAGACACAGAGAAACAGAGACACAGGGAGAAACACAGAGTGAGACACAGAGAGAGAGAGACCCAGAGGAGAAGAAAGTGATCCCCAGTGCAAAATATGTTACAACTGTGACAGGTGGAGGGAAGAAACCAGAGCTACCACAGACATGAGCATGGTGCAGAAAATATTATCTAATGAGACACAGGAGCTGGGATCTGCATGGCAGTTTTCTCTCTAGGGTGATTCTGTTTCCAGCATATGGGAACCACCTTAGAGAAGGGGTCCTGGGCTTATTGTTTAGGAAATGTCTGCACATTCCTGCCTTTGGGAACATGCAACTAATATCCATCATTGACCAAGAGATTGTTGGCCTTTGTAGCTACTTGTTTGAAGAAAATTGCAGAGCTCAATGGAGTGGGAAGTGGATCTGTGACGCATGAAGAAACAAAGTTATCATCAGTTTAAGATGGCTGATTCTGGAAGTTAGTGCCAGAAACTCTGAGAGGAATGATTATTCACATATAAAATCAGCTTTCTGTGGAAAAGGCTACATACCTCAGGGGCCCTTGATCAGTTGTCAGCACCATTTTCAGTGGAGATCCTGCCTACTGTCACACACACACACACACACACACACACACACACACACACACACACACACACACAGAGGTACAGGTGCTCCCAGCCAACCATTGAATTGAGAACAGGATCCCCATTGGAGGAATTAGAGAAAGAAATGAAGGAGCTGAAGGGGTTTACAATCCCATAAGAACAATACCAACCAGAGCTCCCAGGGACTAAACCGTCATCCAAAGAGTACACATGGACAAACCTATGGCTCCAGCTGCACATGTAGCAGAGGATGGCCTTGGAGTACACATGGACAAACCTATGGCTCCAGCTGCACATGTAGCAGAGGATGGCCTTGCTGAGCACATATGGGAGGAGGAGCCCTTGGTCCTGCAAAGTCTTGACCCCCATTATAGGGGAATTTCCAGGCAAGGGACTAGGAAGGGGTCAGTGGTTGTTGGGTGGGGGAACACCCTCAGAGAAGAAGTGAAGAGGGATATGATAGGGGTTTATGGACAGGAAATCGGGAAAGGAGATAACATTTGAAATGTAAATAAATAAATAAATCCAAATAAAAAAATTAACAAGATGCTCCACCCAAGGCAAAATGTGCATCTTGGAAAATGTGCATCTCCCTACAATCTCAGCACCACTGGTAAACAGGGCCTCTAATTGACTATAATTTTCTCCAAATAAAAGGAACCTCCATTCTCCTGTTAGGGCAAGCAAAACAAAAGGGAAAAGGTCACACAGCACACAGCTTGTACTCTGTAAAAAGGGCACATAGGAAAGAGGTTACAGCTAGATCTGGGCTACAGAGCTTGAGAATGTTCATTTTGTTGGTTTGAAGACAACTTAATTTTTTTTTTATTTCACAATCCCATTTATATGAAATGCACAGAATCTTGGATTAGAAGGATATTCTTTCACTGCAATAAAGCAATATATTATAAACCAATAATCAATGTAATATTAAATGGGGAACTCCAGAAAATATTTACTTAAAATCAGAAAGGAGACATAGATGTCGACTCTATATTTTTTAGATATAGCACTTGAAATTTTAATGAGGACAATCAGGCAAGGGAATATACAGACTCATCTTTAAATAAAGTACAAATGGATGGTAAAAAGTAACAACTTCACTATTTTTAGCCCTCGTGGACATGTAAACCAAAGGAACATTGAGATTCCTTATCCCAGTTGGAATAGCAATTATAAAAGTTAATTACTTAATAAATAAAATGTACCTGAATACTTTAGCTCTTAATATAATGTGAGTGCCAATGAGAAGAAGGTCGAGTTCCTGCCTCATCTACAGAGACACGGAATGGGGCACAGAGCTTTCCTTCTGCAGCTCACGAACTGCAGTATGGAGACTCTTCAGTCCACTAAACATCACCCAGAAGTTCTTATCTGAAAGTCAGAATCTACATTTGAACAAAGTACTATATTTTGGTAGTAAATTACAGCATATTCTACAGAACTATAGCAGTGCTTAAATACAAAAATAGAGGTCTAATCGAATATTTAAGATTTCTTCGTATTTTTAAAATCCCTATCAATTATTTTCATTTTTCATTCATCGTCTTTAATTCTTCTTATTTTTTAATATAGAAGAGAATGTATTCAGGGTTTGGGAGGAGAGTAAAAAGTGTAATTGGGCAGAGAAAGACAGACAGAGAGAGAGAGAGAGACAGAGAGAGAGAGAGAGAGAGAGAGAGAGAGAGAGAGAGAGAGAGAGAGAGAGAGAGAGGCTGGCCATGAGCACGTGGAGAGGGGGCCAGGGAATGGGGAAAGAAGGGAAAAAGGAGGAAGAGGATAAGAGCAAGAGAGCAACAGAGAGCAAAAGAGAGCAAGAAAGAACAGGAGAGATCACCTTTAATTCTATGTGTATGTTTTTTGTATCTGTGTAGGTGCGCCATGTTCCTGGAGGGCTCAATGAGGTCAGTAGAGGGCACTGTTTCCCCTGAAAAAGGAATTGGAGAGGGTTGTGAGATGCTCTATGGGTGCTGGCAAGTAAGTGTTGGCCCAATGCAAAAGCAACGCATGTTCTAATACAGCAAATACATAGGCAAATGCCAGCAGAAATCCACTGAATTGAGAACGGGACCCCCGTTGAAGGAATCAGAGAAAGAACTGGAAGAGCTTGAAGGGGCTCCAGACCCCATATGAACAACAATGCCAACCAACCAGAGCTTCCAGGGACTAAGCCACTACCCAAAGACTATACATGAACTGACCCTGGGCTCCAACCTCATAGGTAGCAATGAATAGCCTAGTAAGAGCACCAGTGGAAGGGGAAGCCCTTGGTCCTCCCAAGACTGAACCCCCAGTGAACATGATTGTTGGGGGGAGGGTGGTAATGGGTGGAGGATAGGAAGGGGAAGCCCATATAGAAGGGGAGGGGGAGGGGTTAGGGGGATGTTGGCCCGGAAACTGGGAAGGGGAATAACAACCGAAATGTAAATAAGAAAAACTCAAGTTAATAAAGATAAAAAAAAAAAAAAAAAAAGAAGTAGCGGAGGAAGGGAGGGGAACACGCTTACTGAAGAAGGGGATGGGGGATGGGATAGGGGGCTCATGTCTGGGAGACTGGGAAAGGGAATAACATTTGAAATGTAAATTAAAAAATCCAATTTAAAAAAAAAACGAAAAAACAAAAAACAAAACGCTATTATCTCTCAAGCCCTCCAAACAATTATTTTCAAAGACTGAAGTTTGCAAGCCCAGTATGTCTTTATTATACGTGAAGTATCTGTCCTTGGGTTTAGGAGATTCAAACAAATTTCAAAATCCCAGGATGTTTTTTGAAAGCCCAAGACTACAAATACAAGTAAATAAATAAGAGTAACAGAGAAAACACCAAGGGAAACGCCATCTATGTATTTCTTTTTAAAAGTTTGTTGCTAAAGAACATTTAATCTAATTAATATTTATATTTTGCTATTTTTTAACTAAAATGAATGCCCTTTTTTAAACATGTAAAAGTGTTTCTCTTCTTATGTACATGACAGATGATGATGCATCTTTTTGTAATCTCTAGGAGTTTCTTCTTTTCCTTTGAAAAGTGGATTTCTGCCTATTATCAAATCATCATAATCAGGAAATTGTCTCTGACTTTTACTGAGGAAAGAGAAATTGGGATGTCTCATACTTCTTCCCCCAGATCTTCTCCTCCTGTCCCCCTATTTCATGGTTGCTTTGAGCTCATATTTTTTGCAACCAACTATTACAATAAAATTATGACCTTGATAGTATCAGACCTCCGCAGCTATGAAGCGTGAATCTCACCAGTATTTCTTAAGTTTAAATTCATGAATGCATCGTTCCAATGCTTGCTCTTGGCCTCTAGTATGCAACATTCTCAATTCCAGTTTCCCATGTTGTGTTCCTTTCTTTGGCTGAAGTGCAACCTCTTGATTTTGTGAAGTGTAAAAGAAAGAGTTGGGACTTTGTTAAACAGGAATGCATGTGTCGTATATTAACAGATATATCTTACTGTGCTTGCTGCTTTCATGGTAAAAAACAAAATAGGAAGTGATTTAAATATTGTTCCCTTATCTTTTCATGTTTGTGTGTATGTATCCATTCATTCAGCTATCCATCTGTCCTAACTATCACCCATAGACAATATAACGTACAATCACATGCTATTCTGTGTCTTTCTTTAAAGCTTGATTTCAAAAGAAAAAAAAAACTGTTGCTTTTAAATCAAGAGTTTTTCCAGTTTTCATCCAAACTTTTCTAAAGAGTTGATTAATAAAGAATAATGGAGGATTTGACCAGTTCACATTGTGTTAAAGAAAGCAATAAGAGAAAATATAGACTAGAAAGGAGACAGAGAAATAGGAAACTGTGAGTGATATCTTCTAAGACAAAAGATGAGGTAATATGTACACTGAGTCAAAGTGATAGCAGACACTTTGTGGCCACTCATTCTGTAAGGTTCTATATAGCAGAGCAAAGTAATTTTCTCTTGATTGGTTAGTAACAATGATTAAATATAATCTATTGCCTTATCCTGGGGAGGGATATTGAAGATGAGTAACCATAGGTGATGAAGTAATCAAGAGTCAGAGTGGCAAATAACCTGATTGAGTTTTTTCATGAAACATGGAGATTGATCATGTCACCCATCACTGTTCCCTTGTGGCCTGACTGGCACTTCCTACAGCTGTGCTCCTGCCCTGTACAGAATGACATTTGAGAACGAGTATAGATTAGCCAAGTTTGGGTTGGAATAGAGGATGTCAGAAGAAGCAGTGTTAAAGGGGCTGTGCATGTTTATGGAGTGGTCATAACAAATGATCATGGAATCCAAGCTAGTTTAGGCAATGAGTGAACCTGAGAAACTTCACAGAGAAATAGTAGCACATTTAGTGGAAAGTAACACAGTAAATGACTTGTTTTGTAGTGATAGTACTTGTGACAGTGGCCGGAGAGCTAAAGGATATTGTCAGAGGGGTGTGCTGGAGGCTGAAATTTTGCAAGTGCCACAAGGGTATGGCAAGATGAAGGAGGTGGGTCTGGGCTGGAGGATGCTGAGGGGAGGTAAGAAAACACAATGGAAATGGAGAATACAAGAAATTTAGAGGGATTAGTGTATTGATCTCAAGGTTTCATCAAATTTCTTTTTTTTACTTGAAACTTTATTCTAGCAATCGAGTGTCTGCAGCCTCGTTGTGAATATTATCTTCTAGCTTTTGAAGGCAACCTTCACCATCTCAGGGCTACACCAGCTTGTCCCTGGCCAGTGATCTCTCTGGCAAGCTCCTACATCCATGCTTACTACCACGGTCATCTCTGGGGCATCTCAAAGCATGTTTGCTAGGCCCTGCTCAAGATCTAATTAACTTTAAATCATTTCTCTATACAAGCCACAAGAGAGATCAAGTAGGACATGTCCTTTCATTGAGTTTGTCTCTCCTGGGCAGCCTCTTAGCCTAAATACCTCCTGTGAGTTCCTAAAATATTGGGACTTCAGACTTACTTCTTAATATGTTAAGGAAGAAAAAAGGATACAGATAATATGTTAGTTTCACAAAAAAGCTCTTTAGAAGAGGATCTTTTACGAAGGGAAGATAAAAGTCATCCGAGAGGAAACATTGACTTAAGGAATTCTTTGCCCTTTGGCTAATTATACCCACATTTCCATTGACTTTAAAGTTAAGTTTTGGAGATGAGCAGAAATCAAGGGAGAGAGAAAATTTTATTTGCCAAATATTAGTAGAATATAACGCTGCTGTGCGAAATTTTGAGCCACCATCACATGTTAGAAATAGAACTGACGGCAAAAGACATGACTGTCAGTTGGCCTCTGTGTTTGACTTTTCTGAGTGACCTCAAGTAACTCACTTAATTTCTCCCAGGTGCGGGTTCTTCATCTGGAAAATGAGGGTGAGCCCAGGTGAACTTTACAGGACCTCTAAGCACCAGCAACCTAGTCCCTTAAATAAGGCTAAAAGGCAAAGATGATTTCATGATCTATTGATAAGTCACATTGTAAAAATGTTTTCACTGGTATTAGCTCTTGTTATTCAAGGTCACTGTACAAAGATCACAGCAAGCAGACAGACCTTGTGAGTGTCGGTCTCTTATGTCTCCAAAAAGAAGAGGGAGAAAACTGACACTGGTAACTACCACTGATGTTGAAATGATACCACAATAAATATCTTGAGCCTTCCAAAACTATATTGTTGAGATATTTTAATAGAAGTCTGATAAAGATGCTTTCTTTATGCTCCCTTATGGTATGTAAATTTACTTATAAGAATCAAAGAAATCTTGTGTGGAGGGTACATGAGACGTTTGAAGTAGTATTACTTTAAATCTCAGTACTTAATACTATATAATGCCAGACTAAGATTAATTTAAAACTTGTGAGTACCCCATATTATACAATTGTTTTGCTATAGCATTCTCCTTTTAGTATATTTCTCTTTGTAATATAGTCAAATTAACTTCCCCATGTTGATTCTAGATACTTTATTGTTCTACTGTCAGGATCTTCAAAGACAGAACTTACAAGCATAGTATTATGTAGCATGTAGGTAAGAGTTATTTACCCCTCATGGATGTAAAAATTGAAACCATGGGATCAAGGCACATAACCCATAGGTAACCGATATTCACCTGGTCATTAAGAGTGTCACGTGAGATTGACAGTGACAACCTTTTTGTTTGTATTTGATATTGGAAGCTTCACTGTCACAGGGTCTATATTCCCAACATAAAGAATTGGAATGATGTTAGAGTGGCACCTCTGTGGGTGCACTCTCTTATCATGTAGTACAATTCCTTGTCCTTGTGCCTATTCTGGCAAGTTGCCAAGAACAAAATTGAACGTTAATGACCCCTAAGTTAGTATAATAAGATGTAAAAGAAACACAAAATAAACTTTTCTATTATTTTCTTGACCAATAGATATTGAGATAAAGAAAGAAGAGGCAGTTGAGACAGAGGCAATGATGTGTTCAATCCAACTGGGAGGATGTTTCATGTAAGTAATGAATTACAAAAGGAGAAAGAAAATTCTTAACACAGAGAGGATTTTAACAAATGTCTTCTAGGAAATTTTGAAGGAATCCATAGGCAGTTTCACTGATGTCTAATATAGGGAAATCTTCTTTAATCAGGGGTGTGAAATTATAGAGCCAGGGTTTGATACTCACTTCTATGAAACAACCAGTTTGATGTGGCACAGACTAGTGGGATTTTCTGTGTAAGGTGAGAAGGATCTCAGGGACACCAGATGAAAACCACACGGGGTGAAGCTAGGCATTATCTTGTAGATCATCTTAATCAGAAAGTGGATGGATGGAGAAGAAATCCCAACACATTCTACCAAATTTTATGTGGCACATATGATTTTGCCATTAAGAGGGGTACTGAGGATAAACCTGTATGTGTGTGTGAGTGTGTGTGTGTGTATACATGCCTGCGCGTGTGCATGCATGTAGGAGGATGTCATACAGCTAAAGGCAGGTACAAGATAGAGTGAGGCTTGTCATTGGACAAGAAGGAAAAATGGGCGTGAGTAAAGTCTGAGAGAAGAGGAGGGGACTGGAGAAGAAGCGGCCAAGAGAACATGGAGGCAGATGTTAAGATCCCACTCTGTGTATTTACACGGTGTTACGAATGTTCTTAAGGGATGAACGTGTAGAGGGCTTTGTATGATTAGGTGGCCAATTATATCTTATCAATTGGATTAGAGGTTATTGTGTTGTGTGTTCTTTCTTGTGGCAATTTGAGTTTAAGAGAATATGTGGTGGCTGGGACACTAAGCCGCCACAAAATTGGGATGTGTATTTCTGGCATGGTGGCAGCCTGCCTTGGGAACTAGATGTGTAGAGAGATTGTTGCCAGGCTCAGAGGGAGGCCTTCAGCAGTGCGATATGGGATGGAGCAGAGTGGGTGAGATTCTTTGCTGACTGAAATTACGATATCTACCAGATATCTTGGGGCACTATGGTACCAGATCTAGTTGAGGTAAAAGACAGCATTTTATTTTTTATAATTTTAAAGCGATATATATATATATATATGTGTGTGTGTGTCTCTGTGTCTGTGTCTGTGTAACACAGTATATCACAATCTTTAGGATATATCCCCAAGTATAACACTTCAAGCCACTTTATACCTTTATTAAGAAGTTGAAATAGACAGATATAAGGAGGAAGGAAAGGTGCAGCATTTGCTTTAGGTGTGGCATAAAGACTTGGAGAATTCATGATAATTTAATGTGCTTCCTGATGGGAAAAACAAACAATCAAATAAAAACCAGGGCAGTGACTGGCTCAGAGAACACATGCATACTTAACCCAATGTCAGTCTGCAATCATGCAGTGTTTTACTGGGGACAATTTATTATCTTCAAAGTGGGTGAAAATTTATCCAGAGCCTGGCTATAGATCTTGGTGGAAAGCCTGATATTTTTAAGAAAAATAATGCCATCACATCTTTTTTTACCATAACAAATGTATAGAAATACCAGAGGAGAAAAATGATTCCGTGCTTTAGTACTATTTACATTTTTTTATTTTTGAGCATCAGTTTCATTACAGCATCCACAATCTATATTTTCTAATGCCGATTTTCCTTAATGGGGTATACTGTGTTTTTATGTATGTCTTTGTCTCTGGATTTTGGCCAAGCTGATGTGTGTGCGGATAGTGTTAAAAGAAGAAATAACTTTGTGATGTATAGAATTAAAAATGGCTTATTCTGAGTCAAATAGGCCTCGTAAACATGGATTTGAGTGACTTGAATAATACGTTTGACTGTAGAAGGAGTGTCATAAACATTTATAATCTTCATTCTCTGACAGGCTTATGTCATTACTCTCTAATGCATGTTTTTAAAAAAAGAAAGCAAGCATTAATTGAGCACACTGCATGAGCTTGGCTGTGATGCTTCTAAGCAGGAATGAGGAATGAGGAAGGAGGAATGAATAGGTTATATATACCGTCTCTCTCCATCTCCTCTCTTCCAACTGCTCTTAGACCTCTTCCTAGTGCCCTAATATATGCTTCAAATAAATGTACTGTGTGGAAGGGATTTTTTTTTCTGTGTCTTCAGGATAGGATATTGCTCCAGTGAACTCTCAAAATGTGTGTCAGCACCAGATCTACAAAAGCTATGAGAGTCAATGTGCTAGCATGAATAGAGGAATAGTTACAGGTAGTTCATGTATACTGACAGATTCATATGCATGTTTTTGCAGGTAGGTGTATAAGGTCCTGATTCTAAGTAGTGAGCCCTAACTACACAAAAAGATAATACTAATTAGACTTAGACAATATATATATATATATATATATTAGAATAGAATACATATGAAGGCTAAATACAGAGGAAAAGAAAAGATTACAATTTTGAGACTTGTGGTGGGAGAAACACAGGAGGAGCTGGAGGGGGTTACACTGGTACACAGTATGGGATCCACGGAACAAGTTCCCAAACTAAATACAAGGATCAAAGTAAAGAAATCAAATTTAACCTTAAGAAGCATAACAAAAATAAAACAACAATATTGCAAATAATTACTGACCTTGCAGGAAACTGTGATTTCCGTGAAGATTCATCAATACAGGTGTACCTTTACTTAGGACTCAGTAAACTGTGACAAGGCCCAGACCTCACATTTGTTGCCTCCAAGTCTCAACAGAATAAGGAAGAATAAGAATGACCAGCAACTGTCCTGCTTCCTTTGTACCAGACAATTAAAGAAAAAAGGAAAACTGAAAGCACAGAGGAGTAATTGGATGTCTGACTGGCTGGGGATCCTCTGCTCTTCTTGCTGAAGACACTGAGGCTGACAAACAGACACACTGCACAGGTTGGCCTCACCAGAAAATGTCACATTTGTTGAGTTCACTGTGCACTGGTGTTATCAGGCCCAGCAGACAAAGAGCAAAGGTTTGAAGGTGATAACAGGCACGATAGGTCTCTAGCTTCAGGCATCAGACTAGCACTGTATAGGGAGGGTAAAGCCCATAGCAAAAGGCACTGAGGGTGACCCCAGAATCTCCCAGATGTGAAGAGGTGTGCCTGCTTGCTTCTGTCTGGGACTCCTCATTACTAGCCGCTAACAAACAAGAAATCAATAGCTACATCAGCTCCATGCTTTAGCGTTCTAGAAAGCAATTTGGTTCCAGGAAATCTAAATGGTTCGGTGCTATGGATGCAGTTACAGAGTCATCATACAAAAGACTAACATTGCGTGGGCGGGTACTGATGGAGTCCAGCAGAAAGACAGTCGACTAACACAAATGTCAACTGATATCAGAATGGAAATGTGGCCTCGCTACTTCCTTAGCAATAAGATCTCATGAGAACTGCAGGAGATGTGACTCGATGTAGCTAGGAGGCTATGGCTAATAATGAGCCTGACTAGGCATTGGACAATGAGAAGGTGTTTGACTCATCAAGAGGAAGAGAATTCTCAGAAGAGCAGGGAGGCACTGTTGTAAAAGTAAGATAATTATACACTATACAAATACAAAAGAAGTAATATAATATGAGCATGTACATACATGCTCATATTTACAGCATGCATGTCTATATATAATAGTGACATGTAAGCATTTATGTTTGATATTTTTGGTGTGCAGTGAGAAACATAAAACCTTATTTACAATAATAGTCTCCTGACAATCAATAATGCCTTAGTTTTGAGGGTGAGAACTGAAGTGAACCAAAGAAGGTATTAGGAATACAAGTTAGCTGGAATAGTCATTTTTACTGCCTTTCCAAAGAAAAATATACACATAACATGTGCATGCTGTAGCTTCTTGCAATGATCTGAGAGTTGTGTTCTCTTAAACTCATATGTGGAAGTACAGATCACCAAGGGAATGGTAGTAAAAAAGGAAAAGATGTAGAAAAGATTAATTTTTAGAAGGAAAGGGGTGGGTTGATGCCAGCAGTCACCTTTCAACACTGTGAACCAGAGACAGAACCTCTTAGCACATTGTCTTTGGACTCCCTTCTTGAGAATTACAGGCTATAATCCCTCAGATATATGATCCATAACATTTGATTACAGCAGCAAGAGAGGTTTCAGACAAATGGGAGTGTTAACTTTCTAAATTTGAGTTATTGGAGTTTATAATTTTAACTGTAAGCTTAGTTTTCATTTTCAAATCCTTCATATTAATCCTTCCAAGTATTTTCAAATCCTTCATATTCCTCCTTCCAAGTAAATGCAAAAACAAATGTTTTATTAGAATAGGAATTTTGGAGTAGTGATGTGGCCATGCAAGGTGCTGAAGAAAGGAAATTGAATACGACCAAGAAAAGAGGGAGCTAAAGTCTCCAGAAAAATCATCTGTTTTGCCTATACCTAGAAACAAATATAATGCTAACTCTCTACCAGTCTCTTTGTAATGCCTAGCCATAGATGCTCAAGTTAGTAACTACCTGAGCCTAGAGGGAATAGGCTACTGGCTCTACAGATTTGTGTCTACCACTCAAGGTGACTTGACATGTCTAAGTAGTACCCAGGGGATACAGTGCCTACCAACATATTTTACTGAGCACCTACTCTATGTCCATTGTTAAATGTAGTGTTGCATGGAAACTATTGTGGTTTGGTTCTACAATGCCCCCTCCAAAAGCCGTTTGCTTAAAAGCTACTGACTTCTTGCCAGATGATGGAATATGGAGCTATGAGAGTATCACGAGGGCTGTGGCTTCTTTCATGGGCTACTTTATGGATAGTTTCATAATTTAATGGGATATTTTGAGATGATGGAAACTTATAAGGTGAGTCATAACTGGAAAACAATTTCATGGTTTGTGATATAGAGATATATAGAGTTATAGATATAGTTATATAGAGTTATACTCTGTGGACTATGTCTTTGTCCACTCTGATCTCCCCACATTCTCCCCAAAGACCGAGAATTTGGCTATTCTTTGTGCCCCCACATCTGCCACGATGGCACCCTCTCTCCCATCCAAACCATGGAACTAGTGGCCCTTCCATTGAAACTTCTGAAACTGTGAACAAAATAAATCTTAACTTCTTTAATTATTTTTTACTTGGATATTTTGTCACAGTAACAGAATATTAAGAAAACAACAAAGATAACACGTACACTCTTACTGTTGCAATAAGTTCATGGAAAACTAAGTCTTTTCACATACTTCTTATAACCCTAATAACTACGGAAGAAATTTTACATTGTACAAACCAGCAAGTATACAAATTAGGGTTCGAATTATTTTTCTGATTTTTAAGATATAGTAAATACTTTGAGAAAGTTCTGGGTACTAAGTATATTTGGCTTGCAGTCATCACATTGTAGATAGCTGAAAGACAGAGAGTGACAGTGCTTCTGGTATCCGAAAGCAATTGCCCATCAAACCAAAGTCCCTTGCTCCTGATAACAAAAGAAATTTCATAAGGTATTATATCTTCTTCCCATTTGTTTCCAGAATGAGAGCTAAGAAGAAGCTTTTCCTATTCTTAAATGGCTGAAAATACTGTTAAACCGTGAGAATAGTACACAGGGACACAGGGAAATTACAAGGAATTCTAATTTCAGTGTCCATAAATAAAGTTTTTATCGTTTGCTAATTGACAGGCAATCTGTAACTGCCTTCACACTAGGCCTGCAAAAGAGTGGGTTGTGGAGACAGAAACTGTCTGCTAGAAAGTTGTGAAACTGTTAGGGAAAAAGCAAGAAGGGCTTTTGTTCCCATTTGTCACTCACTTGAAGAGCCATCTTCTTAATACTCCACAGAGCTCCATTTGTCCAGTTCTGAAGGGAACATGAAGAATTGGACCTAAAGTACCCACGGAGCATCAAGCATGAAGCTGGGCTGGGCTATTCTTCCAACCTAGCCTAGCCCAGCTCGGTATCGAAAAACAAAGGTGAGTCATTTCGCAGAAGGCTTAGCACCTGCTTCACCCTGTAATGATTTTCATAACTGTTGCTTCTATTGTTTTTGGATTAATACTGACCACGTTGAACAGGCAAATGGGTAACCAATTAGCTTGAATTCTTTACAGTCGGGATGCGGCTCTCCGTCTCCATGCATCCTTCTTAATCTTCCCTTTGAAGTGTGTTTTCTCATTTAGGCTGGAAGAAAAAAGTGCAGGTCACAGTCTGCTTTTCGTCTCTCTACTCTTTCCTTGAAAAATAACGCTGAAGGAATTGTTTTGCAGTTGAAAATTAATGTAACCTATTATGTCCAGGAAATTTCGTCAATATATTACTTGCCAAACCCCTTGGCCATTGTGAAGAAAATAATTTTAATTTATCTCATTTTTCACTGCTGAGTCAATGATTGTTTAACCTAAAATGCCATTGTGACTAAGTGCCCCAACTCCATGGTCCTTGGCTGTTTTGCTGGGACTCAGCTATTATGCCTAGAAGGTTCAGCCTTCGCAGTCCTGAAATTGTCATATTAACAGGGACGCTGTCAACTTGCCTATATTTTTATTATTTTTAATTTCTGCTTTCCTACTTTCTTTTCTATTTATAACGTTCTCTTTAAAAGTTCAAAAATAATGTCTCTCTCTCCTTAGGCTCTTGGTTGTTTTCTATTAGCGAGCCTTCCTTTCCCAGTTTCCAGAACGTTTCCTGGGGCACAGAGCAATGTGGTCAGCCTGGGTTAATTTGGCTGTTGTGATCACAATCCCTGTTGTGATTTCTAGCCAGTTCTACTCACGAAGGCCAGGGTAGTAGCACCCCAAGGGAGTAAAGGACCCTGTTGATTACAAGCCACAGTCTTTTGAACCACTGGAACATTTGGATTGAAGCCCATCATATAAAGCTCACTGCAACTTTCAAACCTTTTAGAGGTGATTTGGTGATATTTACCGTGTCCTGTTTTTATTACTGAAAATACAGCCAGCTTGCTCTCTTTATGCTTTCTATCAGGTATTTTATTTGTTTAGTTTGTGGTGTGGAAACATGGACGTATTTCCACCTATGTTTCTCAAAAGCAGAGCCATAGTAAAAGGGTTACATGGGAAAGGATTGCTCGGATCCTAAGACCCCAGCGAAGAGAAAGGACTCCTGAGAGAGAAAACAGATAAGTGACAGCTTGACTCTCTGATGGGGTGTTTCTGTACCACCTGTCTGCAATCAAGAAAAAGGCTCCTTTACTACCTGTCCCTCCCTTTATTAGCTATTAGTCATTCCATTAGCAAGTGCTCAGAACGTTGGGGATGGGCACACTGGGCCATGAACTCTAATTTCTCTATTTTACCAAAAAGCTAGACGTGGGGTACTCAGCTTTCCCCAGTAGCAGAACACTTGGTAGCAGCAGAACAAGTCACATTAACAACAGTCACAGAAAGAGGCGACGAGACTGGGAGGCTTTGAAATTGAGAATAAACACAGACAGACATGCCAATCTATTCTAGAGGAGAGAGTTCTAGAAAATTGAAGTGATCTGTCAGGGACACACTGCTTTTGCAGGCTCCTAGACTCTAGGCTGTTTATAATCCATTAGGCCACAGGACATATATCATTTTCTCAGCTTGCTTTTGTCAGATCTCAAGCTTCTCTTTTGATCCTGTAAAACACTCCAGAGCCTAGAGCGATAGCCTCCTATGTTATTGTGGAAACTAAGTGTAAATCTGTCTGCAACCTGTGCCGGCACACGCATTCGATGCAGAAAGCACCTATGCACAGGCCCTTCAATACCACTGTTGTTAAAATTCTCCTTAAACAATAGGGAGTGGAGAAAGCTCTGAACACTGGAAAAGGTCATTTACTTTCCAAACCACTAGTGAGGCTGCTGATAAGTTGCTGCTCAATTTGTATGCACTGTTTCTTTATGGCTCGAGTCTACTTATAAAGATTGAAAAGATCTGGAAATGGATATTCAATCAGTCAATATTTGGTCAAGTATATACTCCATTCAAGGTATTAAGATGGGTGCTCTGGAGAATAACTGGTATAAAACAGTCTTTTCTAAAGGTGGAGGATGCTAATGTAATGAGGGAACAAGTCTTTAAGTTCATTGAAGACTTTAAGGCAGCAGCACAGAGCACTACAGGAACTCGAAAGTGACTAACTGTGCCTGTGAATAACTAGGAGAGTCTTGGAG
Source organism: Rattus rattus (assembly GCF_011064425.1). NCBI lineage: Eukaryota > Metazoa > Chordata > Mammalia > Rodentia > Muridae > Rattus > Rattus rattus. The sequence goes on along the minus strand of NC_046168.1, from coordinate 17,244,294 downwards.
TAATAGAAAATGTATTCTTGATGCATAATCCACAGAGCATTAACAGAAAGGTGGTAACGAACGTGGCTGACCACGATGGGGGTATACTCTCTGTTTTGTGTTTTGAGTTTTCTCCTATTTATTTTGGACATGACCTCATGTATTCTGGGCTAGCCTCAGACTCAGTAAGTACGTGAAGAGTCTTCTTCCTCTATCTACAAGAGTGCTGGGATTGGGTATATCTATTACTGTGCCTAGTTTGAGTATTTTCTGTTTTGCCCTGAGAAAATTTGGACCTTTACATTTGTACAGGATGCTGAGAGCAAGCTGACCTTTTCACAAAGGAAGTGTTACTGTCTCAGAGACCAGTGAAAGAATGCTTTACAAAATTTTACCCAACTGTTGAGCAAATGTATTGGCCCTCTGTGTATATCTGAAGATTAAATCAGACTCAGACCAAAAACACCGTTAGCCTTAGGATATGTCAAGACTGAATGTGCACACACTGCTTTTTCTTGTATCTATCCCCTAAATAATAGAATACGGCCATTATTTACATAGCATTTACATTGTAATGCATATTATAAGTAATCTACAGAGAGCTTATATGTTAAGGTGGAATTTGCATGGGCTATATGCAAATAATATGCTATTTTATACAAAGGATTTAACCATCCATGCGTAGAATTTGATAGCTAAGGAACATAATGAGGGGCCTTGGAACAAATCCTTTTTGAGTATATATGATGAGTACATTGCAGTCTTTTAACTTGATGAAATCTTACACCACCAGGGATTTCATCCAAACTCAACTTGATAGCCAGAGAAATGAAGACCAATCTACCATACCTCAGTTCCTCTCTTATCGTGTGGCATAGCCAGGCTTCTTTACAGGCCTTTTAGTCTAGGCATCGATTACTAACTTTGATGTGTCCCCAGCAATGCACATTTGTTCTCAGCATGGTCACAGCACACTGTCTCCTCAAACACTCTATAGTGTCAATGTGGTTGTCCCAACAACCATGTTTTCCCACCTTCTTGCAAGTACTGATTCATCATTCTGGGGAAGAATTTGTAACTTATATAGTTATTTATCAGTCAGGTTCTTTGTTGTGAAAAATGCTCGAGGGAAAAAAATAAGCAGGAAATGTTTATTTCGACCCATTATTTTAGATATTTTGGTTTTGATACTTTGAAGCTATTTCTGGAAAGTAGAACATCATGGTAGTAGAAGCTGTGGCAGAGGAAGATCCATCTGTGATGGATTTAAAGAGCAAAGAGATAGACTAGAAGTGACCCGGTACAATATATATTTACCAATATACCAAGTTTCCAATAACCAACTACATTAACTAGATCTATGTTCCCAATGTCTCCTAATAGCTGTTCTATTTTGACTCTATCAATGCATAGATGATGGCACTGTCAAGCCCTCAAGATGTAGACACTTCCCAAAGACTACTGTGAATATTGTCCAATGTAGACGACACCATCAATACCTCAGTCTTTAGGAGATATTTCTCCTTGAGCTTGAGCCCATAATACAGAATGTGTACAATATTTAAAATTAACATCCAGATTGTTCTGACATTAAGCAAATGCATTTGTTTCTTCCTAGTCAGAAACTCTACTATTCATCAATAAAGAAAACAAAGGCACAGGCACTATCTACATAAGTTTCTTTCTTTTTTTTTTTCGGAGCTGGAGACTGAACCCAGGGCCTTGTGCTTGCTAGGCAAATGCTCTACCACTGAGCTAAGTCCCCAACCCCTACATAAGTTTCTTCATCCATAGTCAATGAAGATTTGGAATTGCCTCCTCACCAGGCTTTCTTTCATTTTTTGTTGTCATTTAATTATATTTAATCTTCTTATTACAGTCCAGTCATTCCCCTCTTTCTGTCCTGCCCTCCGACAGTTCTTCATCTCATTCTTCCTCTCCTGTCTCTAAGAGGATGTTCTAAGACCCCCACACACCACTAGCCTCCTCATTCTCAGAGGCTTCAAGTCTCAAGGATTAGACGTGTCTTCTCTCATTGTGTCCATACCAGACAGTCCTTTGTTGTATATGTGTCAGGAGCCTCAAAGGCCTCAGACTAGCTAGTGTATGCTGACTGGTTGGTGGCTCGGTGGGTGAGAGATCTCAGGGATCCAGATTTGTTGAGATTGATAACCTTCCTCTGGGGTCACCCTCCTTCTTCGCTTCTTCCAGTCTTTCCCTAATTCAACCAAAGGGGTCCCCGACAACCTCAGACCATTGGCTAGTGTAAGTATCTGCTTCTTTCTCAGTCAGCTGTTTGTTGGGCCTCTTGGAGAGTCAGGCATCCTAGGCTCCAGTCTGTAAGTATATCATAGCATCAGTAATAATCTCAGACTTGTAGCCTCCCATTGAGATGAGTACCAATTTGGGCTGGTCACTGGACCTCCTCTTCCTCAGTCTCTTCTCCATTTTTGTTCCTGCTGTTCTTTTAGACAGGAACAATTCTGGGTCTGTGTTTTTGAGTGTGAATTGGCAACCTCATCCCTCTAAGTGATGCCCTGTCTTTTTACTGGAAGTAGATTCTGCAAGTTCCCTCTCCCCACTGTTAGGCATTTTATCTAAGATCCCTCCACTAGAATATTGAAATTTTCTCACTTCCCAGGTCTCTGGTATATTCTAGAGGATCATTCCACCTCTTATCTCCCGGGGTTGTAAATTTCCATTCATTTTACTGACCCTTGGAGTTTTACTCCAGGTCTCTCCCAGTACCTGGTCATGTTCCCTCTCTCCTCTGCCCCTTCCCTTACCCTCTCCCACCTGGTTCCCTCTCTCCCTCTGCGCTCTACTTTCATCTTCTCCCAAGTAGGATTGAAACATCCTCACTTGGACCTTTTGACTTGTTAACCTTCCTGGGTTTTGTGGATTGTGTCCTGAATATTCTGTACTTTTTTTTTGGCGAATATCTACTTTTTAGTGAGTACATAATCACGCATGTCCTTTTGGGTCTGAGATATATCACGTAAGATATTTTCTAGTTCCATTAATTTGCTTGCAAATCTCATGATGTCCTTGTTCTTAATAGCTGAATTATATTCCACTGCGTAAATGAACCAAATTTTCTGTATCCATTTTTCTGTTGTGGGGCATCTCGGTTGTTTCCAGCTTCTCATTATCACAAATAAGGCTGCTAAAACCACAGGGAAGTACATGCCCTTGTGCCATGGTGGTGCCAGTTTGCAATCATACCAGTGACAGAGGAGTGTTCCTCTCTGTCCACATTCTTGCTAACATGTGCTGACACCTGAGAGTTTGATCTTAGCTATTTTAATTGGTATGAAGTAGAATCACAGGGTTATTTTGATTTGCATTTCTCTGATAACTAAGGACATCGAACATTTCCTTAGGTGCTTCTCAGCCTTTCAAGATTACTCTGTTGTATGCTTCCAGAGACTAAACCACCACCCAAAGACTATACATGGACTGACAACCCAGGGCTAAAACTGCATATGTAGCAGAGAATAGCCTTGTTGAAGCATCAGTGGAAGGGGATGCCCTTGGTCCTGCCAAAGTTGGACCTCCAGTACAGGTGCATGGGGGGGCAGTAAAGGGAGTGGTTTGGGGAACACCCATGTGGGGGGGTGGGGGATGGGGGTTTATGGACAGGAAACTGGGAGAGGGAATAACATTTGAAATGTAAATAAAGAAATATATCTAATAAAAAAGATTACTCTGTTGTGAATTATGATTAGATCTATGCCCCATTTTTTGATTGGGTCATTTGGTTTATTGGAGATTAGCTTCTTGAGTTCTTTATATATTTTGGATAATAGCCCTCTATCAGATGTGGGACTGGTGATGATATTTTCCCAATCTGTAGCTTGCTGATTTGTCATATTGACTATGTCCTTTTGCTTACAGAAGCTTTTCAGTTTCGTGAGGTTCCATTTATTGATTTTTGACCTTAGAGCCTGATCCATTGGAGTTCTGGTTCAGAAATCTCCACTTGCCTTGTGCCCCAGAGTCCAAGTCTCTTTCCTACTTTCTTTAGATTCATTGTATATGGTTTTATATTGAGGTTCTTGACTGACTTGGACTTAAGCTTTGCGTAAGGTGATGAATGTGGATATATTTTCATTTTTCTACATACCGATGGCCAGTCATTATTTTAATCAACAACTGTCATCTACACTGTATGTCTTAAGGAAGCCATTGATTCTTATAAATCTTTGATGTCATTTACTCCAAGGACCACCACTCTGATACTTGTCTGCTAATCATCTCCTTTTAGACAAGCAGGTTTGGTCCATAGCCTAGGAAGGATAATTCATGAGAATCCTGATCACTGGTAAGAAATTTCATCAGAAGTATTTATGGTGGACAAGCCTAGGGGCTTTTATTTTAATTATAGTTCTCTGCAACATGGGACAGGAGGATCATAAGTACAAGGCAAGCCTAAGCTACATTGGGAATTCAGTGTCAACCTCTCTCTCTCTCTCTCTCTCTCTCTCTCTCTCTCTCTCTCTCTCTCTCTCTCTCTCTCTGCCCCTACTCTCCGTAGCATACTGATGGGTGGATATGATTTTAGAGACAGCATTATAATGATGAACACTCTCAGAGTAAACAAGTTTACTAAATAAAAATCAAATGAAAGAAAAAATAAAAGAAAATAAAACTGTAGCCTTCAGGGAAGTGCAAGGAAGGACTTGAAGAACCAGAGGGGTCAAGGACACTATGACAACAGGATCTGAATGGTACTCATGGGTACTCACAGGAGCCTGTAGGGTCTGTCCTAGGCCCTCTGCATATGTTATGGTTGAGTAGCTTAGTGTCCTTGTGGGAATCCTAACAATGGGAACAGGTGCTGTCCCTCACTTTCTTGCCTACTTGGGGGACACTTTCTCCTACTGGTTTGCCTTGTCCTGCCTTTATGTGAAGGAATGTGTCTGGTCTTATTGTAGCTTGTATGCAGTATTTGACTCATGTCCCTGGGAAATCTGCTTTTTTTCTGGGGAGAGGCAGAGGCAGAAGAGGGCTTACTGAGGGGGTGGAAAAGTGGAGGGAAGGCTGGAGGGAGGGGAAGGAAGGGAAACTGAAGGGGTGTAATGCATGAGATGATGAACAGAAAAAAATGAAAAACAAAACCAATTACTGCAGCTAATTACTGTTTAAGACAAAGCCCCTGCTCCCTTGGGCTAGAAGTTCTTGTGAGCATGAAGACTGACAGGTAACACATGAGGAACATATTTGTGTAATTACAGGTTGACCCAGCCTGAAGAGCTCTACTTACAGCGAATAACCTGCTATCCCCAATCCTGACAAGAATCCCACCTTGTTCCTCTATCATATTGAAAAAGTTAACACTGATCCACCTTAGAGAACCCACCACTTTCTCTTCTATGTCTCCTCCCCATCATAACTCATGGTATCATTTTTATTTGTTTGTTTGCTGAGGCTGCAACCAATGAGAAGTACCTTTAATTAGCCTGTAGCCAGCCCCTCAATATTTTCCATTTTCTCCCGTAAATTCCAAATCTTTGGTCACTTTAATCAGCTGACTCAACCCAGGCTATTGGAGACTGCCGAAGGAGATCGTATTATTGTGCAAAAATCATAGTCCATAAAATGGACACTTAGGAGGGTGGGAGGGGACACTAAGTAACTGAAGTATATGCTTTCCAAAGCATTTTCTATCTCAAGGATTCCAGTTAACCTTTTTCTGGGATTAAATGCAAAGGAATCTGGATGGCAGGAGGCAGAGCCTGGAGAGTGGGAGGGAAGAGTTCAGAGTCAACAATCAACTACTCTCAGCCATAAAATCAGAAAGGCATTGAACATTTAGAAGGAGAACAGGCCCCATAAAGAAAACAATGCCTCTTAGTAAGCATATTATCTGCAACAAAGCAAAACAAATTTTCAAGCATCTTATTGAAACTGCTGGGGAGGGAAACTGTGAAAAGACTCTACTGAGTGAGGGATAGAGGGTGGAAATTAATAACATCATAACACAATGCTCATCATTACTAACTCGGGACATGTAAAATATCATTGATGTGACCTTTGTCTACCACAGTGGTGCTTTTCACTTTGTTCACGGCCGTATGCTGTGATAGCGAAGCTTAAATGCTGGTTGAGCTGGGCTCTGCTCTGCCCCTCATTAACTGAAAGGGCCCAGGCAGTTTCCTTTAATCCCTTTATGCCTCTGTTATTTTAGTTTGAGACTGAAATATTCTTTTATTATTTCTCAGATCATTGTATCTAGTTTACAGGAACCAGGTGTATTCAGAGGGATTCTTTTTATACATTTCATCTTTGAGGCAGTCATGCACAGAGTTTTGTGTTCTGGATGAGGAGACTAAGGCACAAATGATAAGACACATGGCACAACATAGCTGTAGGGCAATAGTGTGATATTTTACATGCGGATTGTCCAATGTGAATCCACCATGGCTTTGACTCACTTACTCTATCTCACCCCAATAAGGCTATTGGAATTCAGACTGTGAACTGAGGTCTCTATTCATTTAACTTTCCTTCTTCACCCTCTTCCTGTTTCAGCAGTATGGAAGAGAAGGAGGATGCTTGTCACAAGCTGGACCAGAAACAAACATGAATCCTCTGGAACACTATTCTTAGAGCTTTAATCAAGGGCATGAAAGGTGTCAAGGGGTCAGGAGTGAAACAGGGTAGGTATGGCTTCCTATGTGGGAAATCCCAAGCAAAGTTGCAATTGAGAAAAGGGAGTAGAAATTAAAAGACTTAGCTAAGAGACTAAATGAGTAATTAATGGAGAGAGGTCCTGAGGAAGGCGAATACCCACATGGAAGGACATACAGAGCGTAGATGTCACATTGCAGAGGATGTGAGAACCCATACACAAGCTTAGAGGAGAATGAAGAGAAAACTGAATTATTTCACTCACATTGACCTTTTATTAATAAGTATTTGTTGAACCAATGAATGACTTCTATGTTCCAAAAGAAAAACTCTATCTTTCAACTTTTCCATTCCTCTTAACATAGTTCTGTGACATTTGACACTTCCTTAGTACCTTTGGAGAAGGTTGCTGCTTCTGCAAACAGACTCAGAGTAAACAATTAATTTAGTTGATTCCCTGAAAAAGCACATTGATCTACAGTCTTTACGCATACAGAAAAAGACAGAGATGGAAGGATCCTTAGAACTTCTAATAAGATAGTTAGGTACAAATAAGTACAAAACAAAGCATTTTTTTTCTGCAGGCTACTGTGTTTGTGTCATCATACACAGATGATAAGATGTGCTTCTCAAATTCTAGCATTCCCAAATCAGGGTACCTATGAGCAGTCAAATCTATAGTATATCATGGCAGACATGATAAAGCCAGTGAGGACCCACCACTCTGTGGACAGAATAATTGGTCAGTGTTTAGATCCTCTTCATACTCTACACTCTGTTAAGTGATCACCTTAGTCATGCTTGTGCTAGTAACCTTAAAAAAGTCATCTCATTGGTTACTGATCTCCAAGCTTTGGTTTTGTTACCCTCTTCCTAGAAGTTTAATAGAGGAAATGAAAGAGAAGGGAAGCTCATGTGTTACAGTGTATGGCATGGTTTCCAGTGTGGGAAATGCCAGGTGAAGTTTAAACTGAGGAAAGCGACAGAGTACAGAGTCAAAGACCAAGCCAAGGGTCTAAGAAAGTAATTTGCAGAGGAGGAAGCACTGAGCTACATTCCTAGCTAAAGAATGATAAGCAAATTAATGTGCAATCTCTATTAGCGTTCTCTACCTCTGGAAACTGAGACACAGGCAAGTGTGATGTGAGCTCTCATTTTTTGCACTCCTTCTTGTCACCATTTCTTCCTTCCTTGATAAGCTTGTGGAGTAACGAAATTGGAATGTGAAGATACCAATGGCCCAGACTGTGACATAGACAAGCAAGAAAATGTAAACGAACCATCCAGAGGAAATCTTTGATTATACAATACATTAGTCAGATCCACACTTAGATTACTGTGATCAGTTCTGGTCATCACATTATGAAATAAAATATTGAAACACTTGACAATGCAAAGAGAAGAAGATGAGCTTGATCTTCTGCTGTGATTATATTGTGTTAATGACTTCCAGCCCCATTACTGGTTCCTGCAGCCTATTACCGGAATAAAATACGCTAATACAATGGGAAGGGAGTTAAGAGAGGAGCTCTGTGGCTTGTTCTGAATGTTTCAAAAGGCACAAAAAGATGCTTTAAATTATCTTATGAATAGCTCCTGCTTTCTAATCAGGATGAAATGATTTATTAATGAATAACCTTGTAAACTTGGAAATTATTTATTCAACAGAGAAGACAAAATTATATCACTCAAAAATTTAGTCAAAGATGAAGAAAAAAGCATGTCAAAGGAAACTGATAAATAACTCCTTCATGTGTGACTTGCCAGGACATAATTTTACATAATGACAGGGCACAGGACCCTCTCTTATTATCTGTAATAAACTTATATGGTATTGTGAGAATTACTGGATCTGTCTTTTCTCATTCTTTGTTTCCCAAGCTGTGACTGCATGATGAAGTGAATGTCCTCATGTCTTCAATCACAAACAGAAAGACAACAGAATTGGTCATAAACACAATGTGGGTATGCACATTGTATGTTATTTGAATTATCTGATTCACACTCTGCAGAGATGCCCATTCTAGTCACTACTAACTGATAAAGGCTTTAAATGGCATTTATGTGCACTTTTCACATTTTCAAGGTAATTCTCAGTTTTTCTGTGAATATTCTACAGTGAACAAATAATTGTATACTTTTTATATTAAGTGTGAGGACCTCTTGTCTCACTGGTGGTGCAGAGATTTGGGACTAGGAAAGATATCAAGCCTATTCACAGTAACAGTGAAAGTCTGCATGGACACCAAGGAACGGCTTCTTCTAAACCCATCAAATCTGAGAACATTGAACAAGCAATCAATAAAGAGCCTAACAGTCAAGGAGAACCTGGGGCCCAGGCATTCCTACAATGGGGAAAATGCTACAATAATTGTCAACATCCCACTGGAAAGATCTGACGGATTGAAAAAGGAAAAGTGTAGTGAGGATTAAAATCCTCCTGAGATGACAACAGAAGAGGAATATGGCTTCTCTAGAGTCCTGCTTGCTACTTTAGAAACATAGGGAGATCCAAAGAAACTTTCCCTTTAGCTGCTGGATGGTGATGGAGCAGTAGTCACTCTGAAGATTTAACCTAAAACCAAGGCCTCTGTCTTGTAAGAACTTTCCTCTTCAGAGGAAGGAAGAAGCAGAAACAGAAACCTAGGAGAAGAGAAAGAAATTGTCTTGGGAATCTGAGAAACAATGTACAAAACAAAAGACAAAAGATAGACATAAGAATGGAAACCTGAGTTAACCAAGGTATTTTACATGCTTTAGTTTTCAAGTGGGTACAGGTACAGTTAAAGTGTACATAAATATCTACCGCAATATTTGCTAGTAAAGGGAATTCAGAAAGGATGGTATGGGGAAACTGATAGGCCTGGACTGTAGACTTCAGAGTCCGTCTTTCACTGATTGATAGGAGAAGAAACAAAAACTCAGTGAGGTTGTAACACTAGCAGAATTATTTACCCATAAAACAAAGGCACCTGTCTTCCTAGTGCACATGGAACATCCACCAGGAAATTTCATCATCTTTACCATGAAGCATCCTTTCATATATTTGAAGAATAATGCACACTGGTAATCCCAGTAAGAAGAGACAGGAAGCTCACAAGTTCAAGTTTAGTCTGGGTTATGGGAAGAGTACAAAATTAGAGTTAAAGACAATGAAGGAAAGAAGAGTAGTGATAAAACACCACAGAAGAGAAGATTCCAACATTTTCAAGGTCTTAAGTTCAACCCCAACACTGAGTACAGGAGCAAGTAAATACATGTATAAACAAATGAATTTCAAAATGGATAAATAATAAACAATTGATGGAAGGCATGGATTTTTGATCCATACTAAATAATTACAAATAAATACTAGAAAGCAATCTAGAATTTACCACAAATTCAGAAAATAAACAACACATCCTAGATAAACTGTGTGATGAGTAGAAAGCAACAAAAATATGTATAAAATGAATTAGATGGAAACAATATATAATCATTTATAATGTTTACTTCAGTCAATACTTAGGAGGAAAGACAGGAATAGTCTAATTGGAATATAAGAGAGGAAGGGCCCCAAAGAACTAAAGATTCACTCTATAAGAAATTAATAAATATAGAACAAAATTCAATCCACAAAAACCAGAATAGAGTAAATCTTAATAAAGCTGAAATCAGTTAACTTTAAGCAAAGAAAAATAACAGACTAAATTAAATCAAAATGCTGCATTTAAAACTATCGGTAAGAATGATAAACTTCTGACTAGAATGACATAGAAATTAAGAAATAGAAACAGATATATAGGTATAGGTATAAATGACACATAGGCATATAGATCAGATTTAATATAGATATAGATTATATAGAAATAGTATATATATATATATATATATATATATATATGATATAGATACAGATGTGATTATGGATACCGATACAGATTCAGATGATAGAAATTGAGACAGAGACAGATTGTCCTACAGAGACAGAGATAGATTCATAGCAGGAGAGAAGACAAAAGTGACCGAAGTATCTACACAGAATCATTACTACCCAAACATGTCAACTGGAATGTTTGACTGATAACAGAGGATATTGTAAGCAAATCTCTGATTATCAATTTGGTGCCTGAACCACTTCAATGGAATAAACTAATTCCATAAAAACTGAAAATAATAAATTCATGAGGAAATAAATAAAATAATAGTCCTAAATTTTTATTTAGAAATCATGTTTGTAACTAAAAGCTTTCAAAAAGGGGACTTTAAGTTAAAATAACTTCCTGATAAATAATCAAAGATTAAGGAAGGACCCTGGGTTCTCATAATATAAAATGGAAACAAAGGAAGTAGAGCCCTGTCCAAGAGAGGTGGGACCGACCATCACACCATTGTCAGCTGGCATTACTATAAAAGAAAATGACATGACAATGATACTTAGAATAAGCAATAAAATGCTAATATGCTATCTAAAAATATAAAAGGCGATCTAAATTCAGCTCTCAAGGCAAGCTTGGTACTTATAATATCTGAAATTCAATCAGTGCAAATTATTTAACATATTGAAGACAAAAGACTCACACACATGCAAACCATCTTATACCAAAAAAGTCATAATCAATAACTTTTCCTGCAGAGTACATTCAGAAAGAAAGACTCTTGGAAGAATTTGCAAGGAGCGTCTGTGGAAACCTGACATCCAAACCCAAAGATAACAGTTGTCAACTTAATAGATTTCCCTGCGCTGAAAATCGCTACAAACATATCTATTTTCCTTTTTGTTTTTCATATTTCCATCAGTTGAGTGAAACAAGACAAAAAATGTATTCTGTATTTGTAAATACATATTCATAGGAGCCATGAACATTCATTTTAAAATCATACTATATATTTAACAATGCTACTATCATTAATAAGTGAGTTTAATAAAATGGAAGTATGCAAAGATGACTTTATAAAACTTTTATAGCTGCAATAGAAACAACCAATTATACATTGAAGTTAAAACAAAGTACCATTTACAACAGCATTATACACATGGTATAATTTGGGATGAATCTACAAGGTCTGTGATATCTGTGCAATGAAAATTAAATGTAAACATATACATATGTATATACTGAAATGAATTACATTAATTAAAGTAGAACTTGTTTGAAATAAGGGGGATCTAATAAGTGGAGAAGTGTGCAATGCTTACGGCCAGAAAACTTAATATTTAGATGGGTTTCCTCAAACGTATCCAATAATTCAATTCTAATAAAACTTTAAGACGACTGTCTGTAGAAATTCACAAAGAAAATTTTAAAGCTCAAATAAAACTTTGGAAGATTGGATTAGGCAAAAAAAACTTTTTTAGCTTTTGAGGAAAATGAATACTAAAGTGAACAGAGTTCCAAATTATGTTAGTCAGTCTGTTTTCAGCCTCGTGCTTTCAACTGGACGAGATTCGGAAGGTACTAGAAGAAACACCTCTACCTGTCTGTGAGGACATGTCCACAGAGGTACAACCAAAGGGGACTACTCATCCTCTGAATGTAGACTTGAACTAAACACAAAGATTTAAAGGAAAAAGGATGGTGAGGACCAGCAATTGACTTTGCTTTCTGCCTGTAGACACAGTTTGCTCACACTCTCTTTTCCACTAACATGCCTCTCAACATGATGTGGCCACAGTCCCTCCAGTCATGGATCAAAATACACTATTTCTTTTAAAAGATTATTTTGTCAGGTATTTTGTCATTGCAATGAGAAATGTAAGTAATAAAGTATTTTATTCATGGCTACAGTAATTAAGGTAGTTTGTTATTATAATGATAGAAATAATTCAATAAAACAGAATATAGACTCCACAAACATACACATATATATGAAACTGATTTTAATAAGAATGCAAATTAAATTTTAGAGAAAGAACAGTTTCTCCACAGGAAAACTAGAACAAATGAATATTTATGTGCTAAGCAAAGTGAACAATGATTCATTCCTTAATCAGATACTAAAATTTTAACCAACGTTATTTTAAATGTAGTGTCGGAAATGTTGCTATGTCTAGACCCACCCATAAAAATCTTTTAATGGATATTAGGATGATAATAAAAGGATAATCCCTAGACGGGAAACATATTGGTGTAAAAAAAACCTGATTTATGTTTAAAATATATATAAAACACTAAAGCATGAGTGAAAACATTCAAGGATATTTGAGCCAGGATTGCTCTGTACATGGTACAATGGTGTAAAATAAGTCACGGAAATATACTTGACTTCATTGAAAATCAAAATTATTTTGAAAATGCTTTTATACACATTATAGAATTGCCGAAATTGGAACAACTAACAATTTCAAATATTTCGAGTTTATGGAAGAACTACGAGTTCACATATGCTGTTTTTGAAAAACATACATTTTTGCTACCAGTTTGGAAAATTATCACAGAGCCATCGTGAATCCAAAGCATACACATGACCACTCAGAGGTCTATAGACAAATGTTCTAAATAGCTTTACTTGCAAGCAGTTTAAACTGAAACCTGACCTCCACGTCTGAAAGGCAGGAACAAAATGTGACTCACCAACACAAAAGAAATGAGTTCTTCTGGAACTTCAAATGTGATGTCAGAGTGAAAGGATGTAGACCAAGGCTAGAGAGAAGCTTCAGCCAGTATTTGCCACACAATTATGAGAACGTGAGTTCTATCCACAGCTCTCACAAAATAAATCTGAGCACTGGAGAAAGTGTTTACAAGCTGAATGCTAGGAAGGCAGCCAGAGAATCTCTGGTGTTTTCTACTAACCCTATCTGTGATAACCTGTTTCAAATAATTAGGAGAGTGACTGAGGAAGATAAATGCTATTGCTGCCTGGCTTCCAGATGCACATGCATGTATACATGTGCATATACACACACACACACAAGTGCATATCTAAGCATAGTCACATATATACATATCTGTATACATGTACATATAATCATGCATGCATATTTATATATAACTATATATGTTTATTATACAATATAACTAAATAATATATAATATATTATATATAATATATAATATGTAAATATAAGTATATGTTATATATGTAAATATAAGTATATATTATATACATATGCAATTATTCAATTTAGGTAGATTACAAATTCAAATTTATGTACAATAACAAAGAAGGAAAAAAGTGTCTTCTTGGAATGAAAGTTGAGTGAAGCACAGTGTAGAAGACACCAACTTTCAGATATATAGAGAGACTTGTGAGGATGGATCTTTTCTCGATCCTCATTGAGGCAATAGTTTCCTAAGTGTATACATATTTCTGATATTGAAGACTTTTTACATTGATATATGTAGCTCATTCTGCTTAAACATTCAGTGATCTTGTGCTAGAAGCTATGTCTGTGCCTGTCCTGGTACGGAAGCAGAAGAGAATATATATGAAAAATAAAGATGATGTACTTTGTGGGTAGCTTTGTGATATTTTTCAATATACCCAGTGAGTTGGAGAATATGGTTATGAGGTCAATAAAGGCAGTGTATGCAGTGCCATTTCAGATTTGCTATTTTTCCTGTTTTCATCTCTCTGTTCAGCCCTACTGGTCCATAACCTCCACACTCATTTTCTTGGAGAGAATAGATTCAGATTCTCTTGTTTTGCAAAGATACTACAAGAGAATATATTGGAGTCTCCACGAAAAGTACAAGCTTCCTTAAAATTATCAGGTGACAACAGAATTCTGCAGGAAGAATTGTAAAGAGCAAAGATAAAAACATAGGGTCTGACATTACCAATAGAACTGATCTTTGATAATAAAGTTGATGATATTATTATTATTGATAATAGTAATAATAATAAAAACACTTGTATTTTATCAGAATTTGACATATTAACTGTATACACTTTTAACAGCTTTCACCAAATATTTTCTTCCAAACAAGCTATGACATCAACATTCTTTTAAGACAGAGGGGACTATGATGTCAGCATTGTTGACGTCCTAGATCATGTGGTTTGTTTTCTTGATACCTGATATATAGCATGACAAGGAATGTGTTCACATACCCAGTGTGCTTGTGTGGAAGCAATGATTTATGTTGCCATTTAATGGCATATGAATGCAGAGAAGACTGTTTCCTAATACATTCTGTGTCCATTTCTGCCTTCACCAAAGCAAGTCACTCTGAAAAATGGAACCCGGTGTAAGACAAATGAATTTCATGGGCATGAAACATGGGACATTTTCTTCACCATAAAATTAGGCCCTTGGTAGGATGAGATGTTGAATGAATTGGCTTTTGTGGAGAATAAGGTATATGACAACTCTAAGTATCTTCTCTCCACATAAGCCCTGCATGCAGGAAACACAAATACATAGCCAGAATACAAATTCTTTATCATGGAAAAACCTACTGCTCACTCCATTCATGGTGCGAAGAGGTTTGTTGAATCAGTTGTTCACTGGTGGCTAACTGGTCTTTGGATGGAAATGGTGTCATATTGGGACTCAGATCAATCATCATTGCTGCGTGTGAGAATATGAGTGTCTCTTGCCTTTATATACACTTCATCTCCACACGAATGAATATTTTCTATTTTCACCTATTGCACAAATGGATGGTTGTAGGAGCTGATTCAAAGCTTTAGAGACAGCTTTCTATTTGGGACTCATGAAATAATGGACTCTCAGGAGGTCCTCTCCCCAGAATGTAAATAATCTCAGTTTCCACAATTTTAGCTTGCTAAATATACTCACAGATCTCTCTATTGATCTTTCAACCAGTAATCTCTGAGTCTTGTTGTTTCCAGATCCCTGAATAATTTTTGTCACTACTTATGAATGGCTGTCATTTGTTAACTCCAACCATCTCTTTTTACAATAAAAGTAGTTGACCATATAAATGGTGTAGGAATCTGTCTGTAGAGAGAATTTATCATCAATGTCTTTCAGACTTACTTCTGGGGTAAATTTCAGAAGAGAATTATTTTTTGCTTTGGTGGCAAGATATAATCTGTTCACTCATGATCTTTTTGTTGTTACTTCTATTTACTTCTGATCTTGTATTTTAATTACACCATTTCTCTCTTCCCTTTTCTTCCTCAAAACTTTTTATATACCTGATGTACTTCTAAAATAGCCTCTTTTATATCAATTGTTATTATATGCATATATGTATTTGTATATGCATATAGTTCTCAATTCTAATTCTACTTTTCTGAGTCTTTGCCATGTTACTCACATACATGTTTTCAAGGCTGAAACTTAGCATTGGGCAACCATTTGGTGTAGTCTTCCCTGAGAAGAGCTACCCTCCCACTCCTAACTTTATTCAGATTTTTGTGTAGGGTCAAGACTGAGTTGGGCTCTTCTCCAGAAATGTGAGCTGAACAAGGGGAACACCAGAAAATATGGCTAGGCTACAGAAAATGATAAATGAATATATTACAGATGTATCTACTTGGCAGAGCTCAACAACTTTGCATATTGATTGGTCAGGATTATGTTTACTGGTTTACTTCTGTAGCAAGCTGATGTTTCTTTAATGAGTGGTAAGGGCCGCACTGTCTGTGGGTATAAAGACAAATGTATAAAGATTTTTTTAGGGATTATGCTGGTGTAGTAAATTAGTAGTCGCAGATTCTCCTGAATTTACCTAGTTTTCCAGCACAGGTATGGTATCCTTGTTGTTGGGTGGTCTTATGTCTAGATTGAGAATCGTTGACTGTCACTAAGGTATATGTACTACTATTGCACCCAAAGGTTTACTTTGCTATGCTGGTTGTTCATGTGGTTCCTAGGCATCATAGTTGGGTAGGGCTATTGATAACTTCCTTCTTCTAGAAAATTTCATGTTGTCTATTGGTACCATAAATGTTAGTTCTCAGGGAAAGGCTATTCAGGGCAGTTCCATATCAGAGTTTTCTGAGCCCTGTTTCTGAAATCTATGATGCCTTTAGCAGTTGCAACATACCTTCTACCTCAGGGAAGTACCCAAGTTCAGGGGCAATAGGGAGTATGGTTTAGGAATACATGCCCCAAAACAAAAAAAAAAAAATCTTCTCCTGTTTGTATTGGGGGCTTGGTTAAACTGTCTTTGACTCCGTGAGGGAGTGCTGTTAGCTCAGATGAAGAAAGACAATTAAAACTATATATTTAAACTTGTACATTGAATTATATGTGTTATGATTTTTTTGGTAGTTAACACTATGATTTATTATAAGCTTTTCAGCCATCTATATTATTACTTTTAACTACTTGCCTTTTTCTATATTTACCCACCTACCTTTCCTAAGGAGCACTTCCTCCTTCATTTTCACTATTAAATCATGGGTATTCTGCTATTTCTCTTTCCCCTCCTTCCACCTTCTCCTGAATTAACTTCTCTCCTTTCCATATGGTTCTCCCTTTTCACACTGACTGTCTCCGATCTGTGTTCTTTTTTCCATTTCTATGCTAACCAATCATTTCAAGACCCTTTTGATATGCTCTACAGATATGGCTGAAGAAGATAAAGTATAAGGGCTAAAATGATTTCTCAGAAGTTAAGAACACTTGATTCTCCAGGGGACCCAGGCTCAGTTCTCAGCACACATATTACACAATACACAATTATGTTTTACTCCAGATCTAGAGGACCTGATGCTGTCTTCAGATCTTGGTCAGAGGTCTTGGTCACAGCATGTACCATGACCTAGAAGCCACACATATATACACATAAATTAAAACTTAAGAAAGTAGAGGTATAAAGCAAGATGATTTTTTTCTTACTTCATGACCTTATAGTGTTGTTGTTGGAAGTGGTGTGTGTGTGTGTGTGTGTGTGTTTGTGTGTGTGTGTGTGTGTGTGTGAAATGTCAAAAGTATAGTAAGTCTTCCTAATTTACTGATGTCCAAATTCATTATATTATCTCACTGTTTGTTGAAGGCGAAAATAAATAAATTATTTGTAAAAACAGATGATTTCCTTCCAGATATTAACATTTCTTTATTCTGAGAACCTGGCAAGAAAAATGCAGAGCAATGACACAGATCTGAGACTGTAAGGCCATGAACACCTTTTAGTTGTTTTTGCTTCTGTTCAATCTGGGAATGGACAGCTAAAGTAAAGCCTTCAACATAGGGATACCCTAATTATGCTAAGTACAGGATGCACTCCATGGCCTGGCTTTTGAGTGACTCCCTGGGAAAATCTATACCTTTGCAGTAGAGGACTGACAAGGTCATTTCTATAACTAACATTTAAAACAACGTATGATCTTCCGTGAAGACTTATTTAAATATCTAAACATAATTGTCTGAAATACAAATTTCAAGAATTGAATCAAACTTGTCTAAACACTGCAAAGAAGATGAAATATATCAAAAGACAAAATTATCACCATTTGTGAGCAGGAATCAGCTCACTCTGTAAAACAGAGTAACTGTTCTCATGAACAAAGGAAAGAAGTTGATTTTTATAGACAGAAAAGACCTGAAGAAAGAAAAAAGAAAAATCCTTATTACATTACAATTTGAAAAAAATACTGGGGTTAAAGGCAGACCTTAATATCCCAAAAAGGCCAATGTGGACAAGCATGATAATAAACTCCCTCTGCCTTAATCTATGTATCCGAAGATAGCCTGTGATTTGATATTAACCACACAACAACGTTCCTATTCTTCTCTGCCTATTACTTACTCATACACAGTAATATTGAGTGATTGTTCCTCTTTGTAGAATGGCATTACTAAAATGTATTTCCATTAGCTAGAACATCTATATTTTGCTTGCAGGGATATTTTCTAAAAATGTTGAGATTTTTAGTGAACTGAGATGATGTGGAAGGCTCAGTGTGCCTCTGCTTTTGTAAAGGTGGACATCTGTGACAGCCTGGATCCCTGTTACATTCCATTCAGTGACATTTTTTCCTACTGAGGACACATGGCTAATGAGACCTTGCTATGGCCTTCACAATCATTGCAGCTGCCCTCTGGCCCTTGGTCATCTTTTCAGCCAAAGAGAACTCCCAGTAATGAGGAAGGCAAAATGTGACTATGTGTGTACCAGCTATTAACAAATTTGTTCAACAAGCATTTCTTAACTGCCTATCAAGTATAGTTTCAAGTAGTACATGCTTTATGTATGACAATGGAGCCATAAATTTCAAGATGGAGAACATTAGGTACAGCACTGTTGCAGGGAAATAATGTGTCTCTTTCTACATTTTAACTAATTATAGAAAATATTAAACTATTTTAAATCTACTACAATCACTTTATTTATTATATTCTATTTATTTTATTTGTCGAGATTAGGTCATGTGTATTCAAGCTGGTGTCAAAGAGATGATGACGAGCTTGAGTTGTTGATCCTCTTGCCTTCAAATCCTTAGTGGCAGGATTGCAGGTATTAACCACTGTGCCTAGTTTTATGTGGTTCTAAAGATGGAATCCAAGTTTTTGTACATGCTAGAAAAATGGTACCACCCGAGCCACATTCCAGCCATTGCTTCCTATTCATTATCTTTATCATATCTACTAAGAGTAAGTAAACATGTAATGGAATTATCAATCATGAGCTCTGTAGTTTGTTTAATTCAAACTTTCCTTAAAGATCAGCTGTATTACCCATACAATTGACTAGTGCCAGAGCATTCTGCGAGTGAATTTCCTGTAGAGTTATCATTTTCTTTAAATATCCTTTCTTTGGAAACTTCTTCAGCATTAAATTCTACTTCTAATAATCTATAGTGTAAATAATTTATGCATTAAATTTTGTTTACAAGTCTTCTATCAATTTTTAAGACACCATGTATTGAAGTAAATCTAAACATTTCTAGATCCCATGTGTTGAAGATCCCTTGGGGTTTCTTATGAATATCAGTTACCCCAAACTGCAATAGAACTCTGCCCAGTGAATTGGGTCATTGTGGGGAAAAACCTACAGAGACAAGTTTGGTAATGGTCTCTACATCTGTCTCTCTGCCACCATCACAGCTATTCTTTATTTATATAGTAATTATTTGTTTATACTTTTTATTTGTCTTAATACATCTCTTCTTTATATCCGGTCTTCCAGTGAATTGTAACACTTACTTTAATGCTTTTGGTGATGTTGTTTAAACGTGTTGTGAGGTAAGCAGCAAGCATGCTTTAAACCACTAAGTGCTCAGGTTCTCTGATCTTTACTTTGCACATTTTATTTGCGTTTTCCAGACATTTTTATAAGCACTTTTTAAACCTTTTAAGTGTAGATAATTAAATAAAAAAACTTATATGCAGGAAAATGAGATGTAGTAATAAATGCAAATTATTTGAGGATAACTGCGCCTGTCACATACTCAGAAAGAAAAGTTAATATTATTACCACTAAGTAAATGGCTAAAGCCATAAAGTTGTTCTTGTGTAATTAATGCACAGTAAGTATTATTTACTATTTACCCCAAAGTAACCTTTAAGAGAATTTACCTGTGAAATTCTATGAGTAGACACATGACTTGTGAATATCGCCCTTCCTGTCATGAGGCCTCTTTACTTATTCTTCATTCAAAGCTACACTTCCACAGTGGAGGCAGCTGGCAGTCTGTTTGTAAGAAGATATTGCTACTATACCTCACACAGAGGGAGACTGAAGGGTACGATCATCTGACTCACTTTCTACTCCAGGTCAGGATTTAGTTAATTGACTCTAGTTCATTTGGCCCAGGGCATGTCCTCTGAGACATAGGCTATGGAGGCTAGCATCAGCTTATAGAAGCCTCAGTCCTATAGTGAGAGAAGAGGGATGAGGCTCTCCCAGTCACAGAATTCCCAGTGACCACGAACCAGCCACTGGCGGGTAATAACTTCCTCTCCCCTCTGACTTGGAATGGATTGCAGAGGCTGACCTAGAGGGGAAAGGCTTCATCTCCCAACATCAGCCAGTCTCATCTCATTGCAAAGGAAAAGCCCCTGGAGACATGCTCCTATCCATCATGTGGACAGCTTTGGCCAAAGTGCCCACTACATCACTGGCTTTAATAAAATGTTGCTGGAGGCCGTGGAACCAGTGATAGATGCACAGCGCACCAGCCAGTGCCTCTGATGTCCTTCCAAGGTGGATGGCACTTGGGGAGGAAGAGGAAGGAAAGAAAGAGGAACAGTGAAGAAACCACTTTAAAATGCCCCTTAAAAGTGAATTTAAGGAACTGATATAAACTTCATAGTGGATGTCTTCAGTCTGAGAAGCCAAAGTCTGGGAGGATAAATGACAACTGAACAAACAACATATAAAATAAAATGAGACACCTTGAACCTCGTCGACGCTGGAATTCAGACTACCTTTAAGAAGCATAGCAGTTGAAACTAAACCTAGAAAAAGTGAATAGTCACAGTGACCTTTTGATACCACATAATTTGATGGATTTGAAAATGGTAAGAATTTTTTTATTCTTTATAGGACTCACATTATATGGATTTACTGTTATGTTCAAATGATAGAGAATTTCTCACACAAAGAATATTTAAATTTCATTCCCAGCAAAAAATAGATTCTGCAAAAAAATTTATGGGGATATGTTTTGTTTGTAATTTTGAATACAGTTTTGTTAAGGAATAATCAATTGCTCATCTCCCATAAAAATGTCACTCATTCCTACATAAGCTCTTGTTTCTGCCTCTAGGAGGTGGTTTATGGGACTCTGCACCTGAAATATTTCTTCTAATTGACTGAATGCCACTATTTTCAGTAACATAAATAATATAGCATTTTTCTCATGAATTATATACAAGTGAGCACTAATATTTTGGCTTAAGACATATTGGGCATAGAGATGTTTATATAAACTTGATTGAGTACACTATGACATGTTCAAATATCACTGCTTTCTACTACAGGTTAGTCAGGATAGGGCCCAGAATCACAAGAGCTAATGTTCCTTCTATTATAGGGTGGATTAGTTCAACATAAGGTTGCAGGCACACACAGCAGGACAAAGACCCTGACCTACAGAGTTTCTTTGACAAACACTGAGAGTGATGGGAGAAGCATCAGATATTTCACTGAAGCCATAGAGCTACCATCAATAATAGGATACATCATTTCTTATATCAGAAAATATTGAGTAGATGCTACTTATGAGGTCAGAGAGATTCAAATGTGGAACTGATTATTATGGCGTCTATGTCTTTCATTGTGTATTTTGCACACTAAAATGGTGCCTGACTTCTGTGGACATTATGCTATACATATGTATTAAGATAATTAGTAAAGATATCTTTGTGTTTAGACAAGTATAAAATGTAGATAGAATATACCTTAAATAAAGAGTAAAATACTACAACAAAGGTGCAAAAAATACTGTATTGTCTAATTGTCATTTGTAATGTTTCTAAATTAATAATCAAAATTTTCCTGCCAGGGAGACCAAGATCTAGCTAGTGTTTCAATTTTCTGACTCGCTTCTGAACTGATGAGGCTTCCTCATGTCAGGAAGGTCAGATGGTGGAAATTTTCTTTTCCCTGGGCTTATGGGGGTCGATATCGACCATGATTCTTGAATGATTAAATGTATCAAAAGTAGATCAGCAAATCAGCACATGATTGCATAAGACTCAGATCCTCTAAGCATCCTATTAAGGCCTGGTTTTGCACCCTGTTAATCCAGCACAATGGAGAGAGAGTCAGGCAGATCTCTATGAGTACCTGCCAGCCTGGTCTACAAAGCAAATTCCTGGAAAATCAGAGCTAATAGACAGAGAGACCCTATTACAAAACACAAAACCAAAATAAAAAAAAAACAACAACAAATAAACAAATGGAATCATAGCATCACCCTGAGACTAAGACACCAACCAAAGAACAAACACAGGTTGGTCCAAGTCCCCAAACACATGTAGCAGAAAACGTGTCTGGCCCCAGTGGGGGAGGATGTGCCTAGTTCTGTAAAGACTTGATACCCCAGAGAGGGGGGGATGCCCGGGGCCTATATCCTATTGGAGGTGAAGGAGAAGGGAATGCGGTGGGGAATTCTGGGGTTGAGGGAGAGGGAGGGGGCAACATTTGTGGTGTAAATAAAAAAAAAATACTTTCAATACCCTTGATTTCAAGCACCATAAAGAAAAAGTGGTTTATATATTTTGTTTCTTTTCTCCCAATTTCCTGACACATGCCATCAGTTCCTGGAGACATGGATCCTAAGCATATGTTAGGGCTGAGAACTGTGGCCCACATTTGAAGTCCTATTCTTTCTGTTAAGTCAGGACTTCCAGTATCAACTCAGTGCAGCTCAATGATGTCCTGCAGATCACAGAGGTGTCTATACTTTTACACTGCAGTCCTGGCAGTCTATCTTCCACTCATTTTGGGCTTCTCTCCTGTTTTTGTGAGGTGCTTCCCTTTATATTAAGCCAAGATAATCATAGCTCCTTTCTCAGCACACAGAAATCAAGAGTTCAAGGTGTCAGGCAATCTTTCCTCAGTATCACCATATCTGACTGTTAATGAGTCTTTGGAAAAATCTGTACTGGGAAAGTCTTCACCATATTCTCAGGGATGAATTCCTAATTAGAAATGGAGAATAAAGTCTTTTTATTGGGGTTTTTCTGTGCAAATATATTCACAAGCATCACTCACAAAATAAAAGATAACCAAAGATTAAAATTTTCAAACATCCCAGATGAAGTAATTGATTTAAACATCATTTCCGTTCATACACATATCAGGCTCTTTTACCAGCTTCCCAGTGGCATTGTTTTTAATGCTACAAGTCTTTAACATTTTGTTACTAATACTTAAGAGCTGAGTAACATTAGACTTCAAACTCTTGATTAGATGACAGTTAAATATTTGCTACGCATATGATTAAATATTAACATTTAAGTTCACTGTTATAACAGCTAATCAGAATGTTCAAATTAAATCACTTTGAAGTGATTTTTATTTCTTAATAAAAATTGTGAGTTGAACATGTTTTTCTTGCTAGATAACTGCGATAGCAAAAACTACCAGGAACGATATAAACTTATGCAAGTCAAGAAAATGATCAAGGTGATGGAAAAGTTGAGTACAGATCAGAGGTTACAGGCTCAATACTGGTTTAGGTATTCTGGAAAGAACTAAAAGTACCAGCCACTGCAGAACCTACTGTTTTCTATGTGTTTTTTATTTTTATTTTTATATTTAATTTTACTATTTTTATTTAGATCACAGAGCACTGGCAACCATTATTACCACATTACAGTTGATCTAAACATATATGTTACCTCTTCATAAAAACAAACACAGATACGATCATTTGTGAATCCTTAAATACAATGGACACATTGCTAGTGGTTTTCCTCAAGGTAAAGAATCCAAGTCCTACTGTGTGTCCCCTTGCTTCCAGATAACTTTCTCTCATATTACTTGAATCATCAATCATTTTATAATCCTTTATAGGCTAACAGGCCCCTGAAGAAAAAAAGCTCTCCAGCATAAAAGGAACATACATTTAATACATATATTATATATAATATATATTATATATTTATATAAACAAAATGCTATAAAATGAAATTGGATAAGAAATTTTCAAAATATAAAATAGCATTCTAGACATTCAAGTAAAAATTCAATAAATTCAAGTCAAAACTTAAAAAACATGTGCTAAAATGAAGGACTGGTTCCAATTTATATTTTAATAGTGTAGTGCACAGGACCATGTATCACTGAAGATCTAAACTCTCTAATCATTGACCATATCTGTGAATATGTTTCCTATGCACCTGATGGATCAAAAAATCCCTCCTGATCAAGTAAGAACACAAGTGAGTGAACTGAGTTGTCATATAAATTGAGCCTTTAAAATAATAAACATTTTGCCAATGGTGGTCAAATATGGCTTACAATGAGCAGTCATTTTAGGTGAAAGAAAATGGTGTGAAAAAAGGAGAAATAACACAGAGAGCATATGTCAATAGATGACTGTTAAGTTGGTAAACAGTTTGGGATTCATGCACTAGTAAGTTTAAATTATTCAGGTTCTAAATCATAGAAATAAGAATGCTGCCCCTTTGTGTGTTGCTGATGAGCTACTACAAGTTTGTGAGCAAAATATATAAACCATCGGTCTGTGCTTCTGTCAATTATTGGCAGATGGGCCATCATAAAGAAGTATCATGTGGACCATGGGGAAGAGGAGACATATGGTAGGCTATGAGGCAGTATCTTAGATAGGATTTCTATTGTTGCAATGAAACACCATGACCAAATCGAATTGGGGAATAGCTAGAATAAGCTGAGGAGGAGAAGGGCAGTCCCATGAGAAGAGCAGCAGTCTCAACTGACCTGAGCCCCTGAGATGTATCAGACTGAGCCACCAACCAGGCAGCATTCACCAGCTGATATCAGACCCCTTATACATTACAGCAGAGGACTGACTGGTCTGGACTCAGTGAGAAAAGATGCACCTAACAGTCAAGAGACTTGAGGCCTCAGGGAATGCGGAGGCCTGGTGGTGTGATGATGGGGTCTTAGGGACTCTTGAAGATGGGGGCGGGGGAGGAGGTATGAGATGGGGAGCAGTCAGAGGGTAGACTGGGAAGGGGATGAAGTGTGGACTTTATAAAAGGATTAAAGAATGTAAACAAACAAACCCACCAAGACCTATGAACAAGTTGGAGAGCTAAGGGTTTAATAGGCTTAACTTTCACATCACTGTTCATCAAGATAGGGAATCAGGACAGGAACTCAAACAGAGCAGGAACCTGGAAGCAGGAGTTGATGCAGAGGCCATGGAGAGGTGCTGACTGCTGGCTTGCTGCTCACAGCTTGCTCAGATTGCTTTTATATAGAATCCTGGGTCGCCGGCCCAGGGGTGCACCACCCAATGTGATCTGAGCCCTCCTACATTGATGACTAATTGAGAAAATGCTGGATTTCATGAAAGCATTTCCTCAACTGAGGCTCATTTCTCAGTGATGACTCTAGCTTCTGTCAACTTGACACACAAAACCAGCCAGCACAACTGATCCCTGGTCAATTTGACAAAGAAACATATCACTATTAAGTCACAATCCTTACTTTTGTATTCATCCCCAAGATCTAAATAACTTTATAAGTCCCACAGTCTTTACAATTCAAACACCTTAAAATCTCAGTTCCTTTAAAATTTCCTTTCTCTCTAAAGAATCAAAATATCTTTTAAAAGTTCGATGTCTTTCAGCTGTGGGCTCCTGCAAAAATCAAAAGTAAATGAAGAGGGAAAAAACAGGAAATAGTCATAAACTGAACCAAGCAAAATCATATGCTAACAGTATAAATCACTCATGTCCAAGGTCTGGGATGTTCACACCATTTTCTGGCTGCCTTCAAAGAGCTTGGGTCACTTCTCCAGCTCTGCCATATCCAGAACAAACAAATTACCTCCTATGCTGTGGCTGGCTCCACGCTACTGCTGCTGCTGCTCTTGATGGTCACCCCATGGCACTGGAATTTACAAAAGGATGGCCTATTTTACTGCAATTGGAGTGCACTTTCATCAAAACCCTCTCATAGGTTCGCTTCTTGGTGCCAAGCCTCAACTTCTTTCTATAACCCTTTCCTTCCTTCCTTCCTTCCTTCCTTCCTTCCTTCCTTCCTTCCTTCCTTCCTTCCTTCCTTCCTTCCTTCCTTCCTTCCTCCTTTCCCTCTCTCTTTCCTTCTCTTCCTCTCTCTCTCTCTCTCTCTCTCCTCTCTCTCTTTTTTTTTCGTCTTTCTTTTTAGGTAAAACTACCTAAGTAGTCTTATAACTTCTAATTTCTTTTTCATTGGATATTTTATTCATTTACATTTCAAATGTAATCCCCTTTCCTGGCTTCCCCCCTGGAATTCCATATTCCATCCACCCTCCCCCTTCTTCTATAAAGTTGCTTCACCAGGGTATAATACCTTCCCAGCACCAAGATCTTCTCCTCCCATTGATGTCTGATAAGGCCATCCTCTGCTACATATGAAACTGGAGCCATAGATCCATCCCTGTGTACTCTTTGGGATGGTGGTTTAGTCCCTGGTAGCTCAGGCACGGGGTGTTGAGGGGAGGGGTGTCTGATTGGTTGATATTGTTCTTCCTTTGGGTTGCAAATGCCTTCAGGCCCTTCAGTCCTCCATTGGGGATGCTGGTCTCAGTCTAATTTATGGCTGTAAGCATTTGCCTCTGTATTTGTCAGGATCTGGCAGAGCCTCTCAGGAGACAGCTATATCAGACTCCTGTCAGCAAGCACTTGGCGTCCTCAATATTGTCTGGGTTTGGTATCTGTATATGGAATGGATCTCTAGGTGGGGCAGTCTCTGGGTGGCCTTTCATTATAACCCTTTCAGAACAGGTCCTTTAGGTGGGGCTGTATCTTCACCAATGGCCTCTCATAATCCCACACCTCAGCTGCTTTTCTTGACCCTTTCATGACTTCAAAACCAGAACCCATGACTCTTACACATTATCAAGCTCAAGCTGCCAACACGGTGGACAACCATGTCTGACTTTGAAACATAGCTTCTCTGTACCTTCAGGAAACATCTCCCAGATTTCACCTCAATCATGTTGGTAACTTCTTAAATATCTCCAACTTCTTAGCGCAAGCTAACAAGCATCCCAGTCACACAAAGGGTTCTGTTATTCTGGCATCTTATTTATTGCAGATGATTTTCAGCCCCAGCTAAACAGAATCACAAATTCTCAAATCAACATGGCAAACAGCCCTCGTAGAGTTTACTCTTCCCTCTGAAATGTCATAAGCCATGCCTCCATCTTCTGCACTGATCTTAACATTCTTATCTTCAAACTCCTACAGAACATCCCACAGAACTGTTAAACCCAATGATTCTTCTAGCCCCAAATTCCAAAGTCTTTCCTCAGTCCTCCCCAAAACATGGCTAGGACTGTCACAGTAATACCCCGAGTATGCTGGTACCAATGTGTCTATTGCTGCAATATGACCGAAAAGCAAATTGGAAAGAAAAGGGTTTAATCAGCTTAACCTCCACATCACTGTATGTCACCAAAAGGAAGGAGGACAGGAACTCTGTAAGGTGAGCAACTTGGAAACAGGAGTTGATGTAAAGGCCATGGAGGGATGCTACTTACTGGTTCAATCCTTAGAGTTTGCTCAGGGCTTGCTCAGCCAACTTTCATATAGAACCCAGGAATATTCAAGTCATGAATGGAGCCATTTGCCTATACTAGTTGACTTTGAGTGTCAATGTGACACAAGCTAGAGTTATTGCAGAGCACAGAGAAAGGAGTGTAAGTTGAGGAAATGCCTCCAGGAGATCCAGCTTTATGACATTTTCTCAATTAGTTATCAGTAGAAGATGACCCAGCCCATTCTGCACCTCTAGGGAGAAAGTGGCAGTAATCAAGTCTGACCTCTATTCTTGGGAAGCATGACTGATTTTGTCCTCTTCTTGATATTTCTGCCATCACCTACAACTTTTTCTTTCACTTTCTTTCCCCTTCCTTTTGAAAATAAATAATTCATATTAATATGTAGCTTCCACTGTCTTCTAAGATACTGTTTCAAATCTGTCTACTTTCTCCTGTATCCCTCTATGAGGCTTTTCCTGTGACTGCTCCTTTAGAGGAGGAAAAGCAAGTTGCATCCTAGAACAGAGCTCACATGGAGTGTTTCCAAGGAGGTGCCACTCCCAGGGTCACAGAACTTATGACTGAAAAGAGCCTAACCACACAACTGGTCTAAGCCAGTGTCAATGACAAATGAATATTCCATGAACGCAGCACCAAGGCTACATGTGTAACAGTTTCTCACTTTATGTCAAGCATTTGGGTCTTTCTGAGCCAGGACAGACATTTTTATAGCATTTTCTATTTAGCATTGGGCAACTAAATGGCACATAATACACAAAAAGAGACTCTGAGCTATAAATTATGATTTTCCGAGTGAAAGCTGCATAATAATGAATATCAAAAGGTTTTCTATTCATATTTTCATTTTTCTTCTTTGCCCTATAAAAAATATTCAGGGACTGCATTAGAAGTCAATGACAAAGTAATAGAAAATGCTGACATGTGGAAATTTCCTTTCAACAAATGAATCTACTTTCTAGTTATTCTGACTCAGGTCAAACATGAAACCAGTACTAAGTTCCCAAGTTGCCTGCGAGAATCTTCAGGAGCAAAGAAAATCCATGAAAGAAAGTCATCATACCTATCATCAGACTCAGTTTTGTCACTTGGAATACTTCAGTGAGTCAGGCAAATGGACATGGGCGTGTCACATTTGGAGGGAAAGAAAGAACTGGCTTCCTCTTTGTACAAGGCACTTTGTGGGTTCCTTTCTAGAATGTGAGAACTGGGATCTAGAATTATGACAAGTATATTAATCCTCTCACATGCACAGGTGAATCCAGATTTTACTAATCTATGCTGAAAAACCAGAATACACAAACATTATCTTGACAGTGGTAAGTTATGACGAAAAGGGAAAAAAAAAAAAAGAATCCTCAAAGATCCTCAGGCAAAGAGGTCCTAAGGATATATTTTAGTTACTAATGAAAACAACCATGTAGATCCAGTCATCTTTGAGGAAGATCATGAAATGAGAAATAAACTTAACTTTTAATTCATGGGAATTGGAAGTTGAATCACTAAATAATTTTGGCATGAAAGATACTAGTAAAAAAATACTGAAGTATTAAGCACATTATAAAAACCAAATCTTTCCTGTTATGAGAAATTTTTAAACTGTCTCATATGCAAGAGGTTCACCCTTCTTTCTTGTTTGATGTTTGTTTGTTTGTTCTTAAACATGGCTAATGCATGAGCATTGACATAGCTGACATATGCAGATGTGAACTAGCTGCTCTCCACCACTGCAAGCAGTCAGAACATTCTGTATCACAGTAAGGCATCTTCATATTAGCAAGAAAGTACTTTTGTTCACTCAATACGTGAACAAGTTCATTTACTCAAATAGATGAGTTTTATGCATGAATGTCACTTAGAGGTTCATCATTTCCCTGAATTCTCATGCTCAGTTTTGACATTACCACTCCACTACAGACCAAAAACAACAGATTAAAATAAAGGACAGAACATTAATATCAACAAAAGATACCTAGGTAATAATGTGTGACAATTGCTTTAACATACCGTGTAATTCATGTTCTCTTGTAATCATATTTTATCCTAAGTTAAATTTCACCTAAGCTGCCATGCACTGATTTTAAATATGTCATATAATGAGTTTATAAAAATGTATAAATATAAACAACTAAAACCACAATTGTAATAACTGGATAATTTCATAATGGTAACCATAGCTTTGATATTAATACCTTGTGTTAGTTTAACTTGTTATTGAATGATAGAAGAGTTACAGTTCTGCTATCTATTCTTTACTTTTTCTCTTATTGGATATTTTTAAGTTACATTTCAAATGTTATCCCCTTTCCAGGTTTCCCATAAAGAACCCACTATTTCCCTCTGTTTCTATGAGGATGTTGCCCCTCCCACATATCCACCCACTCCCTCCCACCTCCCCTGACATTCCCCTACACTGGGGCATCAATCCTTGACAGGACTAAGGGTTTCACCAACCACTGATGCCCAACAAGGCCATCCTCTGCTACATATGCAGATGGAGCCATAGGTCTATCCCTGTGTTCTCTTGGGATAGCGGTTTAGTACTTGGGAGATCTGGAGAGTCTGGTTAGTTGGTATTGTTGGTTTTCTAACGGGCTTGCAAACCCCTTCAGCTCTTTCAGTCCTTTCTCTAACTCCTCCATATGGAGCCAGGTTTTCAGTTCAATGGTTGGCTAGGATCATACACCTCTGTATTTGTCAGGCTCTGGCAGAGCCTCTCAGGAGACAGCTAATTCAGGCTCCTGTCAGCATGTACTTCTTGGTGTCCACAGTATTGTCTGGGATTGGTTTCTGTATATGGAATAGATCGCCCAGGTGGACAGTCTCTGAATGGCCTTTCCTTCAGTCTCTGAGTATTTTGGTTCCACTTTCTAAGAAGGACTGAAGCATCTGCATGTTGGTCTTTCTTCTTCTTGAGCTTTATGTGGTCTGTGAATTGTATGTTGCATATTCCGAGATTTAGGGCTAATATCCACTTATCAGTGAGTGCATACCATGTGTGTTATTTTGTGATTGGGTTACCTCACTCAGAATGATATTTTCTAGTTCCATCCATTTGCTTAAAAATTTCATGACATCATTGTTCTAGTAGCTGAATAGCAATCCATTGTATAATATTAGCCTTCTATCAGATGTTGGATAGGTAAACAGCTTTTCCCAATCTGTAGGTTATTGTTTTGTCCTAATGACAGTGTGTTTTGCCTTGAAAAATCTTTGCATTTTTATGGGGTCCCATTTGTCTATTGTAGATCTTAGAGCATAAGGCATTGGTCTTTCATTCAGAAAATTTTCCTCTGTGACCACGTGCTTGAGACTCTTCCCCACTTTCTTTTTTATTAGTTTCAGTGGTCTTACGTGGAGGTCCTTGATCTGCTTTGACTTGAGCTTTGTACAAGGAGATAAGAATGGATAGATTTGCATTCTTCTACATGCTGATTGCCAGTGGAACCTGCACCATTTTTGAAAATGCTGTTTTTTCCACTGCATGGTTTTAGCTCCTTTGTCAAAGATCAAGTGCCTCTTAAGACTTGGAAAGACCTGGGATTCAATTCCTCTACCTAAACATTGCAAATGCAATATACAGCAAACCAGTAGCCACCATCAAGCTACAAGGAGAGAAACTTGAACCAATCCCACCCAAATCAGAGACTAGACAGGGCTGCCCACTCTCTCCCTTCCTATTCAATAAAGTACTTGAAGTCCTAGACAGAACAATCAGGCAACAAATAGATGTGAAAGGGATACAAATTGGAAAAGAAGTCAAAGTATCACCATTTATAGATGATATGCATAAGTGACCCCAAAAATTTCACCAAAGAACTCCAACAGCTGATAAACAATTTCAGCAAAGTGACTGAATATAAAATTAATTCAAACAAATTAGTAGTCTTCCTCTACTCAAAGGATAAACATGCTGAGGAAGAAATTAGGGAAAGGATACACTTCACAATAGTCACAAATGATATAAAATACCTTGGTGTGACTTTAAACACGCATGTGAAAGATCTGTATGAAAAGAACTTCAAGTCTTTGAAGAAAGAAATTGAAGAAGATCTCAGAAGATGGAAAGATCTCTTATCCTCGTGGAACAGCAAGATTAATACAGTAAAAATGGCCATCTTGCTGAAAGCAATCTACATTCAATTCAATCCCCATCAAAATCCTAAGTCAATTCTTCACAGAGTTAAAAAGAGTAATTTGAAAATTCATTTAGAATAACAAAAAACCCAGGACAGTGAAAACTATCCTTAACAATTAAAGAACATCTGGGGGAATTACCATCCCTAACCTCCAGCTGTATTACAAAGAAAGTTGTGATAAAAACTGTATGGTATTGGTACAGAGACAGGCAGGTAGATGAATGGTATAGAATTGAAGACCCAGAAATTAACCTACACTCTTATAGTCACTTGTCCCATATTTCTTTAAGGGAGGTATTTATGTCCTTTTAAAGGCCTCTAACATCATCATGACATGTGATTTTACATTAGAATCTTGCTTTTCCATGTGTTGGAATATCCAGTACTTGCTCTGGTGTAAGAACTAGATTCTGATAAAGCCATATAGGCTTGGTTTCTGTTCTTTAGGTGCTTGTATTTTCCTCTTGTCATCTGGTTAACTCTGATGTTAGCTGGTCTTGCTGTCTCTGAGAGTGGCTTGAGTCTCCTGTGCTCTCAGGTGTGTCAGCACTCCTGGGAGACTAGGTTTCTCCCAGTGGGATCTGGGAATAGAGAGCTGTACCACAGGCCAGCTCCTAACACAGACAGAAACCAGAGAATCCTGTTCCAGAATTGCTCCTGGGGTCCTATGTCCTCAGTGCTTCGGGCGGGTCCCCCTGAGCAGTAGTGGTGGTCTCACCTGTGCTCTCAGATGTGTCAGCACTCTTGGGAGACCAGCTCTCTCTTGGTGGGATCTGGGTACAAAGTGCTGTAGCCAGGATCTGCTCTGGTCACATCTATCTATTCTTTGATGTCCAACTTTTTTTTCATTTTGTGTAACTTTCTTGAGTTTAACCATGATATTATAAGCTACAATGCTATATTCATTTCTTTGCTGACTGACCTATTGTGTGACTATGCCAGGGTGTACGTTCTTAAACCATTTATTCAGGGACATTTTTGCCTTTCCCTTGGTTGAAAATGAAATAAATGAATAAAAAGCTCAGCACCTACCTAAAAGTTAGGAAAAGAATAGCAAAACTATTTTTAAGAAATTGAACAGAATAAATTAAAACTGTTAATGTGTTTATGGAATATAAAAACTTCACAAACGTTAAGTTTAACAAGATTTTGGTTCTTTGAATATCAATGGGTTATCTCTTGTTGAGCATTTAGCCGTAGGGGTCCCAGAGACACCCCAAACATTACAATCTAATTCTAATACTATAGGTTACTTTATACAACCTGATATGAAGAACCAATTAGTGAAGATGCCAAGTACTTATATCATTGACCATGAAGAAACCAAGAAAATGCCCAACCAGAACTCTCACCTTCAATAACCAGCATCATTGTTGCTGGAAGGTAATTTACATATTTCTAGAGTAGAAAAGTCACCCAGTTACAAACCCTGAAAGCTACAGCAGTTAGCTGCCTGAATGTCATATTGGCGTAATAGTGTCTATATTATTATGGGTGTAGTCAAACAATTTATAAAATGGATTTAAGGCCCACTCAATCACAAGGAACCCAGTATTGAAACTGTTAATATGGCTGAGATCTTAAGACTAGATTACGTCATGGGCCAAAGGGAAAACTACTGTATTGCCCTGATAAAAAGAATATAGCAATAGAATGACTTTTATTTTGCTATAGATAAGTTCATCACTTAACCTTACACATCGAATTGTTTTCTTAGAATATTGACATTGATGCCAAGACTCACAACTGGACCCTGTGCAAACACTGAAAGAATTTGGATCACTGGACCCCGAATAGAATGGTGTCTTCATAAAGTCTCTTCTCTCTGAGCTCAGGGATTCATGTGGAAGAAAAGGTACAATAATCATAAGAGACAAGGGTTGTGGGTGGACAAAAAATGGCATTTTCCAGATACAACAGGGCTCATTTACATGAAAAGGGACTGTGACAACATGCACAAGACTGGTGCAAGTCCAAGCTAGACAACAAGTAAGCACAGAGAAAGAGAAGTAAAGCAAAGTCCAAGAAGTTAACCAAGAAGTTCTCTCATTGAAACCTGTTGTAAGATGGAAAATCAAGTCAGTTTTCTCCAGTGTAGCAACACTGATATATCAGTGACATTTTAGGGTAGACCTCATTCTGAGGAGTAAATGAGTAACACAGAAATAGACTCTTGTGCTGTTGTTGTTGTTGTTGTTGTTGTTGTTGTTGTTATCGTCGTCATAGTTTTGGGAGACAGAGTGCTTCTTTGTGAAGCCCTGGCTGTTGTGGAACTGTATCTTGACATCAGGCAGATTTCCAGTTCACAGAGATTCCCCTGCCTCTGCCTCCTTGGTGCTGGGATTAAAGGTGTGGTCCACCACTGCAGCCTGACTATTGATTGCTTTGTTCATTTGGGGTGTGTGTGTGTGTGTGTGTGTGTGTGCGCGCGCGCGAGCGTGCACGCTTGTTTATTGATTTGGGTTTGTTTTTTTTGGTATTTGTTTTCTTGGTTTTGTTGTTGTTATTGTTTTGGTTTTGGTTTTGTTTTTTTGAGATGCATACCCATGGGGTAGGGGGCGAGAACATGGAGTTGGGTGCATAGGAAGTCAGGTAGAATCTGGGAAGTCTTGGGTTTGAGAGAAGGTATACAAAATATATTGTATAAAATTTTAAAAATAAATTTCAAAACGTTAAGTGACCAGCATTCCTGGAAAAATAATATGATGTAAAATATCAGTCATCACTCAAAAGCTTTATACCAAATCTTATTTGACTGGAAACAGTTGATTAAGATAACTATTCTCATTCTCATAATTGTGTGCATGTAAAAACCAGTGTGTGTGTGTGTGTGTGTGTGTGTGTGTGTGTGTGTGTGTGTGTGTGTGTGTGTGTGTGTAATAACCCAGAGTTTGATTTAGGGTGCCCCCTTTCTTTAAACTCTACCTTACTTTTTATTTTATTACTATTATTTTTTGAGACATGGTCTCTCACTTAATTTGGTGCCCAACAATTTGGTTAGACTCAGAGCCTAATGAACTCTAAGAATTCTACCTTTGCCCCAAATCAAATAGTGATTACCATAAAATCAAGATGAAAATCAGCTTAAACAATTTGAAGCATTTTTCTATATACCGAATTGCTATAGGAGGGAATTTACAAAGGTTTTACTAAATTTATTAAATTTTATTTTATGCATTCTATTTATTTGATTATATTGTATAGATTCTATTTTTCTAAACAAAAAGATCAATGAAAGAAAAGGAAGCATATTGTATTGCATAGTATGAAATATCCCTTTTCAAATAATTAGCTTAAACAATTGGTTCCCTTGGTTGGAGGTGTTTATACTCTGGCACTATCTTCTTCAATGACGTGAGGTAAATGAGATTTCTCTCAATTCCACTTTGAGATATGCCATGTGTTCTTATAGATGTTGAGGAAAGAGAAGAATTGTATCCTTTTCTTGGTTTTATTTGAAAGTTCTGTTGTACATAAATCAGCCGAAAGACATTTGCAAGCTGATCTCACAAGGTAGGTCAGGCTTCAGACCCTGGCTGCCTTGATGGTGTCTCTTTAATTAACAAAGGAATGGCCTGGTGCAGAGGGCCTGCAGGACCACAGCAGTTAATGGTCTGTTAGCATTTCATCTTAAAGCCCTGGGGATAGAGGCCATAACCTGCCAGAGGGTCCTTAGAAAACAGATTAAAAACTACCAAATGATTAAGCTCCTTAAAAAATTGTTCTATGAAAAAAAAAAAAACAACACCAGCTTTCAAAAGGTCTTCATTTACATCGTGTGTTTGCTTAGAAGGGCTGTGCTGGCTCTGGTGGTATTGGTCATATATTCCTTTCTCCCGTATATGGTCAGTTTTGAAAACTTTGAAAAAGTCTTTAAAAGAAATTGGTTTTAGTGGTACCTAGCCATTCTGTACTTAAAGATAAGCACTTTTCCCTGACTTGGTCAAATAATATTTTATTGTATGTTTATTTTTGTTTATCCTTTCCTGGTAAATTTAAAGAATTTCTATACTAGACACAAAATAAATTAAAAGCCACTGTGATGTTGTTTTGCATCCCAATAGCTAGAAGATTTTAGCCTACAATAACTGCGATTGTTTTGATTTCCAGAAAAATGCTTCTCCTGCAACTGCTTTCATGTGTGTGTTAAAAGGAGAAAACACCATCCACTAATAGGAGTCTGGGGTTTTGCTTTCATAGCAAAAGGGAGATGAGAGAGATGTTTCCAAGGACAGAAACCATATCTCTTATAGAAGTAGGTACTGTACCAACAGAGAACCCTAAGCTGCGACACACATACCATGCCTCTTCAGTGGCCAACACTAAGAACTAAGACATCTCTGAGTCGGTCAGATAGTCTGGGAAACCTTCTGTTCTTTCTTTCCTTTTAAATTAAACTTTCTCGCTGACATTTTCTTTTCTATTTTCTTCCTTCCTTTCTTCTTTCTTTCTTTCTTTCTTTCTTTTTTTCTTTCCTTCCTTCCTTCCTTTCTTCTTTTTCTCTCCTTACACCCTTCCCCTCTTTCTTGTAAGATAGATTCAACATGTTTTATTCATAATATTGGAGTCTATAATAATCATATAATGTCATTAGTGTTATTGCCCATTCAGATAGAATTTGACAAAAGGACCTAAAAGAAAGAAATGATTTCATTGATACTAGATGTTCTCTGCCTTCTTTCTACTTAAGTAATCAGTCCTTCCCTAAAGTTATCTATGAACCTTATAATTCATTATAATTTTTTTCTTTAACTCATTTCCTTTTATTAAATTTTTAATTTTTATATTTGAACACAAACTTTTTCTTACAAACCCAAGACCTTCCAGTTTCTCTTACTCCCTATTATTATTTCAAATTTTTTCATTCTCTCTCTTTCACCAAGAACCCTAAAAATCAAGATAAACATTAACTATGAAAATAAAAGGAAGCAAACAAAAAGAAAATAATAAAAATCAAGTAAAACAAAAAGTAAACAAAAATTAAAATAAAACCAAAAAAATATACAAAAATGGATGATGTCCATTGCAGTGGTCAACTACTTCTGGGCACATGGTCTCTTTAGAGGGTAGTTGATATGCTGAGTGGCACTCCATTAGAGCAAATTGATACTCCTCATTTTCAGAAGGTGTATCCATTGCAAATCACTTCTTTATTAGGGTGAAGGGCTTTGTGTCTACTTTCCTTTCACAGTTCTAGGATTTCATCAGTCTTGGACTTGTATAGGCCTTGTGCATGCTGTCATGGTCTCTGTGTATTTATTTTTTGCATCAATCCTGTCATATCTGGAAAATCCTTTCTCCTCAGAGCTATTCACCACATCTGAGTCTTAGAGTTGCTCTTCTTGCTCACTGATCCTCGAGGATCCTTGATAAGGCATCCTGTCTATGGCTTTGTGTTTCATAAACTGTCACTCCTCATCCATTATCCAGTTGTAGTCACATGCGTTCATTACCATCTACTTCTCGGATGAAGGTTAACTTTTGGGTATAGCTATATATCTTTAGGATTAATTCCATTGTTATGCCCTAATATCAGAAAATAGTGGTAGGTTCTCCATGAGAAATCTATCTATTCTTTACCAGTGTCAGATACTTGCAACCCTCATGTTTAGTTCTTTCCGGCATGCCTTACTGGGTGGTGATCTTTCAGAAACTCAACAGAGCTCATTAAACCCTGAATGATCTGAGAGGGAAAAATGTTAATTTTTCTTCCATCTCTGTTTCAACAACACAATGAATATCAACACAGCAATGAGATATATGAGGAAGGCCCAACACCTCACTGTCTTTCCCTATATAAACATTTGCCTGCCAGTGTGTCCACATTACAGCCCGAGCAATTTATATGAGTGGATAGCTATGAACGTAATACTACACAAAATGCAGGCATAATCTGAGCTGTTGGGCCATTTAGTGGATGTTTTTGTAACTTGATTGTGATTTCTAAGGATTAACTTTGTAGATGACAATGCCTCGTATTGAGATGAAAAAGAAAGGAATACAGTAAGCATTATTCTTGGTTCTGGTTTAAAAAATAGAAAAAGAAAGTCCTGCAAAGGGACATTTTCTATAGGGCCTTTCACAGAAATCAATTCCCTTAAATCTTATTAAGGCACCCAGAGACCTGGGTGACTTTGCTTTTCCTTCAGTAGACTGGTTCTTTGAATTTCCTTGACTCCAGTGTTTGCTTTGATTAATCTTGAAGTAAGGTAAGTTGGGTCCTTAAACTTGAACTGTGGGAAACAGAGCCAGGAAGGGACAGTGGGAATTGACTTTGAAGATGCTTGAAAAAAATGAATGGTGGGTATCTAGTCCAGAGGAGGTGGTATTATAAGAGGAAAGTTCTCTCCCTCTTTTAGGCTGTGGAGTAGAGGACCAGGGCTATGATTTAAAGTCTGAAGAGGAAACCTTTATCACTGAACATCAGCACAACAGTGGGTGAGAAAGCATTAGAAAGAAAAAAAATCACACAGCAAGGGATGCATATTTACATATTTTAATGAAAACAAATTATCTCTCCTGAAAGTAATTAATTGTGAAATTATTTAATTATGTGGCAGTAGGAAGGAGGAAATAGTGTTGGAGGTTTTTTTTTTTTCCGTAAATTCCAGTTTTAAGTAAACAATTATTTCAGTCTAGAGTCTTTATTAAGTAATTCTTTACTGAAATTTCAAGATGTCAAGACATTTTTCCCCACTAGTGCTACACTAAAATGCAGCAATTATGCAATTAGAGAGAAATTGCTCTTGTGGATTTCACTTCCTTTTGAGATCAACATTCAGAGTGTGGTAGAGAAAGGTGGCACAATGGCAACCCTGGGATCCACGGGCTTCACGCTCGACAATGAACATTCATGTAAGAGTGTTCATTGACTGCCTCGTCAATGTCTCAGCATGCCCAGAGAAAAATAAACATAGCAATAGTGAATCTAATAGTTGGAAGGAAACCTACAAATTATCTAATCCAGTTTCCCACACAACACGGAAAGTCTTCCCACACAATGCCAACAGAGGATTGCTACCAATCTTTACTAACAAACACCTGACTCAGAATTTGCCACCCTGTGGTATCTTTCAAGAACTCCATTTGCTGTATTTTCTTACATTTTTGGCAATCAGATGAATTTCTGTCTTTTTGCCTCATACATCTTAGCTAATCATTTATTCCACTTTTACTCTTCCAGATATTTGAATATCCTGCTTATCTTATATACCTTCCTCTCCTCCCCCTTCTCTGTCTGTCTCTCTTTGTCTCTCTGTATCTCTCTGACTCTCTGTCTCTGTCTGTCCGTCTCCCTCCCTCTCCCTCTCCCCCTCCCTCTCCCTCTCCCTCTCTCTCTCTCCCCCTCTCTCTCTGTTTCTCTCTCTCTCTCTCTCTCTCTCTGTGTATGTGTGTGTGTGTGTGTGTGTGTGTCTGTGTGTGTGCGTTTTCTACATGCATGTGAAACACCACACCCATTTACAAGAAGAAACCAGAACTGGAAAGGACATTAGGTGTCTTGGGTATTGTACTCTGCCTTACTGCCTTTAAGTAGGTTCTCTTACTGAACCAGAAGTTCACTGTTTCAATGAGGTTAGCTAGTCAGCAAATATTTAGGATACACTTATCTTCATCTGTCTTTATATATACATACATGGATCAACTCCAAGGTTTTTATGTAGAGTCTGGAGATCTGAAATCAGCTTCTCATGTTTGGACAGAAAGCACCTTTCCAATAATTTGTCTAACCCGGTTGCAAACATGTCTTCTCTGGTTCCCAGTCAGCATTTTGAATATACATGCATCCAGGCCTAAAACAGAATATGGTGAGAAGGATATGAATGCATCCTGGTGGCTAGATGCAGCCTGAGCCCATGTCACACATTAATCTGGCATCGTCACTTTCCTACCAAGAAAAAGAAAGCCACTACCAAGTAGCCCAAAGTCACTGAATTTATATGTGCCTTCCTTTTTTTAAACCACATTTTCTTTCATATGGGATAGGTGATTTATTCACTAACCCTTATTCCTCTGGGTGTAGACTATCCCTTGCCCACACAGCATTTTGAGTAGGCATCTTGTTTTTTTTACTTTGGGCTCTCAGTACACTGCCTGGTGGCACCTGCTTTGCTATGGTGGCACTGCTTACTCCTGGATCAATACAGCTCTTGGCTAACAGACAAATCAACTCAATCCCTTTCTCAACCTCTTTTTCTTCTCACACATACAAATTCAAATCATTTCTATTTTTCTCAAGATTCTCGCCTCAAGCCCATTTATATAAGAGCTTTGAACGACTGGGCCCTGTTTTTAAAGAGGGATTTTCCTAGTCCAACAATATTCTTCAAAGGGAAATCGTAAAATTATCAGATCTGTTTATTGTGTGCTAAACAGTCAGGTCTTAGCTTCCCCATGCTTCTGAAGCACATTGACAATTCAATGAAGTAAATTGACAAGCAAAGAACACCATAGCAAAAGAACTGAGGTCACTGTGTAAGTGATATGATTACTTCCCAAGTATTCTCTGTATCAGTCCTAACTTTCACATGATGAGAGTAAAGAATACCTGCTTTGTAAGAGTGCTATGGACATCAAGTAAGTTCACATTCTAGAGGTGCCAGGACACTGCTCACCACAGTGTTTGCTGAGTTTTAATTAAGTAAAACGTCAGGATGAAAAACTTGATATTGTCATAATTGCTTTGAGCCACTTTGTTGTGGCTAAACTTGATTGTGAACTTGACACGTCTTGGAAGAGGAACCTCAACTGAACTAAACCCATTATATTGGTCTGTGGTCAACTCTGTAAGTGTATTTATTTTTTACTAGTTGGAATGGAAGTGTTCTGACCAGTGTGGGAGCACCATCCCAGGCAGGTATGCCCGGGTTCTATAAGGAAACTGAACATGAGGCTGAGAGCGAGCCAGCAAGCTACGCTTTGAGTACCTGAGCTGGCTTTCCTCATTCATGGAGTGAAGCTTATAAGCTGAGAATAAGCCCTTTCTCCACAGGTTGGTTGTGATCAGTGTTTTCTCATAGCAATATAAACCAAACTGGAACACAGTTGTCCTAGACTCTTTTTCTCCTACTTGGTTTAAGGATGTGGATGCTTTGATAGAAAGGAATAACATGTAAAGAGAACTCCACATGACAAATTAAGTTTTTTGTTGTTTGTTGTGTTTTTGTTTGTTTGTTTGTTTTTTCTGCTTGTAGCTGGGAAGATCACCCTGAACTGCTACCACTCACACTAGCTGAAGAAAATCTTGCCTTACACACTCTTACATGCTTAAAGGATTTTTTGTATAGGCAGTATATTAAAAAAAAAACTGTTCATGTAGCCTAACAATGTCCTAAAGTACCTTCCCATTTATGTTATTTTTATTTTAAAACCTCACGTTTTGTGTGTGTATGTGTGAGTGTGAGTGTGTGTGTGTGTGTGTGTGTTGCGTTGTGTTGCGTTTATGTCTGTGTATGCATGCCTATATTTGTATGGGTCCACTTATGTGTGTCCAGCTACATGTATACTAGTTTAAGCATGTGTATGTAGACCAAAGCCTGATATTGGGTGACTTCATAATCTCTTTCCATCATTTTTATTGAATTAGAGTCTCTCATTTGTACCAACCGCACACTAATTTGTTTAATTTAGCTATCTAGAAAAATGTAGGGCTCCCTGTATCTGAGTTCTGAGCCCTGGAATTTCAGGCGGGTGTTTATGCTCACCCAACAGTTTCGTAGTGCTGGGGATCTGATCATTAAGCTTTTCAAAAAGTATGGTACGTGATGAGCCGTTTTCCATGTCCCGGGGAAGACACTTTCATTCTCCAAAGTGGTAGAGAAGGGTGCATTGCCCATGACCATATCATTTGTGCAGTTATTTTTCTTGTTTTCAAAGGTTCATTCATTAAATTGATGTTTCAATTTATACAACTCTACCATCACCCATGTCATATTCTCATGGCTTCCAAACACTATGTGACTTTGTCCAATGATGTCTGTAATAAAAATAGAACCTATCTGACTGTCCCCCTGAACAAAATGACTAGTAATTCTTTCAAGAATTAAGGACCACTCATCAACTTACACACTGTATGTGTAATTTGCTTCCCAAGAATCAAATCTTTGCTATAAACTGTTAGTTCTATTACCTTTTTAATGAAATATACAAATTATTTATGTTTCTATAAAATCAAGATTAATAGAAGACCCATTAAAGAAAATCCATTAGCTTTGTATTTGGAGTGCAGCAGCTTGCGTTGGCCCTTGAAATAAAGTAATATGTGGTCTGACTATCTAAATGAGTTGAGTCACTTTACCGTGTGGCTATTGTGGCTGTAGCCACTTTATTCCTTTCCACAGGTCCCTTATTAGTCTGAAGAAATGCTCCCTACTTGCAAATGTTGATTTTTGAGTCTGAAAATTCTTTTGAAATATTTTAGTGCTAAACATATTTTAACTTTTACCATCTGTAGTTTTATGCCTCCTATGAGGTGGAATAGTTTACTTCCTTTCCAATCTGAGGAAATTGCATTATTTTGTCTGGATGGGACTTCCAATGCCATGTTAAATAGAGATGGTTAATATGAGAACCTTTGTCTTTTCCCAGGTCGTGAACAAAGTTTCCTCTTCTTCACTTCCTTGGGTTTTTAGGTATGGGTTTGCCATATGTGACCTTGTGCTCCTGTATCTAATTTGTAGAGAGTTTTGTCTAAAGGACTTGGGCACTTATCAGGTCTTCTTCTGAATCTATTGAAATGACCATATGCTTTTTGCTTTTTACTCTGTGGATCTGCTGGACCATGTTTATTGATTTTCATACACTGTAACAGTATTATATCCCCAGGACAAGTCCTACTCCATCATAGTGAATGATCGCTCTAATGTTCTATTCAGTTCACTTTTACTGAAAATCTGTACTTTTATTTTTCTTTTTTTTTTTCTATATCTCTGCCTGGCTCTTTTCTAGGTAAAATGTGGATAGGGAATATACTTTCCTCTTGACATTTTTGGGTTAGCTAGTTTGTGTATAGTTCATTATGTTTAAATCAAGTTTAGGTTAATTAAGTTCTTTGTTCTTGTCCTCCACCTTTGAAGCTCCATTTATTATATTCTTAGATATCATTGAGTTAATGACTATTGGGGCAAATAGTAATTTTTTTCAGTAGTGTGCCCATTGGTTCACTGCCTATGCTCCAGTAGAGACTGCCACATCTATTTGAACAGTTTTAATTGAACTTAGTGGATTATCAAAGCAAAACAAAACAACAATAAAACAACAGCAATCATGAAAACAGCGGGGGATGTACTGGGAAGACAAGGTGAGTGGGAAAGAGAGGAGGATGTGAGAGGACAAAGAGTGAATGTAATCAAGATAATATATATATATATGTGTGTGTGTGTGTGTGTGTGTGTGTGTGTGTGTGTGTGTGTGTGTGTGTGAAATTATCAAGGGATATAGTGTTTTATAAAGGTCCTCTTTGTAAATTAGGCAACCTCCTGGGTCTTCTGTCAATAGTGTAATCGGCCCATACCTTTCAGTATTTACATCTTTGTCACATATCTTCACAGTTGCTATCTTCAACCTCAAAGATATTTTAATGTTATTATTTAGTCAAACCATTCATGTATTATAGACTATGTATTTACAGCCTTCACTGATGAAGTGAGTTGAACAGTACACTCAACAATGTAGACACA
This sequence comes from Rattus rattus, assembly GCF_011064425.1. NCBI lineage: Eukaryota > Metazoa > Chordata > Mammalia > Rodentia > Muridae > Rattus > Rattus rattus. Next base: position 17,200,820 of record NC_046168.1, on the reverse strand, counting down.
TGTCTTCATCTGAGGACCAGTGAATGTTAACAGTGATTTAGAAAAATGGTCTTTGTAGATGTAATTATGTTAAGGATCTTAAGGGGATCATTTGGGATTATCTTGGTGAGCCTGAAATCCAATGACAAATGTCCTTATAAGAAAGTACAAAAGAGGAGGTCAAGTTATGTTGAGAGCAGAAACAAAAATGTTAGAGCAACAAGCCAAGAATGACCCAAAGACACTGGAGTCTGGGAAAGTGAAGCAATAGCTTCTCTTCCAGAAACGTGTGTGTCAACACCTGAACTTGGCCCCACATGCCGCCAATGTGTTAATATTCTACTTACCAGTGTAAGCTACTGTTTGTCCCTATGTATGCATGTGCACGTATACATACATACATATACACATATTAGATATAGAGATAGATAGATAGATAGATAGATAGATAGATAGATAGATAGATAGATAGATAGAGCTGACCATTTGGTATGACCACTTAGTATTTGGTATTGAATACTTTATCAGGGGGCTCTTCCCTGGAGAAGACAGATTGTCCCTGTTAGTCAGCATACCATTTATCATTGATACATTATATTGTCTACAACAGACAAAATTTTATTTTCTTTTATGCCTGAGCAACATTCAATTGTGTGTGTGTCTGTGTGTGTGTGTGTGTGTGTGAGAGAGAGAGAGAGAGAGACAGACAGACAGACAGACAGAGACAGAGAGAGACAGAGAGAGAGACAGAGACAGAGAGACAGAGACAGACAGAGAGACAGAGAGATAAAGAGAGAGCAAGGGAGGGAGACAGACAGACAGACAGATAGACAGAGAAAAGGACAGTCAAAGAGAGACAGATGGGGTGGGAGAGAGGGGGAGGGAGAGAGAGGGAAAGGGAGAGGAAGAGAGTTGGAATGAGGAAGAGAAGGGGAAGAGGAAGTGAGGAACAGAGTAAGAAATTCTGTGCATATCTCTTCGAGCACATGTGCACAGGTTTTACTTGTAAAGTCATCCACTTCCTCATCAGCAGGCAGTTGGTGATTGTCCATGCAGTCTGCTATAAGATGTTTGTACTAATACGGAAGTGCAAGCGTTCTCTGAACATGCAGCACTCAGTCCTTGCTGTATTTCCAGGAATAACACTGCTAGATCATTCGTCCTTCTATATCACATTATGTTGAAAAACTGTTGTACATTTTCCTTAATTTATGTGCCCATCAAGAATCTGGTTTTCTGTTTCCAGATTCATAGGAGAATTTTTAAAATTAATTTTCTATGTTTTAGATGCTAGTCACTTTAGTTGGCTAAGTCGATATTTAATGTGACTTTTGATGTGCATTTACTTGATGGCTTGTGATACTGAACATTCTGCCTAAACTTTTGGCCATTTTATGTTCTCTTTTGAGAGATATTTGTTTGTATTCCTTCCTCCATTTTAAAATTAGATTACTTACTCTTGAGCACTGGGATTTTTAAGTTTTTCGCATATTCGGATCATTAAGTGTTCCATCACATGTATAGCTTGAAAATATATTTCCTGATATGGGGGCAACTTCTGCATTCTGTTAATTATTTTATATGTCATGAAGTTTTATAATTTAATATAATTTTACTCATTGACTTTTCTTTATCAATGATGATTTAGGGAATTAATATCAAAACAATTCTGGGCAGGATCAACACCATGAAACATTTCCGCTATGGATTGCACAAGTACATTAATCATTCTGTGCCTTGCACTTTAATTGTAATCCATTTTAAGGCTTTTTGTTTGTGCTTATTTGTTTGTTTGTTTATGGGTTCAGTCTTCCTGTGAACATGTAGTTTGTCTAGGACTACTCACGTAAAAGACTATTTCTTCTCCATTCCATACTCCTGACTGCTTTGAGGTATCAATTATCTGAAAATTGATTTGAAATTTCTATCCTGTTTCATTGGTCTTTGAACTCATTTTGAAGTCATGCATATGCTGTTTGGGTAATCATCACTTTTCAGTGTATTTAGAAGTCAGAAGTTGTGTTGCCTGCAATCCTTCTATAGCTGCTTCTATCTTGTCTTTCCAAATACTGTCCTTCTAAACAATTCAGTTGTTTGGTATTTTTTTAATATCATACAAATATTAAGAGTTTTTATTTCCATAAAGAATTATATTATCATCTTGTTAACTCTAGCATTGATTAACATGTACTTTCTAACAATGTAAGTCCATATAATACACTAACATAAAATATTATTCATCTAATGTGCCATCCTGAAATTTTTTCATTAATGTTTGGTAGACATCAGTGTGCCAACTTCTCCTGTGCATGAGGAAACCTATCTCTAAATGCTTTACCTTATTATGTTTTGGGTAATAAAATGTTAGGCACTAAAATCCTTGCTTTCTGAGCTAAGATGCAACTGAGGCAATGTAAGAAGGAACATTTTATAGAAGAGAGAGAGATAGAGATAGATAGAGATAGATAGATAGATAGATAGAGAGAGAGAGAGAGAGAAACATACATAAATGAATATGGTGACCATTTCTGAATTTATTTATAAAGAAGCTTAATGATTTTCAAAACAAATTTTAGGCGTTTAACACTCAAAACTTCTAGGCTTCTAGTGAAAGTGTATTGCACCTGTTGAATTATCAAGAAAATGTTTTGGTTGATTTGGTCAGTTAGAAAGTTTATGAATAAAATTAACATATAAATGTCTATACCCGTATTGTGAATGAATATTCTAACCTTAAGGAAAATAACTTTATTGTTACTATATCTGAAACATTCTCATTCCCCACAAACTGCCCCATTAGCTTCTTCCCAGGTGGAGCTTACAGAACCTTAATTGTAGTCACCATTGACTGTGATTCCTGATAAAAGTTTAAGAAACACTGTTTCATCACTTAAGTACTTTCAGCTCTGACACTGTGACTCCATGTTCTGAATGGAGAGAACAGAGCCTTGAGTCAACCATATATGTAAAACCCAAACTGGATGTACACAGTAAATCATGATACGATTTTCGGGTAATTCCACAGAAGCACAGTATTCTGTGCAGTGTTCCTGTAAACAGGTATAATCATGCTTAATCATGTGTATCCATTTTCAGAGGATTCCTCAAGTGAAAAGAGTTGGTCAAACAAAATTGTATTCTTCTCTGTTCATGCAGGCGAAGAAAACTTTGCATTTCCATTAACTTTCCAGGTATCTCTTCAAGTATATTTTCTAAGCTAGGTCAAGCCTTTATTCTGGGAGCAGCCACTACGGAAAGGAGCATGAGAGTGACTGACATCAGTAGATGCCACAGTTTGGAACGAGAGAATGGAATCAACCAAATACCTCTTTAGATAATTGAAAATAAAAATGTGATAAGAAGTTCAGATTTTTCTTACAAATTTAAGTATAGCTACACACACACACACACACACACACACACACACACACATATACATATATATATGAATGTATAAATATTAGGAACACAGTCTTACTATATACATAGGCAGACTTTAAGCTTACTATATAAGCCAGGCTGGTTTTAAACTTGCAATCGTGTAGATTTGTGAGATTAAATGTTACACATTAATTTTTTCTTGTTAAGGCTTATGTAGGTTTATACACTATTGTTATGGTTATTCTGCTTTGCTCAATCAGTGGTTAGAGGTTCTCATCCAATAATAGTGACTACATTAGCACTGAGTAGCTAGCTAGATTTCCTGTACCAAGCATAATTTCCCTCTTGTTCAACAGGTTTTAAGTCTAATTAGAGCTTTTGGTGATGTCTAAAGCGCTGTACCACTACTGCACTCTTAAGGTCATTGTGCCCTGGTGGCCATTAATGCGGTTCATAGACATCATTGCTGGGTAAGATTGTTTGCTATTCCTTCTTTGGATGCATATCTGGTGCCATCTGATACTTTGAAGGCTATTCTTCAGTGAAGGGGTATTAATGTCAGTTGATAACACTTCTACTACTAAAATATTTTCCTATTTGATTTATTTTACTTTTTACTTTTCAATAGAGACATATTGGCTATTTTTGGAAGAGCTCAGATTAGGGTAGTCACTTTACAGTTTATCCATAAATAAACTATCAGGCCATGAATTAAACATCTACACCACAGAATATGTCCCCATATAAGTGGCTACAGGAGGATATAGCTTATTATCTGTAAAAAGAAAGGACACCTCAGAGAATGCACAAGATAAAGAGCTATCCTGAGACTATACAAATCTGAGATGTACACAGCTTTCTCAGACCCCATGTTCAACAGTTAATTTAAAATATGAATTTATGGGAGGGCAGCCACTATTCTATTCAATCTCATAGTTATGATCATATAGGCCTTGTTTCAAGTATCTCTGGACAGGTTTCATTGACCACTCTGGGAACTGGCTCTGGGAACTGAAAAAATATATAGGTGATATTAAAAGTTTTCAAGGAAGGAGACAACATTGGATTGGCCTCAGACCAGGGATGACAAGCACACGTGATCTTTTCTGGTGTCCATTTCTTTAGACTAACAAAGCAACTGCATAAACATGTTAAAAATACAGGCTTGGGATTAATGGGGTTCCGTGGTAGAGTGCTTGCCTAGGATATGAAGGAAAAATGCTAAATAATTTCCAGAACTGAAAAGAAAAAAAAAAAACCTGTGGCTATTTTCCAGTGCACGCTGTACATTTTCTTCAAAAATGCAGTATTTTCTTTGGAATTTTAAATTTTGTACTCTTTACAGAACAATATTAAGATTAATCAAGGATACTGCATACCTCAGTACTAATTACAGTTTGTTTCATATATCCATGTCTCAGTCCTTGATTATGTACCAGCCCTCTCAGTGTCTGCCTTCCCATCAAGATGGTTTATGAAATACTACTAGTGTGCTTATTCTGATAGTGGGACAGAATGGAGAACCTCTCATTTATCCTTGGCTTTGGAAACTTAGTCTTTCCATGCCCCACAGCCTGAATAGATCCTGAGAAGTAATATCTCCCCTGTGACTTCCATTTCTTCAGAGTTCAAGGGCACCAAGAACCTTGGACCTTGAGGCCGGCTCTCAATACCTCAGTCCTAGAAATGCCTACCCCGCATATCCCCTGCCAGACTATGCTAAAGAGTATTGGAATGACTTTCATTAGGACTTGATTTTTGTATCAGCTCAAAGTGTTTCTCTACCTCACCTCCAGAATCAGGGTCCTTCTTATAATCCCAGTCAAAGGTAGATACTCAATGTGTACCAGTAGTCCTTCAAGCACACTTCCTTGCCATAGGATATGGAGACAAGAACTGTGGTTATGAGTAAAGATGCTGAAACTGTGGCAGAGAGTATTGAACTTTATGTGAAAATTTTCTGCTGCAGGAAACTGGAAGTTATTAAATGATTCTGTGCCTTTCTTCATAATACAACCTTCAAAGGAAGACACAAGGGCAGGATAAAAATATTGGACATATGAATGCAGTCTCTGAATGTTGGTAATGGCGGTTCAGGAAGCAGGAAGGACACCCTTGCTCAGTGCTAATGCAGAAAGAACACCTGCATGATTTGTGAAGAATATGACCTAGTTAAGGATAATAAATGGTACATTATTTATTAGCAAGAAAGGTTTTCAAAATGTACCTACTTAATTACTCCTTTCAAGACTGGCTTTAACATTAGGCTTAATAGAACCTTTCTAAGTTCATGGGAGAGTGATTTCCTTAAATGAAAAATGATAAAGTAAATGTAAACAATTAAATTCCCCTGAGCAAGATAAACCTTTTATCTTGGCAGCCACTCTGAGAAGGCCAGGGTACTGCACTGCACAGCGAAGATTGCTAACACATTCACCTAGTTCTTACTATGGACATGATGTGTACTCAATAACTATTTCTTTATGGAATGATACATATGAATGGCATCAATAATCAGTAGATTACTTCAAACAGATATTGTACCTTCAAAAAGAAGACCAGATATTTTTGTACCTATGATATTACCATAGAACCGTTTCCATTTCAAATAATACCCTATCTTCGGAACTGGCAATATGAATGTCCTCATAGAACTAAGGGCAGGCAGGCTGAAGCTATGAGCCTAATGTGTTCAATCGCAAAGTCATATTGTCCTATGGAATATTGATACAAATTGACTTTAAATTTCTCATAAACAAGAAGAATTCCATTGAGGAAATACTTATGCACTATTGAATAGTTTTAAATGAGCATACCACCAACATTGTTATATCTCAGATACTGAGGACATATTTATAATCAAATCACACTCATTATTTATTTTCTTCAAAATTAATTGATATTTTTATTTGTATTTATGTTGGCCAAATCTAGATTCCTACTCTAAATATCCAGTTTTTCTCTCGCTGTCTGTTTCTCCTCAGATTCATTCTGTGACCTAACTGGTTTGGAATTTTTTTTTTTATGCATTAGGTAACTTCTCCCCGTCTCAACCGTCCCTCCACAGCTTTGTTAAAACACGGTGATCCAGTGGAAGGAGAAGCCCTGGGTCCTGCTAAGACTGAACCCCCAGTGAACTAGACTGTCGGGGGGGAGGGCGGCAATGGGGAGGTGGGGAGGGGAACACCCATAAGGAAGGGGGAGGAAGGGATGTTTGCCAAATGTACATAAGAAATACTCAAGTTAATAAAAAAAAATACAAAAAAAAAACAAAAAAACACGTGATCTTTACCTCAAACACCAGTTCCAGAGTTTAATAACCAAACTCGTCATTGCACCACATTCACTCCATGTGCACACCACACTATCTTCCCCACATCTCTTGTTCTTTCTCCCTCAGAATGTCCTGTGTCTTAAATGCTGTATGCAGTTTCTGACCCTCAGACTTGCCCAATCACTTTGACCCCAGTCTTCTTCTGCTCCTTCCAGCTACAGAATGTCCGTTAAATTTCTTCTCTTTGCTTTTGACTCCTCCAAAATATCATCCAGCCCATCCTTGACGTTGGCAAACAATAGTCTTGGCACTCTTCAATCACCCAATCAGTCCTATAAGATCTCCATCATTCTAAGCTCAGGAGATCATGACCAGAATAATATCTCTAAGTTACATGATTTCTGACAAAAGGCAGTCAGATACTCCAGCAGAAGAAATTAACATTCTTCATGAAAAATGAATTATCAGGGATAAAATATAGGTAATGATCATCAAAAGTATTCAACAAATATCAAAAGCCTAGCAGCAAATTATCAGTGTGAGAAAAGTTAGAGAAAGTTACAGGAATGTTTAGGGCAGGCCCATACTATAAATGTAACCCAACCTAGTGGTGTATTAGTATCAATCTTGTAGAACTGTTTTCATAAGCAAAGAACACTGTACATGACTATGAAAAAGAGATGGGACATTTTATGATGTGTTTACATGACTTGCTTCAGGTAATATTCTGAGATTGTATACTTTTTTTCAAAATTTAAACCACACTAATTTGCAATTTTTATTATATGAAAAAATAACTACAGCTTCACACTTATCTGAAACTGCTTTTTGTCCCATCTGTGGGTTTTTCCTATTACCTGGTTGCCTGAGTTCCTGACCTTTTATTTTGCAAAAATGTACAATGAAGACAATTAGTAAAGTTTCCGTGAATTCTCTGTGGAAACTAGTGATGTGTCATTGCCCAGGCCCCTGATAGGCAACTATGTAAGCATATTACATGTAAGTAACATGAAAGCCAAGTGTCCTGGTGAGCCTTTCACTCAATATGTCAAAGAAAGGTAAGAGGAAGAAGAGTGGCTGTAGTGGACTCAGCATTTCCCTTTCCTCTAAATTCTTGGATTGAAATCAATTTGATGGTACTTGGAAGCTAGTCTACAGGGAAGCAACTACAAAAATGAAGAGAGAGCTTTCATGAATGGGGCTTCCTTTCTATTAGTAGAGGATGTGGAGTTATCTATCTTTCTTTATGATCAATATAAGGGTACAAGGCTATATAATAACCTGCAATGCAACAGAGGGCCCAAAAGGAACCAACTACGATAGGATCCTGAACTCAGATATTTAGACTCAGGAATTATAAACAGTAACAATGTGCTGTTTTTAAGCCATTTCATCCTGGGTTCTTGAAAATGGCAGCCCAAACTAATGGCACATCAACGTCAGTACCCTCAGTTGCCAAAACCTATGTTTTCTCCCTATGAATCTCCTTAAAGAAGAACAAGCTTCAACCTCACAGTCAAGGTTTAGAATAGAGACCAACACCAGGCTAATGTTGAAGAGGTATATGGAAGCAGAAAAGTTCTGAGGTAAACACTCAAAGCTGGTGGGAATCCGTATAGATACAATAGTAGGAGTCATTATATATTTTTCTTTGCCTCGTATGTCGCCTTCTGTAACCCATTCAGGGCTCTTTTTAAATCTTTTTGTGTATTTGCCACCACTGAACTGAGAACAGGACCCCCGTTGAAGGAATCAGAGAAATGACTGAAAGAGCTCGAAGGGGCTTGAGACCCCATGTGAACAACAATGCCAACCAACCAGAGCGTCCAGGGACTAAGCCACTACCCAAAGACTATACATGGACTGACCCTGGGCTCCAACTGCATAGATAGCAATGAATAGCCTAGTAAGAGCACCAGTGGAAGGGGAAGCCCTTGGTCCTGCCAAGACTGAACCCCCAGTGATTGGGATTGTTGGGGGGAGGGTGGTAATGGGGGTAGGATGGGGAGGGGAACAACCATATAGAAGGGGAGGGAAGGGGTTAGGGGGATGTTGGCCTGGAAACCGGGAAAGGTAATAACAATTGAAATATAAATAAGAAATACCCAATTTAATAAAGATGAAGAAAAAAAAGAGTTTAAAATTGAAAAAAAAATCTTTCTATGTGCTTCTCTTACAAGCAACTACATTGCATTTTGAATTTTTTCTTTATGCCTAAATCTCCCTTTCACACTTCTAGGATTTTTATGGCAAAATTTCTGCTAATCACTTTTCTAGCACCTTCTTAGTCTATATCCAGTTGTTCCCAAGGTCTAATTTCTGCTCAGAGGGGCAGTAAGCTTATTCTGGAATCTGCCAATGAGTTCACGTTTCCTTATGCTTGGTGTTCTATGTAAGATTATCTACTTACCCTTCGGTCAAAAGAGCACAAATAAAATGACCCACAGAGAAGGGGTCTGCCCCTGTCTTTTTGGAGGATCCTCTGACTTTAGCTCCCCTGGATATTTCAGAGAAGAAAACCTACTGCCCATCGGGCCAGCTTTTCTTTTGCTTTCCCAATAGGAATGGTATCTATGAACTGTGGTTTTTACACATACCCAGCATGCTGCCAGCAGGGATCAAAGAAAGAGTCAAAAGAGGCAGAAAGAGCAAAAATCCAATTCTGATGCCTTTGCAGCTCGCAGTCATTTAACATTTCATCTCCATGAGTTTCCCAGGGTGCATGCTGGAACAGGCTGCATTTAAAAGTTGACCCTTCGCTACCCATTGTCCTGCTTCCCTCTGGAGCATGTAGAGA